>NC_051277.1:8740818-9088318 GCF_015220745.1 Sebastes umbrosus | reverse complement strand
TCTTTTTTAGTTTTATATAGATCCGATGAAGCTCCTCCCGCTGCAGAGGTTCCTCCCCAGGCCGCCAGGAGAGAAGGGTCCGCCAAGAGGAGGCCGAGGAGGAAGAGGTGGAGGAAGAGGCGGTGGTCGTGGAGGTGAGGCATCCAAACTTTGCCCCATTTTAATTAATCCTGTCTCGCTTTGTGTGTTCCGCCATCTAGCGGCGCTGCCATTACTGCGGTGGCAAGTAGAGCATCTTTGGTAGTGACTCTAATGTTTGCTAACCGTGTTAACTGGTGACTTTCAGCCAAAAGCGTCCGTGGTTGCTTGTAGTAACTTGCGTAGATAATAAACACAAATTAGTAAAGTTGAAGGCTTTTACGAGGACACGGCTGCTGGTAAAAGTAGAAAACAGTTCACTTCTGAGGACAGCTTGCATTCAAACGTTTGCATATTGTAGGGAGAAGCCTCTGCATTAATGGCAACTTGGTTACTACCGGCATTACCCTGGATTAGTGTATTGTTGAGGAATGTGTAGCTCGTGACTCTTTCACACAACCAGGTTTTTTTTTCCCTCTTGGCCACTCATGCAGAAATGATCTGTCAGTCTTAGTTATTGTGGATTTAAAGTGTGCTTCCTTTGTGCCTATTTAAAGCACTGCTTGTAAGAGTGGTTTGATTAATTCTGCCTTGTTTTTGTTTCAGGTGGTTTCCGAGGTGGCCGCGGTGGAGGATTTGGAGGTGGCCGTGGTGGAGGAGGGTTTGGAGGCGGCCGCGGTGGAGGAGGATTTGGAGGTGGACGAGGAGGAGGCTTCAGAGGAAGAGGACGTTCAGATGGAGGAGGACGTGGATTCAGAGGTTTGTCCTCTTTCAATGCTCTACAAATTGTACTTTTGTTGTTCCTGGTGTGAAGGTGACCGTTTATTTTGTTGTTCACTTGTAGGCGGGAGATGATCTAACAGTGACGGTCTGGTGTGACGGTCTCTTCCCTGTCTCGTGCTACACAAGTGAAAAGGCTGCGTTCTCTGCCAGCGCCTGGCCTGTTGGACTCAGAATATGGACATTGCCTTTCTCCTTTGAAGAACTTGAACGGATTTCGCCTTTCTTGTTTTATTTTTGTACCAGTTATGAATATGTGATTTTTATTTAAAAGGTTCATATCTATGCTTGTGTGTAACAACATGAGAACCTTTCAGCCTGTTAGGGAGGGTCATTGGGGACCTTTGAAAAACAGGTTTATCATTATTCTGTGCTGATTGCATTGGCCATGACTGATGTTTGACTAAGATTTCCAGAGATACATTCACAAACCTCCATGTACTAATTTCCTCCGATAGGGGAAAATGTGTGGGAACGCTTTATATGCTGTTAGTTGAAAACATTTTAATACCCATAATTTGTAAACTCTTAAGCAGAATGTTGCCACATTTTTGTTAAAGGCCTCGATTAAAAGGTGCTTTGTAACTGTGTCTTTGTTTTAATTTCTCAGTAGAAGGCAAAGTGTCATCCTAAAGTGCAGAATCGGGGGGATGAGAGTTCAGCAAGTGTCCAAATATAGCTAGAGAATACTAGATAAATAATACTAGAATGTGTTTTTCTTATTGTTGATTCACTTAGTGGTTTAAACATTATCATGCAGAACTCCACACTGACACTACAAGGTTTCACATAAATTTGCTGAAGGGGTGAAGCTTGGAACCCAATCATAGTCCAATACAGTATACCTATACTGATGGGTTTTTCAGTGAAGTACAGGACATTTTATGGCCAGTAGTTAAACTTTTGAGATGAAAACTATTTGCATAATCATAGATTTAATACAATTGAGGTTTAAGATTTATAATATTATTTTAAATATATATATGTATATTATATTTGTATTTATATATATAATATTTATATATATTTATATAATGTATTTATATATATATTTATAGATACATGTATTATATTCATATATATATTATATTTATTTAGGATCAACTAGGTTATTGGACTTGTTGGGAAATTAAATACAATATTAATTATTGTGATATTGAAATATACCAAATTAATCTGATTTGACCTATTTTTATACAAATTAATACCTTCAGACGAAACAAATTTGCTAATCAGTTGCCGTTTAATTTGTGAAATTACGATTTCCAACGCCAAGAATTAGCTATCACTTTCAAATATTGGTTTATATGCGCTAAACGAAGGAAATAAAAATGATTTTGATATATATTTTGTATTTTTTTTTTTTCGTTTTTCGAGGTTGTTTTCATATATGCAATTTACAGTTCGTAATTACAATAGTTTATAAACCAATTTTTAAGTAGATGAACTTATAGACAAACTCATTAAGTACACTAGAGAAAACAACTTCAACATTCAAAATTGAAATAAAATTAAGAAAATAAATAACAATAATAATAATAATGATAAAAAGAAAGAATAGAGTTAAAAGAAAAGAAAACAAAAAAACACAAAACAAATGATTTTGATATATTTATATATATATATAATTTGAAACACTTTGAATCATACGTGCTTACGTCATACGTACGCTGCACGTCCTCGTTTCTGATTGGTCCAGTAAAGAAAACTCCTTTACGGCTCTGCACACTGCCCTCCCCTCCCTCTCTCTCTCTGAAGGAAGCAACATGGAGACAGCTGGAAAAGTAAGTACATTTCACACAAAATACACAATGCACATTTCAAATGCATTACTTCCTTATGTACTTAACTTAAAGGTTGCACCACAGGAAGCATAAAACAAGTAAAATTCTCTTAACTAGCTTGCTGCATTCACATACAGTGATTGAACAAGTACAAAGAAGCACTGTTGCATGACTTAACAGGGATCTTTGGTCAGTAGGTCGCAGCTGGTATGCTGCAAGTTATTGCAATGCTTCTCCTGAGAGAGAGAGAGAGATTTAATCCTGTTTATGGTGCACAATAATAAGTGCATTGTGCAACTAGCTCGACCTGTCTGTCACACACACACACTGTAAAGCCTCAGGTAACCCCATGGCTGCAGTTACTTAATTACTTGTAGAAGCATTGTTTGACCAACAAAACAAACTCCTGTGCTTTGACTTCAGGTCATCAAGTGCAAGGCAGCTGTTGCCTGGGAAGCTGGGAAGCCTCTCTCCATTGAGGAGGTGGAGGTAGCTCCACCAAAGGCCCCACCAATTTCACAAGAAGCATAAAAATTCTCTTAACTAGCTTGCATGAATTCACGTACAGTGATTGAACAAGTACAAAGAAGCACTGTTGCATGACTTAACAGGGATCTTTGGTCAGTCAGTCGCAGCTGGTATGCTGCAAGTTATTGCAATGCTTCTCCTGAGAGAGAGAGAGAGATATTTAATCCTGATTAATATAAATAAACTGAAAACTAGTTGTGTGTGTGCATTAAATGGATTCACTCATTTAGCATGAGAAATCTGAAGTAACCAATGCAATCCAATCAGTGAAGTACTGGATCTCGGTTTGCTTTGCATAATAAGCTCTGGATACAGTTCAAAGGCAAAGTGCATTGTGCAACTAGCTCGACCTGTCTGTCACACACACACACACACTGTAAAGCCTCAGGTAACCCCATGGCTGCAGTTACTTAATTATTCGTAGAAGCATTGTTTGACCAAAAAAACAAACTCCTGTGCTTTGACTTCAGGTCATCAAGTGCAAGGCAGCTGTTGCCTGGGAAGCTGGGAAGCCTCTCTCCATTGAGGAGGTGGAGGTAGCTCCACCAAAGGCCCCACCAATTTCACAAGAAGCATAAAAAGTCTCTTAACTAGCTTGCATGAATGAACAAGTACAATGAAGCACTGTTGCATGACTTAACAAGGATCTTTGGTCAGTCAGTCGCAGCTGGTATGCTGCAAGTTATTGCAATGCTTCTCCTGAGAGAGAGAGAGAGATATTTAATCCTGATTAATATAAATAAACTGAAAACTAGTTGTGTGTGTGCATTAAATGGATTCACTCATTTAGCATGAGAAATCTGAAGTAACCAATGCAATCCAATCAGTGAACTACTGGATCTCGGTTTGCTTTGCATAATAAGCTCTGGATACAGTTCAAAGGCAAAGTGCAACTAGCTCAACCTCTCACACACTGTAAAGCCTCAGGTTACCTATGGCTGCAGTCAGGGAATGAAATTAGCACCTGCCACCTGCCAAATACAGGGTAAATGTTGACTGTGGCAGGTAAAACCATGGCAGATAGGTTTTCCTTATAATAAGAAATATTATATTAAGAATATTCGAGCCGAATAAAATGATTGGACGGGCTTATAGGAAGACCTTTTTATAGCAATCCCTTGTTTTAAATTTCATTATTGTTGACTTTTTGTACAAAAGTCTTATGTTCAACATTTTATTTTGGCCTATGTTTTTATTCTGTATTGTTTTTATCTTGATGTTTGCACTATTTTAACTTATGTAAAACACTTTGTAACTATGTTTGGAAAGGTGCTATACAAATAAAGTTTATTATTATTATTATTATTATAGTCCTGCAACAGCTACAGATACTGGATTTTATTCTTTTTTTTTGTCAGAGCATTTGATTTATCGATTGCTGTCGGGGTGTAATGAGAATTTCAACAAATATAACAAAAAAATGTTTTGGAAGAATATTACCAACTCTAGCTTTAAGGTTACGTGATATATTCCATATTTCTACTGTCTTAACAAATCTAAAGCGTTCTACATAGATTTCAAAAGTGTCAGACAAAAATATTGAGTGCCCAGTTGAAATTTTCTTGAGGAAAAAACTTAATTTCAGACCCTGGCTGCAGTTACTTAATTACTTGTAGAAGCATTGTTTGACCAAAAAAACAAACTCCTGTGCTTTGACTTCAGGTCATCAAGTGCAAGGCAGCTGTTGCCTGGGAAGCTGGGAAGCCTCTCTCCATTGAGGAAGTGGAGGTAGCTCCACCCAAGGCCCATGAAGTTCGCATCAAGGTAACCCAAACCTGCCTGGCATGAATGCAACTCACATTGTATCTAGCTTTTGTATTCTTTGTAAGTTACCTGCCTTGGCATGAGAGGCAGGAAAATAACCCTGGAAGAATCACACATAGTTTTAAAGGGATGGTTTCAGTGTTTT
Organism: Sebastes umbrosus; assembly: GCF_015220745.1. Lineage (NCBI taxonomy): Eukaryota > Metazoa > Chordata > Actinopteri > Perciformes > Sebastidae > Sebastes > Sebastes umbrosus. The sequence continues at coordinate 9,083,239 of NC_051277.1, read as the reverse complement.
GAAGTGGGGTTGCATGAGGTATTTATCCATAGTAGGTGTATTACCTACAGTAGATGATGGTCGGCACGCCCCCAGTTTGGAAAAACGGACAGGAGTTACCACACGGGAGCAAAGCAATGTACTGTTGTGGACGATGGCGGCAGCAAAAAGTATATTAAAGTAGAAGAAGTTTAAGTGTATGCTGTGTTTAGAGTTTATAAACCGGTTTACTTTGCGGTGAGACAGCGAAAGTTTCCGACTGGAAGCCGTCATCTACGCTCTCGCCAAAGCAACCAGACTCCATTGTTAACTCCATTGTGCTCTGCGGGGTCAAATTACAGTTCTTTTCTATGGAGTCTGGTCTGCTTTGGCGAGAGCAGAGATGGATACAACGGCTTCAGTTCCCCTGCAAGGTGAAGCAGTAAAGATAGTCTAAATATAGCGTACATTTAAACTGCTATTGATTTTTTTTTTTTTAGGTGCACCTTTCTTTTAGGTGCTAAAATCCGTTTTGCTGCCGACCCCGTCCACAGCAGTACATTACTTTACTTCCATGCGGTAACTCTTGTCTGTTTCTCCAAACTGGGGGCATGCTGACCGTCATCTACTGTAGGTAATACACTGACTATGGATACGTACCTCACACAACCCCACTTCAAAACAACCAAACTATCCCTTTAAAATGGACTTGTATGATTTTGATGTTTCATAACTGGGGAGTGCCTGAAGTTAGACATTAAGGAAATTAAGATGATTTTTAATAACAGGCCTAACGTCTTTTATATTCCACTCTTGCATGTAGCAGCTGTGTCTGACATGAACTTTAAATGACACTGTGCCTCTCAGCTCTTCGCCACGGGAGTGTGTCATACAGACGCCTACACTCTGAGCGGCAGTGACCCCGAGGGACTCTTCCCCGCCATCTTGGGCCACGAGGGTGCTGGAACAGTCGAGAGCGTTGGTGAGGGTGTCACCAAATTCAAGCCAGGTATGGAGCTGCAGGACGTGATCATGAAATGCGTTGTGAATAAGTATGTTTGTTTTTTTTTTGTATGATTTCTAATTATTCACATTTCTCTTTGACCAAGGTGATGCTGTCGTCCCGCTCTACGTGCCACAGTGTGGTGAATGCAAATTCTGCAAAAACCCCAAGACCAACCTTTGCCAGAAAATTAGGTAATGCTTTCAGACTTATTTATGCAACCTTGAGCTGGTGAAGCGACAAAAAAAAAATGGATTTCTTTGTGGCATTTGTGCAACCTCAATAGTTGAACTTGCAGCCTCAGGTGCCTCACCTCAGGGCAACCAAATCAAAGCTCATTAGTTTGAGCCCTGCGTTGAAGTACAGAGTCATTGAGTTTCATCATACATACATGAAAAGAAGTCCTCTTCTCCCTGCAGAGTCACCCAGGGCCAGGGCCTGCTCCCCGACAAAACCTCCCGCTTCACTTGCAAGGGAAAGCAAGTGTTCCACTTCATGGGGACCAGCACCTTCTCGGAGTACACCGTGGTGGCCGACATCTCTCTGGCCAAGGTGAACGAGAAGGCTCCGCTGGATAAAGTGTGCCTCCTCGGATGTGGCATTTCTACAGGTTACGGTGCTGCTCTGAACACGGCCAAGGTGGGTATCACAGGCTGTAGGCCACGCTACAATACAAGATAACGTCCTTACAAGAAAAAGAATCATTTGTACATGAGTTTATTTCTAAAGTGTTATTGTTTGAAGCTCGTTATGCAGAACGAGTTTGTCGCCCAAAGGATACAATGAAAAGAGATGAAAATGCTGTCATTGTTTGTAGGCTTCACTCTGAAATGGGTCACCCTCATTAATCATGCATATTTGATGTGACAATGAGTTGTTGCCGAGGGCGTCTGTTTCCAAGTTGCTGTTGTTTTTTTTATGTTTTCGTAGGGACATTAATTTCACACCCAAAAGTCCATTTTGGACATGTTCACAAATTTATAGAAATTAAAAAGAGAAGCAAAATAATGCAATCCAGCTCTGATATTTGTATAATTGAATGTGACTTTAACTTTAAAGTTCTCTCACAACAGTACATTTGTTATATGCAAAATGATTCAGTAATATTTGAATTCTCACATTTGCTATTCTCCCCCTGTGCACACTCAGGTTGAGCCTGGTTCCACATGTGCCGTCTTTGGCCTCGGAGCTGTCGGCTTGGCTGTTATTATGGGCTGCAAGGTTGCTGGGGCAACGAGGATCATTGGTGTGGACATTCTCGCCTCAAAGTTTGACAAAGCCAAGGAGTTTGGAGCCACTGAGTTTGTGAACCCAAAAGACCACAGCAAGCCCATCCAGGATGTGCTGGTGGAGATGACCGACGGGGGCGTGGACTATTCTTTTGAGTGCATTGGAAATGTGAAAACCATGGTGAGACACTTCGGACTGTATTATGAAAAAAACATGCAGGACATCATATAGAAATTACACTAAGCAACATATAAAACATTTTTATAAGTGTTCATTTGTCATCCCGGTTAGTTAGTTGGTAGATGTACATAGTAGAGCCAGTGCAGATATACAGTAGACCCTTTTACAGCCGCCGTCATCAAAAATATGCATGTTAGCAATGGAAGTGGTGTTTTGCCCCGAGCCGTCCAGACGAGTTAGCAAACTTTAAACATTGAATTAAAACGGTTACCAGCATCAAAATGTCCTGTTGTTGCGTGTTTGGTTGTCAGAATCGATAATCTAACGGAGGACTCAAGTTTTACAGAATTCCGACATGATCGCGACCATTTCAGACTTTCAACAGGTGTTTCGGTTTAACGAGTGACCGTGTTAACTGGTGACTTTCAGCCGAATGTGTCCTTGGTTTCTCGTAGGAACTTACATAAATGTTTTGGCGTAGATAATAAACACGTATGAGTATGTATTTAAAATTGATTTGAAGGCTTTTACGAGGAAACCTCCATGTTCCGTTTGTGTTTTCAATAGCTTGACGCTACTACGAGCAACCTTGTCGCATTCGACTGAGAGTCCCCATTTAACACGGTCACCTGTTAAAACCAAAACACTGGCGGCTTCTATGACTGCAAGCTATTAAAAGTGTTGACTACCACTGGACTGAGGACTCGATCAAAAATGCAGTGTTTGCAGCTCCCGTTTTAATACTCAATAAACTCAAAACTCTGAGTCCGTCATCTGACATTCTGTTCATGACCACAGATAACGTAGTTGTAAGAATCTTGTGACTTGTATGCTCGTAATTTCTCGCTTGTGTAACGTTACACGCCAGGTTTCCCCACCAAATACGTGTATATATCTGGCCACTGAATATTGGGTCACTTGCTAGTGGATTCTACCGACTCACTAAAAGCACACAGATCTGGAAAGTAAATTTGTTTAGGTTGTATTTGCGATCTTCAATGATTAATGCCCTTACATAGCTTGACAAGCTATCTCATTCTGATGTACTTGCGTTGCCAAACTGCGTGCGCACACTAACGTACGTCATCATTGTTTTGCAAACTATAAAAGTGTCTATATACATAGTGTGTACGCAACAGCAGCATTTAAAACCATTTTCATAAGTTGGCAATTCATAGAAACCAGGAAAATAATCATTTTCTGATTTCAGAGAGCCGCTCTGGAGGCGTGCCATAAAGGATGGGGCGAGAGCGTCATCATCGGCGTAGCCGGAGCTGGACAGGAGATCTCGACCAGACCGTTCCAGCTGGTGACGGGCCGAGTGTGGAGGGGCACAGCCTTTGGAGGTGACTGACTGTGTTAGATAATGACTTGTTATAATGGGAGTGATGTTGTCTGGCTGCAGTTCACACTCTCTGCCAGTTCAAAAAGTCGTTTGCATATTTTAACTATGGTCTTTTTTTTAGCATGCAATATATTAGGTGGAAGTTTATGAAAAGTTTATAAGCTGAGTTTAAACTAGAGTTAAACTATCCGTTTGATAATTGGACTCAAAGATAGCAAATTGTTTTCTTATGAAAGTGTCTGTATTTGTAGTGGTATTTAATTAGCCTTGAGGTGATCATGGAACAACTCTTAAATTCAGCATGTAAAATACTGTAGTTTCCACCAAGTAAACCTTGAGCAGCTGTTTTTTTAGTTTGGGACTAGGTGCCTTGCCCTCGGCCTTTTGGTGAAACATTAGTTCTATTCAGTTTAGTTTTGCCTAAATTAGATAACGAGTTATTAACCTGGTTTTGGTTATTCACCCCTCAGGGTGGAAGAGTGTGGAGAGCGTTCCTAAACTGGTGGAAGACTACCTGAATAAGAAGCTGAAGGTGGATGAGTTTGTTACCCACACTCTGCCCTTTGAGAAGATCAATGAGGGATTTGACCTCATGCACGCTGGAAAGAGGTGAGAAGAACATCAGAGGAGAATCAATTAGTTTTCTTTGTTTGTTTTCTGCTGTTCTGTCGACTTTAGTTTTTATATATCCTAACCTAATTATGTTGTTGTTGTTTTTCTCATTTCAGTATCCGCACAGTGCTGACCTTCTGAAGTGCCTAAAACATTGACTTCCTTCACATCCGGCCTTTAAACAATCTCCCTCCATAGTTGCAGCACTTAATTTTCTTCTCTGCACTTGTTTTGATGACTTCACTTTCAGCATTAGAACATCATTCATCACTTTTAGTAACAGCAAAAGACATGCTTGAAACAAAAAAGTGTCATTAAATTATTTTCAAAATTAATTTATTTTCTGCTTTTGCTTTTTGTTGCTCATTTGCTGACTTGTGTGGTGTTTTATAAGATAACATATTTATACATAAAGGCTGCTGCTCTTAGCTAGGACAGTCAACAAAGAGTCTCTTTCAGCCCCATTTAGTCACTCCTTCAAGAGTTCATAGCATGAAAACAGCATTTAATTACTTCAGTTACAGTATACACAACCACATTCATACTTGGTACTCACACTGAATAAATAATTAATGTTTTACATAATGCAATATAAAAAAGAACAAATGTTCCAGTTAAAACATCTTGAATACATACTTAAATATTGTACTTACATTGCATTTTGGTAAGGTCATCACAGTCTCTGAGATAGCATACCACAGCCTGATCGGATCACAAGCCTCATCCTGAGTAAAACATAGTTGTAATCACACAATCAGGGTTATTTTCTGTTCATGTGTTTATCTCGTGATTACTGTTTATCACCAACAGGAACGTGTTTTATCAGCGCACATTTCCGCTAAGCCTGCACATTGTAGAATATACTGTATGTATACTATTTATGAGCACAATATACTAAGCCTATAACATACTTCAACAGGGGTGGTAAACAGACTGAGAATGGCACTTGGGTTTACTTAATGTTGTAATATTACCCCAAAATGCAGTACATTAATCATCAACAAGTACACTACGCTGCCTGCACTCCCTGGTTGGTCTCCTACATACATAATATAGTATATGTGCAATTCAAGACAAGCAGTTACACAAAATAGGAATGTATTTTCCACACATTTACTGCCACAGGTTGTGAATGGGACTTTTTTAATCTGCATTGTCTCATTTTTGTGCCGATCAAGTTTTACCATTTGAAGAAGTGACTTTTGCTGTTTGAGGTGATGTTTGTTATCTACTAATCGAGATGACCTTTTAGACTGTGACTCCGAATCCGAATTTCACCTACAGTAGGGCACCAAAAGAGCTGGAGCCGGCCCTGTTACAGGTATGACCTTAATGGCTCTCTGGGTCACCCAAACAACATGTGACACATTGACATCACATCACCAGTATTACTAAAAGACTAAGATGATTCAGTTAGAGTGCAAAAAGTCCACATTTCTGGTGAGATGACCACCACATCCTAGAAATATCATTCAGTTTTAATGTTCTGTATGCCTGTATATACAAAAAAAATAAAGTTCAGGACAGTGGTCACAAGTATACTAACTTTACTATTACTTGAATTACATTTATTGCACAATTTATTTGTTTATTTGTTTTGCACAATTTAAGACTATACAACATAACAAAAAAAATAAATGAATAACATAAAGTGCAGGAAGAGGCAAACAACCCACTGGGCTTATCTGAAGCCTCCACCTATAGAGACAAGATTAATATAAAGAAATAATATGACTACATAATAGTGATAACAAACAATTAGGACAAGATGTATATAATAACAACAATAACAATACAGTAAATATATCAAAAAAGACAAGTGTGTGTGTGCGTGTAGCGTGGAAGTGTATGTTTAGTGTTTGTGAGGAGGATATTGATTTAAATATCTATAAAGACTTCTGGGCAATCATAACCAAACAACATTGTGAGTGGGATAAAATAAAAAACATAAAAACAGATACATGGACAACATGGAGGGAAAGCAATTACAAGACAGCGATTAAAGGACCCTTTAAGCGACTTTTGAAACATGTTACAGATGAACAGTTTATTGATAGATGTGAAAAGATACTCCATAATTTGGTTCCCATAAATCTTATCGAAAATGTACCTCTACTAGTGAAAAATCTAGGAGGATGAAGATCTAGAGATTGACGGGTTGAGTAAGAATAGACCTGAGAATTTGTTTTTAAATAGAACTGCTCCGGAATATTCCCTTCAACAGAAAGTATCTTATAAATAAAAACACATATTTGAGAAATATTGATATCATGAATAGTAAGAATCTGGAGTTTCTTAAATAGAGGAGCAAGAGGAGATGTGTGACTCACAAAACATTTTTGGAGAACTAACATTTTGTGAAGGTTTGTAGGAAAAGTACTCACCCAAACTATATTACAATATGAAAGATAGGGATAACAATAAATCTATAATAATCTGATCTATTCTTATTACTTCAAGGACAATTGATTACTACTCTTAGATAAATGTATGATTGTTTATAATCCACCCATGCATTTGATGAATAATCAATAATTGGGAGGAAGATGACCATTGTGTCCCACACACACACACACAGCCATGTGATCAACATGTACTGTTTGATCCATCTTCTTGCGCATGCGCAGTGTGGAGCACCAGATGGTCCAATCAGGTATTTTAACAGACACCAAAACACCAGAGAGAGTGATTCACCAGAGAGTGATTCACAGAAGATGGCGACCGCTCTGGTGGTGAGTTACCTGACTACAACACACCAATTCATTCATTCAGTTTAGGGCTTAAAGCTCCACTACATATGCTTTTTATCCACTGATGCTAAACAACCATGAAATACATGAGAGAGCGCGCGCGTCATTAACGTTAATTGGTTACCGGTAACAGAACTCCACAAACAACATTCAATTAGAGGTAGATTAAATCACGTTAGTCGCGTTTTTGTATCTAAGATTATTCCTAAAAAAGGTCAACATGGAGTAATGAACCTGGATGGATGTTATGAAGCTGTAGGTCTGAGCTGGCTGGTTGCAGTGTTGTCAGATCAGATTGACAGTTTCCAGGCAAATCACTATTTGAAATTTGCCCAATTCAATTAAAAACAGCCTAAATGTTAACCTTACCAGAAAACTGTGTAAAAGCATAAACCCAAACATACAATGCTTCATTTCTGCATCAAATAACTAAAGACAAAATGTTAGAAAAAAAGGCTATGCAACCCACAAAGACAACCAAATACACAAATGTCCATGTTAATGATGATGAAGTTAAGGTGAGGAGGTCCTCCATCAAATATTTCTCACATTAATTTTGTAAGCTGATTTTTTTATTTTTATTTTTATTTTTTATTTTGTTTTCTCAACTTTTTTTTTTTTTATTTTCATTTTTTTTTTTTACAATAAATACACACACAAGACATGAAACACCCAGTACCTTTATACAAAGTAGAAGGAAAAAAGAGGGGATACATGTCAAGCACGAGTGCAAAGCAAAATGGAGACAGGGTATAATGTATAATTATTTGATATTAGTCTCATGGACAAAGGTAAAGAAAAAAAATCAATTCAAATGTAACTGTATTATCTAAAGAATAAAATCTGGTCTAAAGTGCCACTATAAAGAAGCAGTGCAGAAATACACAAATTAAAACAGAGACAAAAAGGAGCAATACAATACAAAAAAAAACCGTACATGACACAGGGTGCTTTGGCATGTACTGTATGTTCTCCGTCCCTACTGCTAACTTCTCCTTAACTACTCATACTCCATAAATAACTCTTTAAGTATCACGGCTATGACCATAACAATATATTTAAAAACGATTGTATGACAATAACACTAGACAAGTGTGATAATTAGGCTACAGACAGTGCCAGTAGCTGTCATCACAGATGGCACATTACAAACATGCCCGTTTAAAAACCCCACATTTTTATCTCTGAAAATACTTTTTAATGCATCTTTGTACTTTTTTGTTTCCTAGATGACGACTTCAGTTCCTGCTAATCCTGAAAAGGACAAATGTGAAGCAATCATTCAAAAGATTATGAGTCCTGAATCATACATCAAGCATCCGTTACAAAACAAGTAAGACCACAGCTCTGTTTCATCGGAGGTTTGAGCATCTCTTCCAGTGAAACGAGTTGTTAATGAGCAACATGACGAGTGAGGGAAAACCTGCAGTTTTTCTGTATTAACTAACTCTTCTTTGATTTGCAGATGGGCCCTTTGGTTTTTCAAGAACGACAAAAGCAAAACATGGCAAGCCAACGTTCGTCTCATCTCCAAATTTGACACTGTGGAAGACTTCTGGGCGTAAGTCTATTATTGCTATACACGTGACTACTAAATGCTGTCCAATCAGCCAACCTCAGACCTATTCATGATCAAACTGGTTCCATCATTTTGGAGGGTAGGACACAACATCGTTGATTTACTGATATAGGAGACCATATGAATCATCTTAATTTAGTTACCTACATCCTTCCACCAAAAAGCAATGTAACATTTCAAAAATAGCTCTTAAAATGTAGTTTTTTGTTCCTGATGTACCCTTCAGGAGTTGTTCCGATACAGCCTAAAATGCTGGATCGGGTATCGGCGAATACGCGAGTCTATCCACCAATCCGATGTCACGTTATCATATCATTTATCAGCTCATTTACACGACAGAGGAACAACAACACGTCACTCACTACCCAATCCATACATCCTGCCTGATTGTTTTTTTCCGGAGCTGATGATGAAAGTAGCTACCGATTGAGCCGTCTCGCTTCTTTCTCATCTCTGTTGAGAGCTGGACATGCGCAGTACCGATCGGGCAGGTGCTAGCAGAGAGCGTAACGTGAGCCAGAAGTTGCAAAATGTCAGCAATTTGGCAATACTTTACACTGGAAAATCCCACTAGTGAAACAGCGATGTGTACAGTATTTAAGGCTTTAGTTTGAAGGGTTAATTTAGTTTCCATACAGTTTTTTTTTGTTTTTAACGCACTGGTATCAGATCGGTACTCTGTACAATTCATATTACACCCGTGTTTCCAGCCAGGCTGCCAAAAACATAAAATCTCCTCCTTCCTTCACAGATTATACAATCACATCCAGCTGTCAAGTAACTTGATGTCTGGCTGTGACTACTCGCTGTTTAAGGTAAGCATGCTTTTATCGCTGTCTTTCAACATTTTACAGTTTACTGTATATCCATTTATAATGTTAATTGTCTTAGCTTCCACTCTCAGTAGATATCCACGTGAACTCAGTGGACTAGACGCTGACAATATTTACATGCATGAAATATTCCAAAATAGTTTTTTGCCCTTCTTCCAAAAAAGACAATATTCCTACTAAGCTGTATACATGGCTAATGAAAAATTAATATTCCCGTTTACCGGAATGATAGTGGAATATTAACATGCATGTAAAGGTAGACTATGTTTACATGCACACTAATATTCCACTATTATTCCAAATATGTTAATAATCTGAATTTGATATTCTGTATTAGGCTTTTTCCTGAATGGAGCATGTTCTGATTAAGACATGTGGGATATGCTGATATTATTCAGGTTTATGGGCATTTGGAGTATGTGTCTTTGCTGTGATTTTTCACTGCAGTTTGCGGCACAGAGATCCTATCCTTATTAAAGAGAAACTGATCAATCAAAGCCGTCGTTCATTATGGATACATTGGGTTATTTAAAGTGTTGTGACCTTTGACCTTCATGTGGATACAGGATGGGATTGAGCCCATGTGGGAGGATGTACGGAATCGACGAGGTGGCCGCTGGCTGATAACTCTGTCCAAGCAGCAGCGTAGAGCAGACCTGGATCGGTTCTGGCTGGAGACGGTATGTTCAGTCCTGTCGAGTATTAGCTACTTTAACTATAACATTTATTAGCTGTATCTTTAGGCCTTTTTCAAAGAAAAGCACAGAACTAAACAATAGATTTAATGACGGGTGAATTCCGTTTGCCGCTTTGGTTTCAGGGTCCTGGTATTGTGCATGTCGGCTCACTGTAACACCGTCATGAATTACTGAGACACTTGAATAGAACGCAGTTATGTTATTTGTAACACCTGTGCTTTTCCTACAATGACAAGTCAGAATGGCTGCTTTGAAAGAGGCCTATCAGTTTCTAACTGCTCCCCAATAACAAAGCATTTGTAAATAATGTCTTGTTTTTCCTGCAGCTCTTGTGTCTCGTGGGTGAAGCCTTTGGCGACCACAGCGACGACGTGTGCGGAGCCGTCATTAACGTCCGAGCCAAAGGAGACAAAATAGCAATATGGACCACAGACTACGAAAACAAAGATGCCATCACACACATAGGGTGACCTGAAGATGACACACTTACTGATGACAAATCTGTCAAATGTCAAATAGAAATTCATCTATACATTCAGTCATAGTAAAGAGAATAATCACCCGTATAGCTCAAATGTCTTATTTTTATACTTTGCAAGTATTTTAACCTCAGTAGTTGAAATTAGCTACTTACATTTAATACAGTGGTAGATGACCATTTAGCTTAAAGGGATAGTTCAATACATATTTTCCCTCTTACCAATAGTGCTATTTATCAATCTAGATTGTTTTGGGACGAGTTGCCGAGTGGTGGAGGCATCGGCAGTAGATATATTTGCCCTCTCTCCAATATAATGGAACTAGATGGCATTCGGCTTGTGGTGCTCATAGCGCCAAAAATGTATTTTTCTAGAAATCATGACCCGGTTACTCAAGATAATGCACAGACCTCGTTGTGAGCTGTTTAATGTAGGAACTATTTTCTTTCTACCGAACTATAACCGCCAACCTCATCACCGCACAGAAGGAAGCGTGCATCTATACTCCATACTGCTGGCTAACCTTACAACTCAGCCGAGCAGGATGGCATTAATGTTTACATCTCGCACTGTCACGAGCACGAGCCTCTCGTCCATGAGTAGATGCACGCTTCCTTCTGCACGGCGATACGGTTGGCGGGGTTTCGTTCGGTAGAAAGAAAATACATAAATTTGCTCACAACAAGATCTGTGGATTTTCTTGAGTAACTGGGTTTCTTCGTTTCTGGAAAGAAACATTGCTGAGTTTTTGAAAATGAGCACCACAAGCCGAGGGCCATCTAGTTCCTTGGAGAGAAGGCAGTCATCTCTACAGTTGGATATCTCCAACACTCGGCAACTCACACTAAAACAATCTAGATTGATGAATGGCACTACAGGTAAGAGGAAAAACATGTATTTTTGATTTAAGGGTGAACTGTCCCTTTAACAGCTGGGCAGATAACCCCCATCACTGGACGTTCTCAGCAAACTAGTTTACTACAGCAGGATACACTGATAGAGATAACCTAAGCGAGGAATATGCATGTTATAGAGTCTGAATGTCTTTTAATGTACATTTTCTGATATGCAATATGTGTTTCTTTCTGCCTTTTTTTTTTTTAGGCGTGTGTACAAAGAGAGGTTAGGCGTTCCAACACGAGCGGTCATCGGATACCAGTCGCACGCAGACACGGCCACAAAGAGCGGCTCCTCAACCAAGAACAAGTTTGTCGCCTGAGGATCATCAACCACGCCTTTTTCTGTTGCCAGCATAGATTTACAGTCATTTTTCCGTGAATGTAACTTACATATTTATCCACTAACAACCACTTGAGCTGGAGATAAAATTGATTCTTTTCTATTTGCCTATTTGTTGCCACTTTACCAAAGCTTTTTTTTGTTTATGGTGAGGGTACGTGCCGTTAAAATGTAGCACTATCGTCTTGTTTTGTGGTGGTGGGCTGAAGATGAGTAAAAGAGGTTTTGATGCCCAGATTTAATTTTCAAATGCAGTTGCATATTTGTGGAGAATTTATTTAATTTATCCTCCCCTTAGTGTATGTCAATTATTTTCTTAAAATATTTAACATTAAAGGCAAAAAAAACAATGTAAAACATTTTCTACTTTGGTATAAACTGTAGCTCTCTGTTTGTATTGTAATGCCAGTTTACAGATTTATTGCACATTTAGTTGCACAGTATTTCATTGTGATTTAACCCACATCTTCTGAAAGTGACTGATCTAACAAATTGATAGAAAACGTTTGAATTCAGCAGTCAGGGAAGTTTTGACATCATTGTGCAGTTGTTTTTCAGTTTAACAAATTATTTAAAAGTCACTTTATTGCCGACGTTGCGAATAGGAGGTCTTACTTCAAACTGTTTAGTTACTAGCTTGTGCAGTATGGGATATGTGAAGAGTTGAAATTGGGATTTTTAGGGAATATATTTAAAGATACTCATGGTGCTTCATAATGAGTGTCTAAAGATTTTGAAGTTGACTTATTTTCCACTCGTTCACACCATTATGGATCAGGAAGCGTAGTTACAATATGCCTCAGATTTATCACTTGAGCAAATGTGAGCCATTTCTACCTGAGCACAGAAAGATGTCAGTCATGAGGATATTTTCTAAATATAAATATTGTTGGGAATGTGTTTATTTCTTGTAAGTGCACAAGCCATATTACAGTGTACAATGTTCAGTTAAAAACAGTTTACTTGATCGAGTTTTGTTGATCTACTGCTTTGATACGGTTTACATAGTGTTATTAGTTCCACTCCAGATTTAGTTTTGTATGTGGCATAAGCAAAAATTGATTTGTTTGAAGAGCTTAGACTTGAATGTGCCTTGAATGTAACACCTGCCCCATATTTCTGAGCAGTACATGTACAAAGGAGTGATGTAAATAAATTATGTAGAGTGAAGTGGGTTCTCTTAAAACAAGGGGTTTTGATTATGAACTGATCTTTTTTTATTGTTGTATCATAATGGCATGCCAATTGTCTGGTTTGGAAAAAAGGAACATCTTACTGGTGGTTTAGAGGGAATTTTGGGAACTTAATTTGGAAAAGTATTTAATTTTCTTTATATGTAAAGGTGAGGAAAATAATTAAGTAATCTATAGCTGATATGATTAATGCAAGATGCATATTTTTGAGGAAAAAATGCTTCAGGATATTTCAGTAATGGCATTGCAAGCAGGTAAAGCATTCCTTTGACAGCTGAATACATGACACACACCTGATAATATACCATTTAACCTTACATTGCAGCTGTAGGGAAGCTGTATATGTGTGCTAATAATAGGCTGCTCAGCAATTTATTACATCCCACGTCATCTGAAAGCAGCTCTGCTTTGAGTAATGCAAGGTTGGCATCATGTTTGCCATTAATCACGTGTTTTCTGGAGGCTGTTTGAAACAATGATCATCATAACGTCACCCGTGCTCTATCTATCTTCTCTCACTCTCACACTCACTGACATTGTGTGTTAGGTTGGTAACCAGATTTGATGTTTGCTTCCTACCTATTTAAGGCAGATAAAGGGATTTGTGTTGGTAGCTACAGTAATTTATGTCTCAGTTGGTCTTAGCCTTTATTAGGCTATACAAATTGCAGTTGGACTTAAAGGGGCCTAAAGTAATCTATGACATCCATTGACTGGCTTACCGAGAGCAATAGCAACACGACCCCTCCAGCTCGTTTGAAATAAGCCTCCCTGTAATTGAGACAATCGATCAAGGCCCATTTTCACACCAGAGACAACTAAGAGGAAATTAGAAGAGAGATCCACAGTGATGGTTGTAAGGTTAAGGCTTTACCACATGATGCAAAACACAACAAGCGGCCTTTTTTTGAAAGCTTTAGAGCCCTTTTAGTTGTGTTGCTGTTGAAAATTCTGCATAAATGTGCACATAATGTCACCTGTTTTTCTTAAAGAAGGTAATACACCACTCTTATATCTCATATGCATGATGATTGATTGGTATTGGGCATTTCATTAACAAATGGCAAACCATAAAAACAATTCAACATAGTGCTGGTATTTGAAGAGGATTTATTTCTGCTGGTGTTTTTATTCTCCTTTGTTCAGCCGTAACACGAGATCAAGTAAATTAACCTACTGCAGCTACAGTAAATCCTTCAGATGCCCTCCTGGCACAGGTCAGTCAGATTATTTGTCCATTCATTGTATGGAAGTGTGTGTTACATAAAGCAATTATGTGTCACTTTTATAGTCCCCCTAGATGAGGATAAAATGTGATAAAATATGTTAATGTAATTAACTGTCTGATAACGTAATAACATATTCTGATGGACAATTTAATTATTTTTTCCTCCATGATGTAATAGCTCCAAGAAGCACATACTTCAGTTATTGCATCAAGGAGATGTAAAAACAGATGGAAATTCTATCACAATCTGACTAATTATTTAATTATCTTGTGGTTCTTATCTCCCCAATTCATCAGTATATCTTTTCTTTGCTTCCGCCTGCCATTTCAAAGCCTTAAATAAGACGATGATGCAGAGTGATCACAATCATCTGCTGGCAAGTGCTGTTAAGTATTGATTTATGCAAAAACCTTTCCCTACCTTCTTGGCCTCTTTTCCCTGATAAGCACCTTTTAGTGGTAACAGCTGACATCTGAGGTGTGGGCTGCTGGGTTTGATGACCTTGATGTCCTGACAGATGGAAGTGCTAACCCGAGCTGACACCTGTAATTGACAGAGGCAACATGCATGTGCTCCTTCTCTTTAGGTTGCGAATGATAAGCAGAGGCAAGAAAAACATATACAGCTGTTTTAAGGCCCATTCTAGTTTACTTTTACATTTGGGCTTTTAACCAGAGGTAGAATTCAGATCCTTTACTTAAGTAAAAGGAGCATGTCAATCTCCATTAAAATTTGAAATAAAATGTGATAGCATAATATGTGTATTAAAAATAACAGCTCCCACGCCTATTGTTAAATTATGAATTCATTAATATGTAAGCAGCTTGTTAATGTTGCAGCTGGTGCAGGTAGGGTATACTTAGAGACGTAGAGAAAGTCTCATAGAATTGTAATAATCAGTTCCAGTACCTCAAGAAGAGTACTGGGAAAATATATTTGTCACTTTCCACTTAGCTTTTAGCTAATGCTGCTATTAGGATGCACTGTAAATCACGCTTAATGCTGCTATTAACTGTGAGTAGGGCTTGGGTTCACTGTCCATCTTATCATGTCAGCTGTTGCAGGGACCAAAGCACAGATGCAGAAGCAATGTTAGGATGTACTGTATAGGATTTTGCCACCTTCATGTGCACATTAAGTGAATTATAAAGGGCTGACATCATGCATACAGTAGTCTACCTTACATAAGCTTGAATGCTGCACTATCTATCTATCTATCTATCTATCTATCTATCTATCTATCTATCCATCCATCCAGAACATCCAGAATAGGGGTCTGCAACCTGCGGCTCCGGAGCCACATGCAGCTCTTTAGCCCCTCTCCAGTGGCTCCCTGTGGATTTTTTAATAAATTTGTGGAAATCAACTGTTTTTTTGTTTACATTTTCATTTGTATTCATCATTGTTGTAGGTCTATAGTACGACGGTACGACGGAGTATTGAGTCACATTGAGGAAAAAAAAAAAAATCAGAGATTTCGAGAATAAAGTCATAATATTATGAGGAATAAAAGTCATAAGTTTATGAGGATAAAGTCGTAGTATTATGAGAATAAAGTCATAATATTAGTATATAGTAGTATAGTAGTATAGTAGTAGCAATTTTATGTGTTATTTTCTTTTTTTCTCGTAAAGTTATGACTTTATTTCTTGTTATATTACGACTTTTTTCCTCCTTGGGGATGAACGATCAGAGTTTGGAGGAGATTATGGAGGACTTTACGATGCACACGACTTGCAGGAAGACCTCCGGACCGGTGAGTACAATAACATACAAATTGTGATGGTTGTAACTCTCCAGAGGAGTGTTGTGTGCCTGTGTGTGTGCACTACAGGTTGTGCAAAAACTGTGCTTTGATTATGTGTGTCTGTGGCTTCAGCCGCAGTGGAGTTTAGTCAATATTGTTTAGACTAATAGGTGTTGTCTTTGGCTTTTTGGTGATGTTTTTTTCTGCGGTTAATTCAATAAGAAGTGTCAAGCTTATTGTTGCACCCCTCGTGGTGTCTGTAGCCCTTTTTATTTGTTACGGTCATGTTTGTGTAACAGCATTGAGTTTTGTCCTCTTTTCTGGTGTAATTGATACCCGTTGATGGTCAATTGTAGGGCTATGCACAGGCTGCAAAGTGCCGTCTACAGAAAAGGAATATTTTTGGTTTGGATAGACTATAAGGGCTCTGCAGTGTGATGTGTACTACCTCGACATGTTAATGAGCTTTATTTGCCTACTATATGTTCTTTAATAAGTCAATTATATGACTTACTTTTTACTAGAGGTCGACGGATAGTGTATTTTTAAAGGCCGATATAATAATGATAGTTTTGAGCAGGAAAAAGTCGATAGCCGATTAATTGGCCAATGTCTTCTTTACTTCTACAGCAGCCTAGTCGGCTACTTTTGCATACGTCATTTTAAATAAATACGATTTTTGTCACAAGTAATTTTATTTGTACTTTAGTAAAAAACATTCCAGTACTCTTTCCGCCTCTGCACGCTCCACAAGAACATTGCTTAAGTCAGCCACTGATGTTGGGCGACAAGGCTTGGCTCACAGTCTGCACTTTGAATTCATCCCAAAGGTGTTGGATGGTTGAGGTCAGGCCTCTCTGCTGAGAACATTCACTTTATTTCACAACAAACTCAAAAAAACATTTATTTTCGGTCTGCGCTCTGTGCATTGATCTATCTGAATATCTCCTCTCACATTTGTTACCATAGATGATAATTCATGAAACAGTGCATTCTAGTGTGATTGTGGCAGTGGGGATTTTTCCATTTCACAAACTATCCACAGGGAGGCAGTAAAGCTACACACTTGACTTCAATCTTTCAACCCTCCACAAACGTTTTTGGTAGAGGACATTGGGATTCCACTGAGTGTGTCTGTTGCACACACTAGGGAAAGCATATATCTGTAAATAGCAGCTGTGTGTCTTATTTATTTATTTATATACCTATCCCACCATCCCCACCCACCGGAGAAAAAAAAAAAAAAAATCCACATTACAATTCCCCCTCTATCGCCTTAGGCAACTGTCAACCTCCTGCTCACCAGCCCCTGTACGGCGCACAAAAGGGGACAGGGAGAGTCAAGCCGTGCACCCTCCACTTGACTGATGTTTTTGTACCACCTCCCATGCACAAGTGCAGGAGTTATAAACCCAGTGACATGACGCCACTCTGGACTAGGCATAAGAGGTTCCAGATAGTTCTTTGCATCTGCAGGAGGTGCTCATTCCCTCTGTGCCTCGTGACAGACGTGTCACTTAACTATTTCTCGTTCGCAGTACCTCACCAGCAGCTGCCTCTGAGGAATCATAAGCTAGGCTCAGTAGGTATAGGCTATTATCCATGGTGCTGCTGACCGTGTCTTAGAGTCAATAATGATCTTGTCATCTCTCTATCTGAGCCAGAGGGAGGAATCCACTCATTTAGCCTAGTCGTATATAGGGGGCTTCATGTCACTCATAAACATACTGTATATTGTATGTGCACAAGCTTTGGGCTTCACACTGCATGTGAGACAGCTTTGGAGCTGCATGGAGTTCAATGTTTCCCCCATTAGAAGTAGTACGTGATTATTCATATTTATATATTTTATTTTTAGTGATGGATTACTGATATTAATCTGTGTCAAACTATATATATATTTTTAAGTGTGTTTATTGGTTTTCAGTTTTACATTTAAATTCAATGCAAATGACATTTTGTGTTTTACAAACAAACAAACAAAGTACAAAAAGTGATTAAATAATTGGCAAAGGATTAAAAAACAAACAAAAAAATAGAATAAAATAATAAAATTGAATACAAAAATTTGAAATTGCATTGATGCGGTGTATCCAAAAGTAATTACAATGACTTTAGGTTTGCAAATTACATCTGAGGAGATTTAAAGCTTAGATTCAGCGTAGTCTGTAGGAAGGGCAGAGCCACGAAGCATAAACCTGAGTTTCTCTAGGTTTAAAGTGCTGATATTAGGGATGCACCGATACCGATACCGGATCTGCAACTGGGAGGTTGTGGGTTTTTCCAGTTTAGGAGAACCAGCCTGCACACTAACAACAATACAAAGGTCACACTCTTATAATTAGCATCTCTAAGAGGACTACCTTCTCCTGGGACACCGGATATTGCAAACAAAGGATCAGGTTCTATCACCTGCCCAAGAACCTCCGACAGAGTTTGGAAAATAGATTTCCAATAGTTAGGTAATTTAGGACAGACCCAGAATATGTGTGCCAGAGTAGCAGGGAGCTGCCTACAACGGTCACAAATAGACTCTACATTAGGATCTATTTTAGCAAGTTTTACTTTGGAAGAATGAAGACGATGCAGTACTTTGAACGTATCAGCCCATGCCTAATACATATTGATGCTGCATGTACATTCTTCAAGGCATTTCTCCACTGGACCTTATCGTTATATCCAATCCCAAATCATTCTCCCAAGAAGATTTCAGAATAACTAGACATGGTCTGCAGACTAGAGAAATAATCATAAAAGAAGGATATATATTTTGATTAAGTCTGTATGGTTTGATTATTCAGTTACTCTCACAGATACGTTTACATACTGCATAATAATCTCTCTGCTACTTGGCAGTCCAAAGCACCACATTTTGTTAATACAACATCTGGATTTTGACATCTGGTGACCTTTTGCCATTTTAGTCTGAACATCCCAAACAAAATCTGAATTACATGCGAATAAACTGAAAACAAAGGAAGAGTTCTGATTCACGCTTTAAAAATATTGAAATAACAAGTTTAATATTCATGATTTTAATTATCAGTTATTAGTGCGCGTGTCAGTATACTCATTATATCTTGCACTTTTACCTGAGACACTTGTCATATTTTGACATTTGTGACTGGTTGGCTGAGCAGCAATAGCATGGAGGATTGCTATGCATAATTACATTAACAAAAAGCTATTAGACTTTGTTGGTATTCCTGGTGATATCTAAATTTCAAAACTCAACATGGCATAACAAGTTTGTCTGATAGTTACCGTATCAAAACACAAATCATGTATTTTGTAACATCTGTGTCTTTTTGTGGTCACTGTGAATAGATCTTTGGTATAAAAATGAATCATTTGAAACAGAGACTATAAAAGCCTGTGAAACCAGCAGCCTGGAATGTGCACTTTGCTTATTCCTCCCCGTGCTGGTCCTGTTTTAATCTGCACTGATGTGCTTTGTTCTGTAAACCACTTTGTGACAGACTTGTTTAATAGAAAAGGCTTTGCAAATAAATTGAACGTTTTCTTGACTCATTGGAAATGGAAAGGCTGTACGGCTAAAAGCAGCCAACACTGGGATGTGTAACTCATATTTACTCTCATAATTGCTTCAAACAGAGCCATGTTCAAGTATGCAGACGGCATTTTACTACCCAAACAAGGCTCAGCTACTGGTACATGCTGTCAGTGTTATCCATCATGCACCGAGAGCCCAATTAATTCAAGCATTTATCAATGTCGCACTTCATTACTTTTGCCAAGGAGGTGATGTCTACCGCGATAGTTTAGGGCTGCAATTAACGATTATTTTCATTGTCAATTAATCTGTTGTTTATTTTCTCGATTATTGGATTAGTTGTTTGGTCTATAAAATGTCAGAAAATGGTGAAAAATGTCAATTAGTGTTTCCTGAAGCCCAAGATGCTGTCCTCAAATGTCTTGTTTCATCCATAACTCAAAGATATTCAGTTTACTATCATAGAGGAGTAAAGAAACCAGAAAATATTCACATTTAAGAAGCTGTAATCAAAGAATTTTGAGTCTTTTTTTCTTAAAAAATTACTCAAACCGATTAATCTATTATCAAAATAGTTGGCGATGAATTTAATAGTTGAGGATTACTCGATTAATTGTTGCAGCTCTACAATAGTTTGTGTGTTCCTTTGTCTATCAGCAGTATATCAACAGTTAATCACACACCCTGAATATTTTGAATCCCAACCTAATGTGTGAAATAGGGTAAATAAAATAGCCACGTTGTTTCAGCGGCCTCCTCTGTGAGCAGACTGTAAAACAGCCAACACTAATATGTCTTTAATCCAGCGACTGACAGTAAGCTGCCTGTTCCTTGTCCCTACAAAGATGGACTATGTGTATCTGTGCTTGCAAAATGACATTGCTCAATGAAGTGAACAACCACTGTAAGCTAATCTATATAGCAGCTCACTCAGTTGTAGCGTGAGAGTACAGTATGCTTGTCCTCGATGGCCGCCCCTCTATGGTGATGTAATTTACACGCGGACAGCTGCTTCTGTGCCTACGCTGCTGTCACGGACCGAAAAACAGCTGTAATAACGTGTACTTAAGCGTTTTGTCTTTCTTGTGCTTAGATATGATTATGATAAACATACATTTTCATAAACACGAAAATGGTAAACACGAGATTTGAAGTGATGCTTTTGTGCGAGTCTTTTCAGTTTCACAGATCTGTCGATTAAATCAATTAATTGATTAGTCGACAAAATCGTAGGAGTGTTAGTCGACTCAGAATTTCTTTGGTCGAGGACAGCCCTAATTATAATGTTGTTGAGCTTAATATTCCATTCCTGAAACTCTATACTGACCGTATATTTTCTGTCATTGACTGAATATTTTTAACAATAAAGGAATAATCTGAAGTTCTGTCCATCATTTTGAGAGATTAGATCTCGCCATCCATGTGCTGACGGAGCGTTTGGAGGCCTTGGAGCGAGTCTGGGTGCAGCTGCACGACCAAAGGAGTGCGTGCTGCGGGATTTCCACCCGGTGAAGTGAGTTCTTGCAGGATCAGGGAATTGCAGAGAGTTGAGAGAGTCTTGCTGACTTCTGATCAGTTCCCTGGGAGAAATGTTCCCCCGACTTCAAAACTTTGGCTGAAGTGGAGCTGGTAATTTAAGTCTCCAGTGTGGCAGCAGAGCTAAAATCATTTGGTGTGGTGTTGAAAGGAAAACTGACCGCACAGTAGTTGTCGCTGTTGATCTTGTCTCTCCATGCCCTTATAAATGCATAATCTAAATGAAAATTGAATGAAAATGGCAGGTAATAATTGATTATGACATTACTAGAAAATGATGGAAAATAAGAAAGTGTAACCCAATCCCAATGCAGTCCTCTACTCTATACCTCTGTTCGTTCAACTTGTATTGAATTGCTGTCAATAAGTATTTCTTTGGGTGGAGAAGTGGTCTATTTTTGTGTATGTTTCTACTGCTTGCCCAGGCAGTTCTAAAATGCATTTGTCTAGATAGCCAAAAAAGCGGCATCATAATCAGTAGGTTGCAGACAAACATCACGCTGCAACCACATGACATCAGAGAAATAAATCACATTGATGAGGCGCAAAGTGGAAAATACTATGAGTCAGCCTTCCAAACGTCAGCAGTCCATAAGCAGCCCAGGACCAAGCCTTTATAGATCTCCTTAACTAAACAAAGCATATAAGGAGCTTCTTTATTGAGCCTGCCTCTATACCATTTCTCGAGTATTTTAAACATTTTAAATCTTTCTTTCATTTTCTTTGCAATACATTTTTCTTATACCACTTAAATTTGATCCCATTTCACCAGATGGGTCAGAGCACAACGCTGCCAGGAGCAGGTAGGAGTTCATTGTCTTGCTCAAGGACAAATCAGCATGGATGGAAACATCGCTTGGAATATGGAAGAATTCCTGTTTATTCTTTCTGCATAATAAAGACCTGAGGATGTTTGTTTTCTAACTATATTTTACCCGTTTTACATTCCTTCCCTCAGAGACTAATCAGGTTTTGTTACTGTTAATTACTGGCTGTTATACAGAAGGAAGCTTCTTATTACTAGTGGCTCTTTTTAAGCAGGCATACACAAATCAGTGCTATCACATTTCATTACAGTCCATAATTCATAAGATATAGACAAAATGCAAAAGCAAGTACAAAACTGGCAAAAAAAAACATTAAGTAGATTTTGTGCAATGTGGATGTGTGTAACATAGCGAGTAAGTTGTTTTTTAAAAAAAGCAGCTCATTCCCCCTCGTCAGTTTTAGTACACATGTTCAGTTTAGGCAGGAAAATGATCCCCTGGCAGTTACTTAGTTAAATGAGCTTTCCCTCCTGTCGGTTCACAGCAGTAATCACTGGTGTCACAGCTCCAGAATCCGGTCTATGTTAAATCTACTCCCTACAGCTTTGGGTATCATCCATCTCTGAGCCTGCTTCCCTGGACAAGTTGGGTTTTCTGACCCAGTTTATATAAAAAAACTCAACACATTTACATCAGGTAATGCTGGGGCAGAATGAGCTGCGGAAATATGCTCCTTATGCAGAGTTTGATCTTGACTCTGAGGTCAGCTCATCTTGCGTAAATGGTGTTACCGTGGCAACATATTCCATATGAGAAATGCTGATGAACGCAGTGGAGTGGAGATCTCTATCTAGAAAAATCATTCACTGGCTGCAAGAGCTTATGATGATGATCTCTGAGGACGGATGTTTTAGAATATAGGACACAATTGACATCTGAAGTGTTGCAGTTCAAAACACACACAGTAAATATGTAGACATTTCCATCCGAGCGGGCAGTAGTACTAAAATAGTAGGGCTGTTACGATACACCTACCTCCTGATTCGATTGTGATGGTCACAGCCACACAGGGTAATATCATTCCGATTCACACTCTCTCATCTCATTAGTTTACTACCTACACAGGTTCATTTAATTTGCAGCCAACTATATCTTTACAATTAACATCACTTATTTGTGTTTAACCTTATATAGTTTAGATTCACACATTAACACTGTGAGGTTACACATATTATTATTTGTTATATTAATCATTTGTTTCTTTGTTTGAGTTGGCTGTTGGGGGAGCTGACTTCCTGGTGGAGATAGGGGCGTGGCTGAGGACTCAAACCAAGTGCTGCCATGAGGACTCAAACTGGGCCAGACCAAGTGCTGCAATGTTATGGGGGGGGATTTGGTTGTAGTTAGTTCTGCTTGGTATTTAATTATATTTGGTGTCCATCTTGTTTACCCCTTTGTGTTCTATTTTGGTTTGGCTAAGCCCTATATATATCTGCCCTCATGGTTCATTGTTTAGGTTAGTTTTGTTCAGTTAACATCTGGTTTAATAGTGGGAATAAGTATTGTTATATTACTTTAACCTCTTTTTTGTTAGACCTAGGTATTCAATTATTGGTTAATAATGTTTTGTTATTTTTTTGGCTGAATAAAAAGCCCAAATTATTTCACAACTCCTGTTTCCTCGTTGCTTCACTGCTTGGTCCCTTACAATTGGTGGCAGTGGTGGGATCATCCAGTGGAGGTCACAGGATTTTTTTTGTTGTTTTTTGTGGTTCTTTTTGATTTTTTTTTTGGGAAAAAGGAAAAGGAGAATGCCTCATGGAGGAAAGAGGGGGAGGAAACCTGCGAGCCAAAGAAATGTCCAGGAGACGCAAAATGGTGAGGAGGAAGAAAATGGAGCTTCTGGAGGGATAGAAGACACTGAGGCTGAAGGTAAGGAGCCAACCTTGTCGGACGTGGTTGCCATTCTTCAGGCTCATATGGGGCAGCAGGAGGCCCGTGTGGCTAAGCAAGATGAGGTAGCTGCAAGACAGGAACAGCGTTTTCAAGCACTCCAACAGCAGTTTCAGCTTTTGCAGCTAGAAGTTCAGGCCCAAACACCTCCACTACCAGATGCTTCGATAGCAGACTCTGAGGAAGCTGATACTATCACAATATTTGGATGCCGGTTCGATATGTATTGCTATTCGATATTATGATTTATTGTGATTTTTGTTTACTTTTTTAACACTAGACTATGGGGAAATGTTGAATCATACACTTCTAGAGACTTTTACTTTGGAAAATATCTAAAATAATACAGTAAAATGTTTGATTTTCAGCATGTATGTAGTCAGAGATGTGTCCTGAAGTCAAATATATCAGTCATTGGCAGGCATTATTTAATCCAGTCTTTCCAGCAACCCAAAAATCAAAGACATTTCCCTCAGAAATTAGTGGTATTTTCTTTTAAATTGATAAGGGACATGCACTATTTTATACTTCTGGTGAATACAATCCAATGAATCTTATTTCCATATATGTATTTTGTATAGTTCCCTTTGTTAACATTCTTATTTTGAAAGCTGAACGTAGTCACACGCGTATACTTCCGCTAACTTTGCCAAGTCCGTCTCTAGCTCTCCCGTCAGCTCCGTTCTCTTTATACATCCATGGTCAGCTCCATCTGGGCCGTTTGAATGCATTTACCATAAATGTCAGTATATGGGTGCTCTACAGTTGTAGCGTCGACTGATTTGACCACGGAGATGCGAATGACGGCTGGCTTGACCGCACGTTACCACAATACGTTAACGTTTCTTGTCCATGACAGAGTTAGCATGCAGCTTTAGCCGTGATGTCTAGCTCTGCTTTTTCTGGCAATGTGTGAAACCAAAAGTGTTTCCATACTTTACTGTATGTGTAGTGTTTACCTCGTTGGATTTAATGTGAGGGTGCAGGTCGTATTCACGCGGAACCTCCGCCGTTTTCTACTTTCTCGTTTCGGCTCGCTGCGGCCGGCTGCTGTTTGTTTTGGTTGACGGATATGGAAGGAACAGATACGGAACGGATACGGAACGGATATGACTTCACGTTACTCAGACTGCAGCAATAAAAGCGCTAACATCCTTCTTCCTCTGCATAGACTCAAATGAAGCAAATATATAGATTCTGGCATTAAAAAATGTATTTCAAAATAAATAAAAAAAGAAACAGAATCAAACCTCCACTGGCTGCCCCTGATCATTTTGTGAATGAATAAAGATGAATTTTCCTGAAAGAAATTGACACTCTCACGATTAAAGTGAACAAACCTCACACCTTTTTTTTGTACAGAAAGCTCTCTCCGACATCAACCCACCCTGCTGCCAGAAGAACTGCAAAGAGTCCATAAAAAGAGAGCCCAAAAAATGTGTTTGTACTCTGATACATAGAGTCACACCGCAGTGACTCTTTGCGTTCTGCTCTAAATATTCAGGCCACATCAGATATTGATATGCCATTACATTTTTTGCAATTGCATTTTTGTGATGAATAACAGAGGCACAGCATTGTTTGTGCAAACAAACAGCGACTCGCTCAGCCGTCCTGTTCTTCGGGACGGAGGTTAATGCAACAAAATCCTGCATGTTCGACATTTGTAACGATACAAAACTGCTGCTAATCCAAGTCTCCAGTGTCTAGGGGAGCGTGTGTGTGTGTTTCTGTGTCTGTGCGTGTGTGTGCATCGATTTGTTAGCGGTGTAATCCTCGATTGTGACAATGGTCAGTGAGATTAGGGGCTAGAGCCACAGTGTCGGCCCTTTTAGGCGGGTAATGGGCAAAAAAGCGTGTTAATTGCCCTTGACTGTTGAAAGTAAATTAATTATTGATCGCTCTCTCGACTCCTCTTCTGTACTTACATACCCTTACAAATCCTTTTATCTTCTGCTCCGAGTAGGAACATTTCCTCGTTTCCCATCATTATGCAGGCTGGCAAGCAGGCGGACCACTAGCCAACCTCTTGAACCAAAGCCTTCCTTCCTAGCTGTGTGTAGAGTGCTGAAAAGGTCTGTCAGGAAATCTCACCTCCATAACATGCTTTATCTTTTCTGTGATCTCTCGCTACCTCTCTCTCACACCTCCTCTCTCTTTCGTCTCCATCCGCCTCTCTAATTTTCTAATAGTTTCTTCTTCATGTTCTTGTCATCTCCTGCCTTCCCCCCTTAAACACATACAGTGTGCTACACACACATGTTCCCTCAACCCCAACACTTTCAGGTGTTACAAATAAATAAGAGAGCAGATGAATAAAAACCGAGGTTGAGGTCTAAAGGCTGCGTCGTAAATTGATGACAGTGAATGTAAAGGCGTGGAAGCGGCACAGACAACAGCATCATTATTCTGCCTATTGATTTTCTCCCCTCTGCTGCTAAAAGGAAAAAGCCACCTTGTATTTGAAATGAGTCCAACATGATATAACTGCATATATATTTTTTCTGCAGCCACAGATGTCAAAACCCTTCGGATTAAAGGTTCAGCTTGAAAGGAGGCATGTGTGTGGTATTTGTGTGCACATGAGAGTGACAGATGCCCTGTATTGGAAACTTCTTATTTGATGCTGTATTCACTGTTATCATACATTACAGGGCTGTATTTTTCTCTCAAACTGCATCTCAAGTCAAATCCAAAGGTGCTCTGATCTCTGTGGTTAGACAGTCAGTGACAGTAATACTCCTCCTTCCACACCAGAAGACCAAATTGTTGAAAATTGCAGATAACTTTGCTGTTCTTCTCAGACACCTAGTGTCTACTGTTATTGCTATACACGATATTGGTCAATATGAAGTCACGTGAGATATGTCTGACTACAGGAATAGATAAAACACACCACAAAAAATGAAATGGACCCAAATGCAGCAATTGTTTTTTTGCAATAAACTGAACTGGACCATAGACTGTAGGCTATATAAGAGTAGACGTAGTCACCGTGACGTCTCCCATCGGTTTGTGCACTGCTGTTTTGAAGCCTCGAGTTTGGTATTTTGGCCGCCGCCATCTTGGTTTTTGCAACCAGAATTGACACGAGAGGGTGGAGCTAAGTACAACCGAACGCTGAATAAGACATTTTTAGGCAACCAAAATGTTACAATTAACCTTTATGAACTGAAAAATACTGAAAGGATTAAAGTTGTGAGATGAAAACAAGGACAACTCCCAGACTGGACAACGCCGTGGTAGTGACCTGTCAATCACAAGGTAGCCACACCCTAAAGCATCCCCTGCTTTATGGTCTATTTGACTCTAAATGGGACCATAATTTACTAAATGAACATCATGTTGTATTAAAGAAGACTTGAAACTAGCGATTGAGACCATAAACTCATGTTTACAATGTTTACTGAGGGAATAAATCAAGTGAGAAGTAGGCTCATTTTTTCTTTTTGCAACCAGAGGAGTCGCCCCCTGCTGGCTATCTGAAATAATGCAGGTTTAAGGCACTGAAGAACGCTGAAGCCCTCTACAAGAAGGTTCAGAGCCGTTTCTATTTTCTGAGGAGGCTGAGGTCCTTCAATATCTGCCGGGCCATGCTCAAGGCTTATTGAAGGAGGCCGGGACACGGTATTGAGCTATGGGGTATGACACACGAACATTGGAGATGCGGTCGTGCGTTGCTATTGGCTCAATTTCAGCGAGTGCAAACCAGATTTTACTGCATGTGTTGTATCCCAATGATATGACGCGATGATGACGCGTGACATCTCCTCTTTTCACCCTTTCTTGGCAATGCTGAGGATGTTTTATGAGTGTGTGTGTGGTGGCCAATGCTGTCCTGTGTTGCTGTTGTGCGCTGGGGAAGCAGGTTAACGGTAGCGGATGGCAACAGACTCAACAGGCTGATCGAGGCCAGTGACATTGTGGAGGTGGAGCGGCGGTGTCAGAGAGGAGGGTGTTGTACAAGTTACGTGTCATTTCGGACAATGTCTCCCACCCACTCCATGGTTTGCTGTTCAAGCACCGGAGTACATGCAGTGCAAGGCTCATTCCATAGAGATGCACCACAGAGCGCCTGGACATCAAACTTTTCAACTCCTCCATCAGACTGTCAGACACTCTGGGTCAACAGACTGGACATATTTCATTCCTATCAGCAGCTATAATCCCATCATTTATTTGTATCTTCAACTTTGCAATACTGACTTAACAGTACAATCATTTTGTGCAATAATTCAACTGTGCAATACTCTGATTTACTCTGGCATTAATACTTAAAACTAATATTCTTATTAACACTATTCTTGTATTTTAACACACTTAATTATAGATCCAATTTTTCAGCATTATTATTATTTACACTGTTATATTGTACAGAGTGCCGCCGCTGCAGAATTATGAGCGCCGCAGACTCATTACTATCCTCTGCTCATGTCTTTCACCGAGTGTCGGGCTCAGCCTCTCCACACACGAACCGGAGCAGAGGAGAGACGGGTGAAGCGAAGATAACGCTGTTGGTACCAGTTACAAACATGCTCGTTAGTGAACGGCGTGCTATCGTGTTGACAAATTCAATGCCTTTGTATTTTTAGCTGAGCTAAACCAGAGAATATTCACCTAAAACAGTATCGGTGATGCTGTTTTATCCTCATCGTTCTCCGTGAAGTTTGCTGGAAGTGATGTAATGTAGCCCTGGTGCTTTGTTATGTGGAGTGAGCACTGCGCCAGACTCTTTTTAAGAAATAGCTTTTTAAATGCTACATTGCTTGTCAGCAACTGGTCATAACTTAGGAGGCAAATTGGCCTTGTGTGCTCTGACTAATTTGGCATAATACACTAGTCATAATTTTGTTTTAATGAAAACTCAACTCCTGGCATGTGCTCCTGGTGTTCTTCACCACTGTTTCGGAAGAAGGAAATAATGAGAGTAACAGGCGAACCCGCTCTAAAAGTGACGTATTTAGTGTCACTATCTTCTTGCACTGTAACTGAGGTTGTGTTGTACTTGTGCCTGAATCTGTATAGTTGCATGACTTTGATAATCTTTTACTGTACGTTCTAGCACCAATGTCATGAATAAAATTCAATTCACATCCATCGCTCTTTGTGACTTGAGCTACTCTTACTGTGACGTCTTTATCATCCAAGGACCTTGAATCCTCCTGTAGCATTTCTGCTATGATAATTGAGAGAGCGATTTAGACAGATCTCAGGCTTTTGTGTGTCCTCGCAGTTGGCAGGGAGGTGTTCATCTCTTTGAGGCTGGGATCTTTATGGTGATCTAATCTCTTGCATTTAGGCTTCTGGTCAGTTGAATTATATCCTCTCAGTTTCTGAACAAGAAAGCAATTTCTTTTTGGCCGAGATTTATGCACTCAACCATTTCAGGGACTGCCTTGAAGAAAGTTAGAGGCAGAAAGTTATCTATGTAATGACCACAATACTTCTACTTCACCTTTTTCAAATTAAGTTAAATTGATTTTAATAGCTTTTAGAAAATAGGTGCGAACAAAGCATATCAAATTGATAAAATCAAGAGATAATGCAAAATCTATAAAAGAATGCACAAAATCATAAATAGACATTATAATAGGCTATACGGGAGAAGCTAAAGAGACGTGGAAATTTCACAATTGATGGCAGAAGACACAAATATCACAGCAATGTAGTAATGTTTTGGATGTTAGAGATTCATTCATCCTCCAAAAAGATGCAAGTCCACAACAAAAATCTGTTTGTTAATCTACAGTTTAGCTCACACAAAGCAGGACCTTGAGGAGTGACAGTACAAACCGCCCTGGCATTTATGGTACACGTGGAAAAGCACAATCTAATTTCACTGAGGACATGAACACCATGTTTTCTCATCATAATGGTGTCCATTTCCAATCTTTTCTTTCCTGAACTATTTGATAGTTTAGTTTCCATCAGTATTGCTTGTAATTTGCACACGAACCACTGACACTTCAAATCTTTAGCTTGTGCAATCCGTAAGATTTCAGTACTGGTTGACCTGGCAACACTTTGTTTACTGGTGGTAGCATCAAATGTGGTTTAATAGTACAAGTCCCAGAATACTGGGGGCAGCAAAACAAACTATTGTCGTCAGGAAATAATTGGCCTTTTTCCATCATTCTGATTTTATGCTGCTCACGGCATGAGTCTGCGAACAGCGAAAGTGAAAGTAGTTGGTTACCTCGCTGAGAAGTTTGCAGCCTGTCGCCTGCAGCTCTTCATCTAACAGCTCACTATGTCACTGTGCTACTTCTTGTTCCATTACTCCCTGCAATATTTAAAACTGATCCCCTGTCCAAAAATGCTGAAAATGACCGTTGTCTTGTTTTGTAGACGCATGTTTGATGATCGATAGCGGCCAGTGTCAAACGCTCACTGACAAACACGTTGCAATTCCTGTGACTACTTCATAATAAAAGTCAATTTGTGTTTTGCCAGTTAAATGCTTTTAATGTGAAGCTCCAGCAGTACGATATGTTTGGTTAGCATTAGCAGTAACTTAGTACAGCATTTTTTCGAATGTCGCCACAGACACGTTCAAATACTGTCGATTAGAATATTTAATCGCTTGATTGTCCATAGTTAATCGCGATTAATCGCACATTTTTATCTGTTCAAAATGTACCTTAAAGGGAGATTTGTGAAGTATTTAATACTCTTATCAACATGGGAGTGGGCATATATGCTTTCTTTATGCAAACGTATGTATATAATTATTATTTAAAATAAATTAAGAACTGAAAACAATGACAAATATTGTCCAGAAACCCTCACAGGTACTGCATTTAGCATAAAAAATATGCTCAAATCATAACATGGCAAACTGCAGCCCAACAGGAAACAACAGCTGTCAGTGTGTCAGTGTGCTGACTTGACTATGACTTGCCCCAAACTGCATGTGATTATCATAAAGTGGGCATGTCTGTAAAGGGGAGACTCGTGGGTACCCATAGAACCCATTTTCATTCACATATCTTGAGGTCAGAGGTCAAGGGACCCCTTTGAAAATGCATAGGTTTGGAGTGTTATTTAGCCTCCTTCGTGACAAGCTAGCATGACATGGTTGGTACCAATGGATTCCTTAGGTTTCTAGTTTCATAAGATGCCAGTATCTTCACTCAAACTGAGCCCGCTACAACCTAAAAATTGCAAGTTGTGTTAATGCGTTAAAGAAATTAGTGCCGTTAAAATTAATTTACGTTAACGCATTATTAATATATAAATATTACAATATTTTCCTCAGTGGGCCATAGGCTCAATCACCATTGTGTGACCTCATTCAGCGATGGATAATGACTGAACAGACATGTATTTAAGTGAACATCTTTGAGATTGACAGTAGGTGAGGTAAAATATAGCAGGCCCAGTGGCTGATAATCTTCTCCTATTAATCCACCCTACTAATATTCTATACACACAACAAAGTATAGAAGTAAACATGACGGTGAGAGGCCTCGCTGAGATTCGGTGACATTTGTCCTCTTAATCCTGTTGTTCCATGGAAGTTTGTTTGGGTAAAGGGTTTCCTCCGTCATCCATTCCTTTTCCATTACATGACCCATGAATGATTCAGGAGCCACTGTGTTTGTTGCAAATAGTCATTCATTTTTTATAGCAGCTTTATCTTGAAAACCCTCTCCTGTCCTAAACCACCCTGCTGGATCACGGTTGGATTTTCATCACCGGTGGATGAAGTGCCACGCTGGCATTTTTTTTTTTTTTCCTGACCTGCCCAGATGCATTGAATTCATAAATTGTGGATGTGGTACTGATGGACTCCCTTGTTTTCTCTGATGACATTTCCATACATGGCTCACTGTGCAAAATGTCATTTTGGCTCACACCATCGCTTCTTATGGTAAATATGATACTATAAGTGTTTCAAAACGGCACAAAAAACATAAAATTTCGCACTGTTTTGCATATCTTCTGCACCGAGCCCACATGGTTTATTTATTTTGCCCCAGCCGCACAGCAAAACGCTTTTCAGTGGGAATACAAATGCATGCGCATCACTAATTGGCTGTGCGTGGTTATATGCTCTTAGGTGTCTGTTGAGTCAGCCACATTTGAAGCCACTTCCTGTAGATAAGTAGGTATTTACTGAATGACCAAAATATCAAATGAGATAAATGCCTTATATAACAGGCACTCTGTTAGAAAGAGAGAATGAAAAATAGAAAAAAGTTGATCCTCAGACCTCGAGCTATTAGTCAAGGTATAATACAACCACACATCAACTTTTCATGGCTGTGGCTTATCAAAAAATAAACACTATATTGAACTGCGGCATTTATTCTGTGATGTAATTGAATTTTGACCTCAAGAATAGATATAGAGCTGATATGTGGCAGTGACCTGAATAAGAGGTGGGATTGGGTGCACTGAGGCCATCCAAAATCTCTCTTGGGGCAGAAAATAAAAAAAGAGCCAGCCATGTTTCTGCCAGTGTGTGTGATTGTGTCAGAGAGAGAGCACCGGTGTACATATGTGTGTCCCCGGCTGCAGTGATTTCCCACCAGCCTCGAGGGGAGAGTCATCTCCTCGACTTTTCTTTACCTCGAGCTAGTGCCAGACTCTCCACCCACCTAAATCTGCAGCTGTGCCAGGTGAGAGTGGCAACCTCATTTAGCTAAATGTTTTTCTTTTTTTCTCCCAGGAGCTTCAGCTTGTAAAAGGAGTTCAAAGGGAAGTTATCTTGTCCTTTCCTCACACCACGTCGCCCTCTCTCAATTCAATTCTCTCTACCCTACCCTTTTCTTTTTCCCTCTTTCTTTCCCTCCACATCTCAAGATTAATAATGCAGCATAACTGATCCCCTCCCCCCCTCCTTATTTTATCTCCACCAGATAGTGCTCAGCCAGCACAAGCTAATTTTAGAGGATGACACTGCTGAGTGCCTGCGATAAGCAGCTCACAATGAGCGGGACATTATTTTCTTTCTCTCTCAGGTTCCAGTCCCGCTCAGGTGGAAATCACTGTAAACACAGCGTGTCCCAGATCTCCTAGATTGCAGAAATTGCAGAACATATTTTGCATCATTACTCCATAGTTTTGGAGTTTGCATCCGGCATACATCTTATGTCTATATGCTTTCTACTTGTTTAAAAGGTGCACATTTAAAGGTAGTATCTTGCCAAATTTGTCTGCACTTAATCACAGCAAATACTGTACGGCTGTTTGCGACTGTAAATAGTGTGTTGCAGTTGAAAATGTTGAAGTAAAAAAGTGCCACAGCATCTGAAAAAATCATTGATATTTTGTTTTTTACAAATCCAAAGCACATTATGCCTCTTTTTCTAGGGACAACAAGTGCCTGAAAAGGCATATTTTCAGCAATTAACAAAAAAGGTTGAGTCGATAACAGCAGGGGGCCCCAGATCATTGCTCGGCACAGCAACCCAACTGTTTAGCATTCCATGCTTAGCGCCCACGGTGCCAAGTGTTTATCATATGAAATGTATTATTAATTTCCAAGCCTTCAAAAATATTGACCTCAGTATTTGTCTAACCTAATCATGTTTATTTTATCTTGCCCATAGCGTGTAAATCATGCTAAATCAGCTTTAATTACACTTGTGTTGAGTTTGTCTACAGTTGAGGTAGTAGAGATTAGATTCAAGGACAGGATTATTTTTATTGCTATCACTGAATTTTCGTAGCCTCTCGCTCCGTCTGCGTCTTGCTACGCTGACATGTAGGCGTATGTGCCGGTGTGATCTTATCTGACGAGGGAGATAATTGGAATTTATAGGAGGTAATAGATAACATGGCCGTACATCCAGCCAAACTGACAACAGCGGGAGCAGCAATATATATCCTATCATGGCTGTTCATTTTCCACGAGTGGTTTAAAATGGGAAGCCAGTAGCGAGGGTGATACACTGGAATCTGCGAGACAGACTGAAGCCGCTGCACCTGGGATTTCTACTTCTGTTTTTTAACGCTGTGCAGGTGGTACTTGTTCGTAACCTGGGGATTTTACTGTATGCAGCAACACATTATCTTTTATAAAGTATCCTAGGGTCTCGGAGGACATTTTAGCAGCTGTTATCTGTTCTCTGATGTCTCTAGTTTGTGCTTCTGTCCCCTTCTTCCACAACCCTCAGCCACTGTGCTGATTACAGAAGAGAAAATGTTCAATTATTGTAAGCAGCACTTGAATGTAGTGCCAAAATAATAGAGACGAGAGCAAGTATGAAGGACCGGACACACCGGCATTTAAAACCTTATAGTTTTGAGACAAAATAAATCAATTTAAATGTGATAGCTGTGATCAGTGGATTCGCTTGTGGGGGCAAATAAATCCTTAAAAATATAATCTATAAAATCTATAAATCTTGAATCTAATCTTGGTAGACTTTGACACACAAATTTGTTCCTTTGACCAATGGCAAACTGTCTGGACAGTGTTGCCTTTTTGAAGGACGGAAAGCCGGTGAGCCCAAGAGGAAGCTATCGTAGCTTATCAGTCATGTTGCACCATCCACTTTCATTTAACCGCCTCTGCCAGAGTATAGTTTGCTAACTGACAGTTAGTCCCAGCTTGCTAACATATTAGCTGTTGGCCAGCTACAGTATAGTTCACCAACTAGCCCTGTGAGTAGTCCCTTGTAGTAGTATTATTATCACCTTAAGCACGGCCTATTTTGTGAAGACTTGCAGATACACATTGCTGTACCACTTTGTTTTTATCCATGTAAATAAATCCTGAATCACAGTGGGCCTACACAGATGATGACGTTTGTTAGGCTATTTCTTGCAGCTGTTATAGTAACATCTATAGAATAAATGTTAACTTTATAAAACAATTTCAAAATTTGAACTTAATCACTGTATTTCCAGGAATATATTAACCATTTTAAAAAAACTATAATTCATCAAATAGGCCGTAGCATGATATTTCCACTCTCTTTCCTTGTCTTTTCCTTATGCGGACACATCAGGATGTGATCATACACAACAAAACAAAAGGTTAAATGTGAATTTAACATGACAGAATGAAATCCCTCTTTCAGTACCAGTGGATAGTGCCACTTAGCCAGGCGTGCCAAAACGCTTTTTTATAAACTTCAATATTTCATAGAAAATAATCACAAAATACAATAGCACACCATGGTGTAAACACAAAAATAGATAGGCTACAGTATATGCCTACTTGTCTGACTAAGAAAACAGTCTGCTTTGATGACGGACTTCTGTCTTCTTTATCTTCTTTCCCATGGAGCGGTCATCTGCGGCGCGTCGGCCCTCTTTTAGCCACATCTCTGCAAATCTTCAGGCAGGGATGGAAGCAACCGCTGGTCCATCTTTACTGAGATGACCAGCAGACTGTTCAGCGTGGAGACGTTCATCACGTAGCCTCGACACGGTGCCATCTCTATTGCCACATATGCACGAGTGCTGACATTTCTGATTTTACTGTTGTTTGCACTATAGACTGTTCTCACGTTCCAGCACTTTTCTGAATTATTTTTATTTTAGGGTTTTTATATGGTCTATTGGTGAAGTAGCATTAATCACTATGAGGGAGGGATAGCCTACATTCTGTTGCCACCAGGGATAAAAAATATACAGCAGAGACAGGGATATATAGACCAGAGGGGGGAAATCCCCCTCACCGTGTTCACAACCATATGCTTGCTCAACCTAGAATCCAGGAGGAGCAGGAGGAAGTTGTCTGGTCAGTATTCTTTATGTTGCTCTCATGTGTTCAAACCACCATCAATATAAGTTTCATTTAAGGAGCACATAGTCGAGGTACCCTTTAGGAAACATGTGAATAAAGCGTTTCTTTATCCTTTACACCATGAGCTGTATTATTGCCGAAGTGTGGGAAGTAATAATCTCCGTCGCTGCGAAAAGGTTAGAGGAATGTATGCAGAGATTCTTGTCATATTCAAATGAATGTTTGACAAATGAGTTTCCCTTGAAGACATATGATACATTATTAGCATTTTATTATAACTAATGATGTGGGTGATCAGGATTATGTAGAGCAGATAAATCATTTCCCTTTCCTTTCATTTGGAGAATGACAATGCTCCGAGGCTTTTAACTGGGCAGTAGACCTGGGTCAGAGATAATTTCTTTAGTCGATTTTTAAAGGGATACTTTCAACTTGGTCCTCATAGTTTTCGCAATCATGACAATTGATCGTGTTTAAAATTTCATCACTTCTCAGCTGAGCTGCAGCGTAACTCTCAGCCGAAAGCACCAAAGCAATTCCCCAGCAGCTATAACCAAAAGACGATTAAAGCACAACCATATATGTGCTTAATTACCTCTACAGTGGCAGGCAGCCATGATAGAAATCCTCTACCCTGCATCTATATTGCATTAATACTATAGCGGTAACAACGGTAGAGGTCCCAGCTGCTTCATCTATATTGCATTTACACTGCAGTGATAAGTCCTCCTCCTGACATCTATACTGCATTAATACTGTAATGATAGCAAAGCTAAAGGTCTTCCCACAATGCATCTGTCTTACATTTTAGACTTGCAGAAGCCGTTGCAAACTATTCTTTTAAAAATGTGATAAAGTGGAGATGAAGACTTGCAGTATATTGTGACAGTGACCTCATATTTCAAACAACTGGGTGCCCAACCATTCCTTGACGGCTGGAAAGCGAGCACATTTGAATTTTTTTGACCGTTTCTTCTGAGGGCAGAGCAACGCCATAAAAGTGGTGCTGCGGTGTGGAATGAAAAATGGATTGTGTGACAGAGATGGGCCTTGGCCAGTTTTATAAGACTGGCTTTGAGACAGACTAATAAACATATAATACTAGTGAGAGAGACAGTGTGAATACACAGACCACTCTATCATTCTTAGCTCTTGGAAGTGTGTGCAATCCCGGCTGTCTGAAGGCTTTATCCTGGGAGTTGTCTATGCAGGACTAATGTCCTCTAAAAGTGTTCAGAGACAATTCAGGTTAGGAGTTGTTTGCTGCAGAGGCACAGGGCAGCCTCTGTTTGGGGATTTCAATCTGCATTCAAGACTCTGCTTCCCTTCCTCAGCCACTTCCTTCTGTCCTGCGGCAACCACAAGACAGAGTAAGCACACTGACTGGCTTAATTGAAAAGGAGAAAAAACACAAACTTCATTTGTTTAATTAGCATGTGCTGAAGTGTCTCTTTCCAAAATGTTGGTCGCTTGGTATTCACTGATCAGTACAACACTAATGCTGTTCCATCCTTGACTTGTCTCTACTCTGTAAGCACACAGTACCACCTTTTGCAAGATGTTCTTGATATTTTTTAAAATGAAAAATTAAACCTCTTCAATTATTTGCAGTGGGCACGCATAATGTGTATTTGTGTATTCATCGAAGACTGCGAGCTATTGGCATACATCATTTTACCTTCTTGAATTCCAAGTACCAAACCCTTGAGCCCTCAAAACCCGATAACAACCCTCTGTTTAATTTCAAATATCCATGGTCAATAAAAAAACTAAATACCTCTGTCTCATCTTAGCCCTTAGCAGCTGCACACCAACTACTTTATATGCTATTATTTACTTTTTGATACTTGTACCTGCGGCTGTGGAATAGACCCATCCGATTAACTTGCTTTGTCTGCTTCAGTGGAGGATTCTCGACATTTCCTAGATTATCTTTTAATATACAACTAACATTCATCAAGAACATAGAGGTTTTGGGAGGTTATCGCTACAAACAACACATCTCATACCATGTGGGCAACATTGGTCCACATTGAAGCAAATCCTCCTTTTTTCTCAGCTGTAATTGCAATACCACTGGATACTTTGCCACAGCACATGGAAGGTATAATTGAGACTACCTGTCAGTTCTGATGCCAGTACATGACTATCATACAGAACACACCATGCTGCAGGTTTTCAGTTCAGAGACATGAATGTTTAAAATCACAGCAAGGCATCTCAGCCTGCACTCCTAAAGTGGATTTATACCAGGCACCAACATGTGACTTGTAGCTGGAGTGCATTTACTCTTCTAACAAATGAGCTACCCTCAATTGTTTCTTCACCACAGAGGTTCAAACTAGCACCTGTTGACGTCGTTCCACTTTGTTTCCTGTTGTGTCGTCCTGTTGTACTTCAGTAGCTGTGATTTGGAGCCTAATGAAAGCTTGCGTGATGTTGCTTTAAACACATGGTTCAAAGCAACTCATTCTCACTCCCAACTCGTCAAATACGTCAGCTTGGTCAGTGGTCCTACGCTAAAAAAAACTATGATGCATTCGGTACCCATACAGTGTCAGTTTTGGGCGTGTCAGTTTTCATTCGCTCCATGCATAGTCTCTTTTAAAAATAAACTGAGGGAGTTTACTTAAACTATATAAGGTTACTAAGGTTTAACTTAAGGTTTACTTCATTTTTATGTTTACTTATGCAACACAATTACTGGGTTAGGCATAGGAAAAGACTGTGGTTTGGGTTAAAATCATAGACTGTATATAAAAAAGTGGACGTAGTCACCGTGATGTCACCCATTGGTTTGTGGACTGCAGTTTTGAAGCCTCGAGTTAGGTATTTTGGCCGTCGCCATCTTGTTTTTTTGCAACCAGAAGTGATACGAGAGGGTGGAGCAAAGTACGACCAAACGCTGAATAAGACATTTTTAGGCAACCAGAATAATATATAAATATCTAACAAATTTAATAATTAATAAATAAATAATAATACATAGATATAAAATAAATTATAATTAACTTTCATGAACTGAAAACACATTGTGAAAGGGTTAAAGTTGTAAGACGAAAACACAGACAACTCCCACAACGGATAACGTTGTGGTAGCGACCTGTCAATCACAAGGTAGCCACATCCTAAAGCATCCCCTGCTTTATGATCTATTTGACTCTAAGTGGGACCATAATTTACTAAATGAACATCATGCTGTATTGAAGAAGACTTGAAACTATAAATCAAGAGAGAAGTAGGCTCATTTTCTCATAGACTTCTATACAATCAGACTTCTTTTTGCAACCAGAGGAGTCGCCCCCTGCAGGCTGTTAGAAAAATGCATGTTTAAGGCACTTCCGCATTGGCTTCACTTT
Organism: Sebastes umbrosus; assembly: GCF_015220745.1. Taxonomy (NCBI): domain Eukaryota; kingdom Metazoa; phylum Chordata; class Actinopteri; order Perciformes; family Sebastidae; genus Sebastes; species Sebastes umbrosus. Next base: position 9,044,331 of record NC_051277.1, on the reverse strand, counting down.
TCAGAACCGGAGATTGGCGCCTGGTTAAAATACATGCGTTTGTTACGTAAAACAAATATGTTTGTTACATAACTGGCGTTAATACGGAAGTTTACATTAGAAAACTAAGGCAAAATAAGTCAACGTTGACTTGGTTTCACAGTGATTGTTCAAAATGAATGATCGTATGTAGGAATTAGTGAATGTGTGAACAAGGAAGTGATGCCGGCACAGCCTTCATCCAAATCCCCCAGAGCCCTCATATGGACATTATAGCAGAAAAAAAAAATCATCCAGCACTTTAAGAGCTACAACACTACAAAAAACACACCTGTGGGTGCACTGCACACCGTTTACAATCCCCAGAGACCCAGAGAGATGTGGGAACTTGTTGTATTCATTTGTGGGTTTCACACATAGCTTGAGACAACAGTAGGAAATGGTTTTCCAAAGCAAAGACTGTGACCTTGTCTCATATAACCCACCATTTTAAAGGGACATATCAGGAAAAACACACTTTTTCAGTAATTGTGCACATACATTTGGGTATCTGGAGTGCCTACCAACCAACAAAATGTGAAATAGGACAACTCAGTGATTCTCAAAGTGGGTTTTCCTGGCATTCTGTCAAGGGCGTCCGTGAAATAATTCGCTATACATTATAAAATTGTGCATATCTACAGATGAGGACCATTTGCGCCAATACAACAAGAATATTGTGCCCATTACTCCCACACTTGGTCCAATAGAAACTGTGATATGTTTGTGAAACACAACTTTAAAATAATGAACATATCGTAAGTTCATTATTAATTACCTGATTCTTGTAAGGTGTCCAGAAAGGCGCCACTAAATAAAATGTATTATTATTATTTTATTTATTATTATTATTTTACAGTTTAAGCACTTACTAAAATTTAAATGTCTGAATTTATCAGAACTACAGTATGCCAATCTTGCTACTGTTTATTTTCTGAAAACTTTTAAGATCAATTACTTGAAATTTAGGCTATAAATGCTGTCAAGTTGAGTCCATATGCAATTTGAATAAAATCACCCTCTGTTTAAAGATATATAAGTGGTATTAACATTCACTAACATTGCAAATTTCCCCGGTGTGGGACTAATAAAGGATTATCTCATCTTATCTTAACATGATTCAAAATTAAATGGGATCCCTGGCCACAAAATTATTGAGAACCTCTGGCCATTAGATCAGAAAATATGTGATCCAACAAGCCATCCAGATGTGGCTCCCCTTCCTATGTCACATGCAGGTTCAATAGACTATACCGCCCACAATTTGAGAACTACCTTTGCAAAGGTGCACCATATTTTTCCCGCGAGCCAATCGGAGCAGACTGGGCTTCTTCGGGAGGGGGCTCTGTTTCAGATGGAGGGTGAAATAGGTATATTCAGACAGACAGTATTAGAAACATAAAGTGTTTTTTTTTATATTAAAGCTTGTAAACATATTCTAGTAGAAACAGTATTATCTTGATTTAGAGAGCATTCTTACTCAAATACAAGCTCGGCACCAATGACACACAGATTTCTTAACATTTAGTTCATGTGGCCAAAGATTTTTTTTCTATCTTTCTGGACAGAAAGCTCCGTCAGATACCAGTGATGGATGAAAAAGGTCATGCATATGATAGACGGCCTGCTGCACAGAGCTCTGGAGCTGGTTGAATGGGCCTAAGCCTCAGAGCAGATCATGCCAGCTACTGAAACTCAGAGCCACACAGCGGTCCAAACAAAGGTGCCCTGTACCTGAACTCAAACTCATTTTTACTTTGACTATTTCCTCAGAATATAGTGGTTATTGTCTGATTTTTGCAAAGCAGTGACTACTGTATATAAATCTATCTATCTATCCTGAAAAGGAACGTTTCTGCAAATTGAGGGACATATTACATGCCTTGACAATCTTAATTGTGCTGCCTTGGCTGATGATTCAGATGGAGCAGAGGAGGCTTTTGATTGAAAGATAAGTTGATAATGCTGACTGCTCATTTGTTCCACTGACAATGGTCTAATAATATCCTCAAGCCCTTCATTTTGTCACGGTGTTAATCTGAAAAATATTGTGTGCAAAGAGGTCAAAAGATGAAATCACTACACAATACGTGATCTGGCTCAAGTGTGTTCGTTTAATATCATCACCCTCTTCCAATCTCGTAGGCCTGTTGGCTGGACGAACACCAGTTGGTCTTTGTAATCAGGTCCAGGATCCAGAGTCGGCGTTAAAAGATTTTATGGTGCAGATTCATCAGTAATCCTATCACAACTCGATAAAGCACTGCGTCTGGCTGCCCAACAATCAAAAACTGCAGACACCGTGGGTTTTCCAGGATTGATGTGGAAAACCATTGCTTGTGAGGTTAAAGAGTACCGCCATTCCATCATGTGGACACCAAGGCACATAATCCACATGGGACATTTTAATTGAGCATTGTCGATTTAAAAGCCCACAACCTCGTCAGGTCTCTGAAGCGCTGAGGTGGGCGTTTTGCTCGCCTGGTCCGTATGCTACAATCTTGTAAACAACTGCGTGACATGGAGTTGAATGTCAAGTCGACTGCAGTGATGGGATCAACTAGAGGTGATTGCCTGATTATATGTTTGTTTGTCTCGTATTGAAATGAAAAGTGTGAATCTTAAAGCTAAACATCTCCTTATCTATCTGGTATCAGCAAAACTAGCAAAATTGGTCACAGTTCAAACCACACAGAATTATGCTAATTCAAAAACACATGAAAAAAATGTAAAATTATACTGCAAAAAAAAAGAGGACGGCAGTTATGTTGACGCAGCAGCATTTTTCTTTTGCTGTCTTGTACCGTGTTTTCATCCATCGGTGCCAAATGTGCAACCCTTACCCCCGATGTCTCAAATTGTCTGTCATTATAGAAGACAAGCTATTTAATAATATGTCACTGACAAAACAATTTTCTTTTCTAGAGCTGAGCAGTTGTGAGAAGCTGATGCAGTCAATCTTTTTCCCCCCCATCTATTTATTTTTAACAGCATGTCTCAGACTTGGACTGTTAGTGGAGAGTTGTCCATGTTTTCCTGTGCCACCTTTGGTGTCCAAAGCTAATATGTACATAAATACACAGATTCTGACTGGGTTTGCAGTTTCCGTTTAAAACTTGAGGTAAAAAAAAGAACTTAGTAGAGAGAAGTCCACCAGTTTTATGGCAGGTGTTAGCAAAAGTGTTTTGAGACTATAGGTAATACCGACCACGGTGTAAGCCAGGTCACCTCACCCAAGTGACAGATTTGTATTGTTCCAGACCTGACACATGTAAGCACCAAGTGTAACTGTAGAGCGTGTCCTCAGACGACTCAACAGTGAGATGTCTTACCTTGTGTTCCTGTCTGAAGTAAGCCTCTCTGTGCTTTTTCTGTTCCTGCTCATGACTTTCTGTATTCCTGAGAGCTTATCTTCAGTAAAGAATCCACCTGCATTCAGTATCTTTCCTGCTCCTCAGTAGTCTTTTGTCCTGGGATTGTACTTTGGCTATTATATATTAATGTCTGTCACATTCATCATGTAAGACCGAAGCTGTCAGAGATAACATATCGATAAGATACCATTAATCTAAAAGGGATATCAGGTTAATAATTGTGTTTTTCACTATGCATTTATTCTGCCTTTTGGGGCTTAGTCACTGGGATTGCAGATACAATCGTGAGGCTCATCTATAATACCTCCATGCAATTTTAGCAAAGATGTGTGCAATGCTAACTAAAATGTAAAAAAAACAAACCCAAATGTTACCTGTAGTCTGCATGTGATAAGAAATCCCAAAATGCTTCAGTGAAAACCACCATGAAACCATGACCTTTAGTGGAGTTCTCTTCCTAGTTCCTACTAAGTAGAAACATATTTTTGACTGATAAACGCTGTAAACAAACTAGTGTTCCTTCTGTTGTATTACCATCAAATCTCAAAATCTCAAATCAATCGCAGTTGCTGTTACCACGGTAACCACGGGTGTTGCCAAATCAACCAGGACTGAAATCTTATGCTGCATTCCAGTGGAAGTCATATAGTTGTAATTTCCCAGTTGAAATTTCCAACTTCCGAACTCCAAGCGCTCCAGGTGCATCACGCAAAATGTAAACAAAAAACATGGCAGAAAGTTGTACTCCATGTCCGGACATGTTAGAGGCCCGCAAACCTCCGGTATCGGCTGCTTTCCGTTGATTTATCTCTAGGAGTAGGAAACGGTAAAGAAGAGAGCGAGTGAGAGAGACAGTCAGTGTGTTGTGTTAATTCTGCTGGTGGGATGTCATGTAATCCACTGCGTTGATTGCACCCGTTCACCGCACACACAAATGCGGATGTGAAAATAAACACACTAAACTAAGGTGGAGGAAACTAAAAAACAAAATGAAAACCCTCAGTGTGCTAATGCAACAAGTTGGGCTAGCTAACTACACCTAACTAGCTAACTAATTAGAAAGACAAACTGATAGATAAACAGATTTATTGGTTTGCCGCTGCTCAGTCTCATACGAGCGTGAGTGCGCCTGCGCAATCTTGGAGGATGACATATGACCTGCAGCTTCTACTATAGTCATACATCATATTCCTTGTTGTTGAACCTTCTTTTCTTTTTTTTTTTACTTTGAGCACAAAATTAAGCAAACAGTGTAACAGTGTGGCTATTATGCGGCAGTAGCTCAGTCCATAGGGACTTGGCTTGGGAACCGGAGGGTTGCCGGTTCAAGTCCCCGCATGGACCAAGTACTGAGTGTGAACTGGTCGCTGGAGAAATGCCAGATTGCCTCTTGGCCACTGCCGAGGTGCCCTTGAGCAAGACACTAAGCCCCTAACTGCTCGGGGCGCCTGTCAGGGGCAGCCCCCCTCGCTCTGACATCTCTCTCATTAACACATGTATATAGGTCCTGTTTGTGCATGTGTGTGTGTCCTGTATATAAGAGAGTGAAACAATTGAATTTCCCCTCGGGGATTGATAAAGTGCCTTTCTTTCTAATCAACTTAGTCAGGAAATGACTCAAATAAATATGAAATATCATAGAAATATCAAAATACACTGGAGGGGGGCTTTAAATAGCACTTGGAACTGGCTAACTGTATTGTTTTGGATGGAACGAAACAGGGTGAAACAAAAACATATGATTGGTTGACCCTTTTTTTGGAGCTCTAAAAAAAAGTTGAGACCAGCTCAACTTTATTTGTAGCGCGTCATGCAGCGACACGTGTCGGGCATCAGTTTGTAGCTTCATGTCACTGGCTCCCATTGAAAAAGAGTGTGAACAGCATTACAACTTTATAACTGCTGTAGAGCCGTGCCGGTAGTGGTTGCTACTAGCAACAGAATGTTCATCTGAAACCAACTGCGGGTAACAGAATACAGAGAGTGCAAAACAGGATTTCTTTGTGCTGGTACATCAAATATAAATTATTGAACATTATGTATTTTGTGTGAACCTTTTCATCCCTGTGTATACTGTATAGAGCCTCCGTATCAGGACTATGTGGCATATAAGAATGAACGAGGACACACATTGAAATGCCTTGCATTAATTATTATCTTATCAGAGAAAGGTGCCTCCCAGATCACGAAGGTCTCCCAGGTTCTACTAATTAAACCTGATGAGTGTGCGTGACCTGATTGTGTGTGTGGTATTTGTTTGAATAAACGGCTGTGTGAATCACATGCTTTAGAAAAAACCTGATAATCTCCACATTTACTGGAAAAAGACTTTTGTTTGAGATTAGTTCTGCATCAAACACTCACTGCAGTGTTTGTGTGTGTTTGTGCAAATTGCATCTCAACAGGTTGGTCTATTAATTAGCCTTATAATTTATTTTTTCTGTGGAAAAAGTCAAAATGTCAACAATCCATCTGTGCGGTGGTGCAGCCTCAATTGTTTTAGTCTGGGGCACCTTGTGTCAAGAATTTTCATGAATTGAATGTCGTATCTTTGATAGCCAGACTGAGTGATCTGCCTTATTACCCGACGCCGTCTGCATTGAAAGAAAATAAAATCACCTCACGTTACTCTTGGAATTTTTCACTTATTTTAGGGAAATAAGATTTGTAAGGATCATTACTCGAAGAAATGTCTTGTTAAGATGGATATTGTTTGCAATGAGGTGCTGCCAGGGCCATCACCTGTAATGTAATAGGGAACAGTGCTGTGATGGACTGCGACAAGGGCAGCTACTGACGTTCACCTTGAGATAAGGGTCACACTCCTGCCTCATAATCCATAAAGGAGCCATAATAGCCTCTCCTTCTGCCAGACACGACCCCTTTTTACACCAAAGTAGAACAACACTGTCTGTCAGTACAGAACTTTTATGCTCTCACGACCTAATTGAACAAATCCCGGCATGTATAGGACAACACAGACGTGTGTGCAGCATGCAATGAAGTGTGGCATGCAAAGATATATTCTAGGGATGTTATGTGAACCGATCGGTACCAAGTCGATGCCAAAATTCTGAAAAAGTGATGGTACTCGTTTTTCTACAGTACTGCATCTACCGTAGGTACCGTGAGGGCTCAAGATCCGATAAAAAATGTGTTTGGACGCACGCAGTAAACTCACCGTTGACGTGTCCCTATTTTTTTCCTGATGATGCCACATTGTGAACAACAAATCCATGTTTAAATCAACAGGACGAGAGCTAGTTAACGTTAGCTGTTAGCTCCATGCAGAACTGTGCTGCTTACCGGCTGCTAACAGCTAACGTTAACTAGCTCTCTTTTTGCCGAGTTCAAAATGGTAGGTGCCATTGCACACATTATGATGCATTCAGGCGCTATTCAGTAAAATGAGTATTGGTCGAAGGTAAATTCTAATGTTATCATGATGTGCTCAAATGTAATCTTGTAAAATGTAGTTTTTGGTGAGAAACTTGACTAAATCCAGATGTTTCAAGGAGATGTTTTCACAGCAGTATAAAATAGATAATAGAGAGGGAATTATGACCTGTTTAACTTCCTAACAAAAAACAGTATGCAAATGGTAATAGAGGAGTGCATGTTGAAGTACATGGTATTTGTTTTTTGCCGTGTTATCGAATTATCGAGAATCGTGGAATTTCACTGGTATTGGTATCGACTGCTAAATTTCTGATATTGTCACATCCCTATTCCGTTCACATGCATCGCAAGCTGTATGGACAATTCAATAAAACTTCCTTAGTTGCACAAAAACGTTTTCACGTTTGCTTGAGGTGGTTTTTGCCTTTGTCGAAAAAGAGTTGATGTGCTAAATGGGATATGGAAACGCCTTTGGCGAATAAGTTCTGACGTAGCAAACATTAAATTCACATGACTGATGAGCTGTTTCTGCAGTCGGTGTCTGCAGAAACATGGTTATCTTTGTCTCTGGACAGCATGAAACATGCAGTACTCTCTGACATGAAAGAACAATTAAAACTCTCCATTGGTTAGATGGCCAAGCCGACTTGTTTTGTTTCCTACCTCATCTAGCCTGTTCACTGGCGAATTACAGCCATGTGCACTCTAAAGCGCCAACTTCAACGAAATTACGCTGTAGCCAATGTTATTCGCTCCAAAAAAGACATTGGTAGCTTATCATAAATAGTTATTTCAAGTGGAATGAATGGAAAAGGTAAGGCTCCTAATAAAATGTTAATGCAATTCCACTTTAATTTCTCTATAGAATATAACAAAACTGCACAGGTGGCCCCTGGTGTAAGCTCTTCCTCGTGAGAGGCATTAAATATATATATGTTTTGACAGTTTCACATGTAATATTTACAAGAATAACACACTTCTACAAGGACTAATATTTTAAAATATTTAATTTGTGTTATACGTGTATTTGGTTATTTTTAAACCAATGCTTTTTTTGAGTATTGCTGAAAATATAACACCGCTGAGAACTGAGAAAAAGAGAGACAGAGATGGAAACAGAGTGTGAGAGACAGAGTTGTTGACAGGTAATGTTGTTTTGCTCCTCTCTGAGAGGGTTCAGGTCCTTGACAGAAGTAATTATGGCTGCTTCTTAGCAGCTTGTAAAAAACACTCATTCGGTTGAAGCATAGCCTGAAAATGGATTCGCTTTGTTTTCTCACAGTTTTATTCCATAATTTGCAGTGTGATTATTATCAGCTTGCATGCATGTATAAATTCAAAAGGAGATTTAAAGGCCTTTCACACCAAGCATAGGTTTTCGTTGTGTATTCTTATGAATGCTTGCACAGCCCTGCAGAACATTCATGCGGGTGAAAAATATTCGGATGGACCTCATTTTCAGTGGATTTCCACCTGCAGAAATTTATGTTTGACTAATGAAATCCTTTGATCGCTGTCATTCTGCATAATAATCAGCCATGTGCTTCTGTTTGTGAGAGTTTGTATTTTTGGTGCCTTGGAACAATGGGTGTTAGTTTTCGGGGTAGCAGACTGTCGGTCAAATGGGCTTTTTTTCTGTCCTATGGGACATTTTTTGGACTATTGGTGTTTAGGAATAACGACGGGCCGTCCCCTTCTCAACAACCAATAATGTACAACAAACACTATTACCTCAACAACCAAATATAGGACAATTATGGCTTGAGATCGCCCAGCAGCTGGGCTACGATGAAGATGGTGATGTAGCTAATATGCACTTGTTAACGTTATATGTTGGTCACTGAACAGGGCTAGCCTAGGGATGCACCAATACCGATACTGGATCTGGATAATTTTAATTCGTGTTTCAATTTTGACCAATTTTTTCTTACACTTGAATTCTATTTTTTGTTAATTTGGAAGATTTTTTACTAAGTTGTTGTATTCTTTAAATAATAAAGAACAATTAAATAAATGTATCGGTCACATTTTGTTTTATAAAGTTAGGACAGCAATGTTTAAGTCAAGCCTGATGTTGCCTTACACATAAAAGAAAGATCCCAGGAATGTGTAAAATTTGCATGCGAATGCAATTTCTTATCGCGCTGGTGGGAAATGGCTTGTAGTATGACATTTGGTTGGATATGTTACATGAAGAGAAAAGTTATGCTGTAACAAGTGAACCATTACAGGATGCTAATTAATTTCCCCCTATAATACAGACAATCCAACCCACAGTATAACACTGCTATTACTTTGTCAACCAAGTGACTGACTCTCCTTGAAATTTACTTCTCTTTTTTTGCCCTGTCACTCACTTTGCGAGAGCAGGTGTCTTGTTTTCAGAATGGTGTCTATATCAAATTCATCGAAATTTATTCAAATTTTTTCCTGTCAATCATTCTCTAAGAGCAGGTGTCATGTTTCTCAAATGACAGATATATAGTGTGTCACTTTGGCACCGAACTTTGTGAGCTACATTCTTTCAGGAAACAGACTTTCCTAATTTATGACCTCTAAAATGTCCCATCGCCTGCAGCTATTCTGCGACCGTTAATGAATCGTAATATTGTTTTTGTCATTATTATGAGTTCAGCTCGGCTACTGGAATCTATAGCCTGGCCCATACATTGTCAGACCTGCGGTGTCCATCACTGCAAAGACGGCTATTAGAGACAGAGAGCGAGCGAGAGAGAGGAATACAGGGAGAAAAAGAGAGCAAAATTGGACTAAAGTGAGCAGCCTAATGCCTCCACCAGCAGCTGTCAAGCCATCTCACGGCCCCAGTGCTAAATGAACTCCACGGCCCTACTGTTCGCACTCCGCCCACCTCCTCCACCCAGCTGTCTTCCTCACCCTCCCTCTCCCGGTTCCCCCACTCCTCTCTCAGAAAATAGCCACTGAGAATCCATTCTGCCCCACAAATCAAATCATATTATATTGTCATTTTCCATCTCCACTTTGTCTCTCCCTCCCTCTACGTCCTCTCTTACTCTATCATTCTCCTATCTCTCCTCCTTTTCCTTCCACTGCCTGACTCTCTCTCTCTACAGAAAAGGGCATCCGATGTGATGAAAGATGCAAGTCAAGGGGTGGGGAATTTTCCCATTCCAAAGGTGTAATCCCATCAGATCAGCTGGAGATGTCGCGCTCAAAAGACACAGGCGGGCAAGGCTGCTTCTCAGTCCGAATTTTAACATTTCTTATCTCTGCGGTGCCGTTTGTAGCCGGAGTCATGCGCAAGAGCAAAAACCCATTTAATAACGGCATCATTTGGGGAGTGTTGAGCACAGTCCTTTCTACCCGAGCGGAGTGGCATTTCAATGTCATCAAAGTGTAAAAGTTTCACTAGCCTGCTCGGCTCACGGTGACCTTCCATTTGCGACGTGTCATGTTCACCACCAAACGTAAATGGCTTCCATGTTTTCAAAGGGAAGAGGTGTAGTATGAACACACAAGCAGCAGTGTAGACGCAGAAAAACACATCTCTCTTCCTGGGTGAATGATCATCATCCGAGGAAGTCAGAGAGGCTATTTCAGATGCTTTAGGGCCGCACGCTGTGGTCAGTTTATTTAATAGAGGAGCTCCAAATGAAAATCTAGACTTCAACGAGGGAATCGGTCCCCTCATCAGAAATACCTGCCTCTGACCTTGCAGAGATTAGAGCTTTAACACCCGTGGCCAATACTATGAAATAACTATCCTATCCCTCTCACCAATCCACCCCTCCACTCCACCTCTGGGCTCTTTACGAGCGGAATATCAAGAAGTCCTCTCTGATGCCTCCCCCCCGGGCGCAGCTATGCACATATATCAGGGAGTCCAAACAGAGGAAAACAAGTGGATAAAGCAGGTCCCTGAGGGAATCATGACCACGGCCTGATTGTGTTAGATCCTGTGTCCATCACCAACTAGCGTCCTCGCCTCACTGGGGAAGACCTGTGAACCGCCTCGATGTAAAAGATTGTGAGGCGAGGATTAAATTCTACGGCTTTCAACAAGTTACACAGAAGTTCATTACATGAGGGACAGATGGCTCAGGCTGCAGGAGGAGAATGGATTAGTTCACTACCCAAAACCAGCGCTACAATGATAGAGATGTTAAAACAAACGGGTGGTTGTATTCTAATAAAATATTAATATTATAAAAAAAAAGGTAACAAAATGATTGACATACTGTAATTAAATCTAAGCATTGTTCCGTTCAAATTATGGCAATTAATGCATGAAAGTCCTTTAACAATCTGGATATACTGTGATCTTCATTTAATGTTTTACCAAAACAGGGAACAAAGTACAAAAATATAACACTAATAAAAAAGTAAGTAATTAATTCAGTCCTGAGTTTTATGAGGATTATAAAGGAATAAAGCAGACAAACATGATAAGAATAAAAACAATTAGCTTTTCTTCAAAAAATAGTCTCAAGAGCAGCGAGCTACCTCTGGGTCTGAGAAGTGAAGGAAATGTGGAAGTGCCTTAAACTTGAATTTTTTCTAATAGCCAGCAGGGGCGACTCCTTCGTTGCAAAAAGAAGTCTGATTGAATAGAAGTCTATGAGAAAATGAGCCTACTTCTTACTTGATTTATTACCTCAGTAAACATTGTAAACATGAGTTTATGATCTCAATCGCTAGTTTCAAGTCTTCTTCAATACAGCATGATGTTCATTTAGTAGATTATGGTTCCATTTAGAGTCAAATAGACCATAAAGCAGGGGATGCTTTAGGGCGTGGCTACCTTGTGAGTGACAGGTCCTTACCACGGTGTTGTCCCGTCTGGGAGTTGTCCGTGTTTTCGTCTTAGAACCTTAACCCTTTCACAGTGTGTTCTCAGGTCATGAAATGTCATTTTAACCTTTTCGGTCACCTGAAAAACGTTGGGTTTTGCTTAGCTCCACTCTCTCGTGTCACTTCTGGTTGTAAAAAAAACATAGTGACGGCCAAATACCAAGATGGCAACGGCCAAAATGCTGAACTCAAGGCTTCAAAACGGCAGTCCACAAACCAATGGGTGACGTCACGGTGACTCAAGGTGCTTAATACAAAATTCAGAGCATATCTATTGCCTCCAAACGGCTCTCAACATGGAGACGCTGAGCTAACAGTCTTTACCTGGGGGGGAACCGGAGGGTGGGCGCTATGCTTCCGTGATGATGGCGTTGGGGACGTGAGTTAGCCAGTAGGGCACACTCATGTGCACAAACATACACTAAAAAGCATGTGCGGCCGGCCCGGCTATGTCAACAGAGCACAAATTAGCTCAGATTACAACACAGAACAGGAGATTGACTTCATTCTCTGCTCAGGTAGACACTACTCCTCTATTTCTTTACATAGCAACTAGTTGTTTGATGCTATTAATGATAATATCAATTATATCAATGCTCTGAATATCGTATAGAGAACCTTTTAAGGATTATGTGAGTTTCAGAAGCTGTTACTCGTCAGATGGGATGTGCCAGGTAGCTCTCTGCCACTACAGCCTCTGGCCTTCAGTCTAGACCTTGCAATTGCCAATTAGTCCCTGCTTTTTTAATTCCTTCATCACCCAAGGGAGAAATTAGTCAACCGCTTGCCCTCCCCGTAACGAGGTCAAAGCACATGGTCAGCAGCAAAATGCCCCTTGCAGCAGGGACGGATCCATTATCTTCAGCACATATGATCCATGCAGTTATTGGCCCTGAACCTGAGTTTATATATTCAAGGATAGACTTTCCAATCTCTTCATGTGCCCACTTATGTTACATGCAGCATAAAGTAGTATGAAGTATTGCATTGCGAATAAAATCAGGCAGTAGATGAGAATACAATGAATACAATTTATTTCCAAGCTGTCGGATCCACTGAGCCTAGTAGTCCGCTTTCTTATATTGAAGGTACTTCTAGATAATGTTCATTCTTGTACTTGGCTGTGAAGGTTAAGATCAAAAGGTCAGTTAAAAACAAAGGTTGGAAATGCATTTGAAAGAAGCTAGGAATCTGAACCAAATGTATACTGCAGTAAAATATGTTGAGATATCTGATTAGGGAAGCTTGACTGTCCTTTCAATATATTTGATATATACTGGTATAGTATATTGCTGTACAGTCCAGTAAACTTGTATTAAGTGTGTATGGGTGTGAGTATGTGTGGGTACCCGGTAAAAGAGAAGGCCTACCTACACCCTTGAACTGAACTATAAACTAAGAAGACACTGAAGCGTACATGTGAACTGATTTGTGTACCTCATTCTCAATCTGCATATCAATAGTGCTGTTCCTTATGAGTAAAGAGCTCACTGTTGTTGCATAATGTAACTTAATGGTTATATGACATTGTTGAAAATCGGTGACGCTCAAGGTGTTGACCACTGACCCGATGAAGTCAAAAAGGTAATAACATGGTTTGACTTCAATTTTCTGCTTTGTTATTTATTGATTTTGATTATTTAAAGCTACAAAGACACTTTAAGAGGCAGATAAATCAAGGTAGTACAAACAGTGTTGCCTTGGACAGAAAGGGATTTAAAGATACTTTCTAATCAACGTAATTCCTGAAATATATTATGTACAACTACGTACATTGATACACGCAAGATGGAAGTCAGAGAGAAGTCAGTGTAATTTATTTGATCTATCTTCTAACCGATTGAATATGGCTGCCTAATGAAAGGTTATCAACCCCAATGTACTGTCTCTGCCAGACATTTTATTCTTTTGAGGTTTTGTTATTATGACTATACCGTATGAGTGTACAAATACGCCTCAGGCAATGAAGAACGTCCTCATTGATGATGGAATTCAGAGTTATATATAGTGTATATGGGGTATATATACAGTATCTTAAAATAGCAGTTCTGCAAAATTATTTTGGGATTATAAAGATTGTTTTCTTGTTTGCTTTGGGATATCTGAAATCCTCGTTGGCATTAAACACTTTTTGCAATTCACTTAATGTCAAAGGAGCAGCATTAAGTCAGCTGCATCAGAGCAACCATTCATACATTTCAGTATGCAAATATCCTCACGAGTGGAGTTTGGAGTTTCTTTTACAATAGCCAGTCCAAGTTCACTCTGCACACAGAAGAAGCTCATAGGTAAAAAAAAGAAATATACCAAGCAAACAACTTTACCAACAGCGAACAGCTGGCAGGAGTGGGAGGAAAGTTGGTTTGATTTGATCTCCTTCCTCCTGAACGTACAGGAAAACAGCTGAGATACTGCAACATCTTCATGTGGCAAACATTTTGATTAAGTTTTGAGAAAATTAAAAAAAACAGAAATGTCCTGAAATGTATCCGTCAAATAAATGTTAATGAGGGTTGTAAGTAAAACATGAAATAATGACTTCTATTTAAATCTTCTATTTAAATCTGGGATGACGTTGGAGATTAAGTAATTATCATGTCTGTGATTAACAATGAATTAAGCGGGAGGGTGGAAGTATGTCAAGTCTATTATGTTCATTTGTCCAGAGCTGACAAAGAGTTAAGTGAATTAAGATTTTAAGAGAGTTTTTATGGTCACAGCATGTCCTCTTTTGCGGATCAGTTTGTACTCTGGCCGAGGAGAAAAACAAAAGGTGTGTAGTAAAACGCAGCTAAGCGTAGTACTTTCAATTTGTCATTAGTAAACAGCACACATTTGCATATCAAAGTTCACCAAAGTTGAACACAACGAAATGTGAAATTGTGCTGTTTTATATGTTTGTCTGACCGACCTTAGAAGTGCTTTAGATGTGCTTAGTTGGTGTTTTTTTCCCACCAACCAAGAAGACATTTTCACACCTCCATACTGATGTAGTATTACACTTGATGAGTGCAATGTGACATTGCAGAGTGAGGTCAAAAGTGCAATCAACTTGAACGAACCCATACAATATTAACATGTCACCTGCCAAGCAACAGAGCTTTTTCAACCATGAAAGATTGAGTGATTTTTCACCTGCTAAATTATTTCCACTCCCTGCCAAAAAGCTACACAGTGTAAGAATATTGATCTGCTAAATACAAATAATTTCATTTTTTAAAACATTTTATCCTTGTAGCAGAAGGTTCAGCATCTTAACCTTTCAGCAGACCTGTGCTGACCTGAATAAGCTGAGAAGAAAGGCTGATTGCCTTTACCAACATCACACCATTCTTCAGCGACCTTCACCCTTCACCCCTCCCCTTCCCCATAAGCAATCAATAAATATGCTATTTCAAGTCATGATGGGAAAATCAATCTGAGGGTGTTTTTTTCCTTCCCACCATCTCCCCTCTACCGAGCCCTCTGTCTCCTCCTCTCCCGCTACGTTTCTCACAGTGCCTCCAAGGACCGGTTGTGAAAGTGGAAAGTATTTTCAAGGACTGCTCTGGATGCGATTGAATGGGGAGATTAATGAAGCTTGACAAACAAAAGAAATGTGTTGCACAGGAGAGCAATGGAAGCTGTTTGACTTTTATTTCTGACAAATCTCACTCACAGCAAAAAAAAAAGGGCTTAAAGGGGACATAGCATGAAAATCAATTTTTGTGGACTGCCTAGATCAGAAAACATGTGATCCAACAAATCCATTCAGATAGAGCTTCCCTTCCTATGTCACGTGAAGGTTCATTAGAATATATCGCCCCTCATCTGAGTATCTCCAGCCACGGCTTGAGGACTACCTTTGAAAAGGTGCACCATATTTTTCTCGCAAGCCAATCGGAGCAGACTGGACTTTTTCAGGAGAGACAGGCGCTAAAACAGAGCACTTCAGGCTTCATCCAAACTAATATCTCCGACATCTCCGTAATATCTACCTCCGATCTCCAACCAGACAAGCATTTTGCGCATGTAGGCAGTAGTAGCATTAGATTATAAAATGCAGAATTTAACTGCACCACAGCTGCTATCATAGACAACAAGGTCAGCAATGCTTGTAACTCGTTATCCATGTTAACATTAACCACTGGTGGTCGAGGCTGATGTTTGTTTGGACACATCATGGACACGTCATGACTGATAAGACCCAATCAAGTAGCGAACATGGGCGTCTGTGTCATCGTTTTTAAAAGTCTCCGTTTCTTTCCATCCAGACTGAAACGCAACCCCGGAGCTTTAAAACTAAGATGGGATCAGCAGCGTTTTCAAACGTCTCCGTTTTAGGGGTTCAAAAACGCCAGAGTAGTGTGGACGCTAGGCATAAACGTAGCAAAAGTATTTTTTTTATCACGAAAACTTTACTGTGGATGTAGCCTCAGACAGATGCAGAATACAGGTATATTCAGACAGACGGTATGAGAAAAATAATGTTTTTTGAATATTAATGTAGTAGTAGAAACCTAAAATACAAGTGTGAACCTGAAAATGAGCATGATATTTCCCCTTTAAGATTGACCATGATTAATTGACCTTTGCTTTGCAAGAACATAAAAAAAACACCCTCTTTTGAATTTGTCGTTTTGGTGGTTGCATACGAAAATCCAACAATCATCAATTTAACTGCATATCAGCATATCTCTGCTGACTTAGCCTAAGCATTTTAGTTATGACAGTATTGGAGCATTTCTTATTTCAAGACACACATGGAAAGACTTATTAATACGTCTGCACTAAAGTCATTCAGAGGCAAATTCAGTTCAAGTCAATCAAGTCAGAGGTGAGACGTAACTCCTTCACCCTCACTGCTCTGCTGTCAAAGTTGAAGTCCGGTATTTCAAATCATTTTCTACAACACGTCTGTTAATGAACAAACATTAGAAATCACTTTACTGTTCTATATCATGCCTCTGCACACACCTCTGACATTGTAATGTTTGCCAATATAGAGCTACTGTAAGTCATTACAAGACGACGTGACATTTTTCCAATTATGTGAATACATGTTTAAAATGTAGGCTTTATTTCAGTGACATTACTGTATGGTATTCTAAGAGACAAAGACCAGCTATGGAACCAGCTGGGGAGAGCTGAATGACATTCACATATATGAATCATTTATTAGGTATACATGTACTGTATGTCTTCGCTGTGAGTGTGCCCTGAGACTGCTCACATATTCTGATGGGTGAGACGTACATGTAACTGGGAAACAATCTAATGAAGCCTCTTGGTGAAAAGTCCTCAAGTCTAAAACAACACATCTGCCTTTTGACCAGAGTGTCAACTGCTCAGGTGTGTCCTTTTACTTGGGTTATATTTAAAAATAAAAGTCAGTCTTATGAATGCAGGTACAGACAGGCAAAAAGATGGAAAATTTGAATAAATGACTGGAGAAACATAATGAATGCAGATGCTTCCATACAGGGCACGAGGGGGGTCACTGAATGGTTTAATGAGGATGAAATTGATGTGAATCATCTTCACGTCTTCGTCTCCAGATCTCGACCCAGTTGAACACCTATACGGGAGATTTTGAGACGTGTTAGACAGCACTCTCCACCACCATAATCACCATATTTTCAAATGTGGTTTGGTCAGGTGATCCTACTGCAGATTAGGGCTGAGCAAAATATCAATATTATATCGATATTGTGATATGAGACTAGATATCGTCTTAGATTTTGGATATGGTAATATGGCAAAAGTGTTGTCTTTTCCTGGTTTTAAAGGCTGCATTACAGTAAAGTGATGTAGTTGATGTAATTTTCTGAATTTACTAGACTGTTCTAGCTGTTTTATTATTTGCCTCTATCCGCTTAACATTATATTCACATTACTGATGAATCAAAAATGTCATTGTGTAAATATTTTGTGAAAGCACCAATGGTCAACCCTATAGTATCGTCACAGTATTGATATCGAGGTATTTGTTCAAAAATATTGTGATATTGTATTTTCTCCATATATTATGCTTGAGTTATACTTTCTGCATTGACGAGGGGATACGCGGGGGTCTGCTAGGGTTCGTGTGACATCAATTTCGTCAGCAGCGGTGTACTTGCAGGCTCTGTGCAGAAGTCCGCATACCGCCAATTTGTGATACATGGTAGCGTAGCGTTCTGCTGCTCATGTGTGGAACGTGTCTTCCAAGCGGACAGTTTAAACAGAACTACGCGTCTGTGGTGTCCGCAGCTGTCCGCACCTGTCCGTGTCCATGTCCGTTTGGGAGTATAACTGAGGCTTTAGTGTCAGCAGTCGCTGCTAATACAGCTACAGCTCTGCCTTTTGGCTCCTTCTCTTCAACACCTGACCGTCATTCAACCACAACAGCAAACAATCTTTGAGATGAGCACTTGCACCACTGTTTATTAATTTGACAGACTATCTTGCTAATTGGATGTTGCAGGCACATGATGCTTGTGGTATATTTGCAGACTGATGCTGGAAATGAGTCACTTCTAAACATGGATGCTGCAATTAACATGAAGGTCTGTGAAGTAAATGCCTGGTTTGGACTGATATCACACATTCACTGAAGACTGCTGTTTTCCAATTAAGATAAACTTTAATACAGATGATATTGATTTGTAAACGTAATTTATTGTTCACATAGAATATACTGCACATTAAAACATTAAAACAAAGCAGACATTTTCGCAGCGACAACAATTAGGACCAGCTTCAATAGAAAGAAAGCGGTATTATAAAAAAACTTTAATATTATTAAAATAGACTTTTATCAGGAGCATTAACCTTTTCATCACAGGAATTTATGTATATGTCATGCCCAGGAATTCACCTTAATGCCCATACACTAAATAATTTAGCGACCAAGTCATACACTGTGCAACTAAATTATTCAGTCAAATAATAGGTTACATCAGAATATAGTTTCAGCCTTATGACAATCACATCCTTGCAGAACCATGGTGACACAAGGCTGCAACCTACAGTATGGAAAATATATCATTGTATTCTGTTTTTATAATTTTCTCTATAATACATTGCAGACATTATGAGAAAGTAATTATTCCGTCTTTGTTTTTCATATTATTATTATCGCGTTAACTTTGAAATTGCTAAAAAATAATTTATTGATTCTTCCTGTCTTTAATTTTTCAATTTAAAAAAAAAAAAGTTTGTGTGTTTGAATCTGGCCTGAGACGACGCATGCTCCCTTTTTCGTTCTCAATATTTGTGTGTCTACTTTAAACCTTTTAGACAGTTAACACCGTCTCTCTAAAGTTTCTGAAGGCTTTTGAAATTGTGTTTGCTGATGCTATTTTGTTTGTCTGTCTCCATCATGTCTTTCTCTAATGCTGTGTGGTGAAGCCGAAGACAATTTTCCACGTTGTGCACAATGAAGTTCCTAACGAACAAACTAACTTCCCCTATTTGTGAGTGTTTCACTTTGTACCAGAGCGGTGAAGTAACAAAAGCCAAATTAAGACAAGATCGATATGAGCGAGCACAGCTCAATCCACTTGCTTACTTGCATTTTATACTCTTTGTACTGAATGAACTCTTCAGAAGTTCATTCGCTCCAAGAGTTCAACTCTCTGCGTGTGTATATGTGTGGACCGGCATACATTTAATCAAAGTACTGTATGGATGCACAACTTCAAACTAAAATCAACCAAGATGTTATGAGAGAATAACAAGTTTTGAAGGATCTGTGTTTCAGTGTGAGCCACGGTCATTTTTCAGTGGGGTAGAAGAAATGTAGCTGACCTTAACCAGTGGGACTTCCACTGTCTGTAACAGTATTCCTAAACATTAACATAACAAACAGCATACAGTTCACAGTGCAAGGGTCAAATAAACTGTGTGAAACAGTAACCAAGGGGAAAAAGCACACTGGCAGCAAGAGAAGAGTTGGGTGTTGAGAAAGCTTTGCCTTGGGGGTGTCTCATGCAAGACTGTAAGGTTAGCCAGATCACTGAGAAAAAGACAGTGCTACTGTATATAGTAGTATATTTCTATATTATCTATTATGACTGACTCATGCTGTGGGCAGTAGACTGCATTATTCTGCATCTTCAGTAAAAGTTCTGGATTATTATGTTTTTGAAAAGAAACGCTTTTGCAAAACTGTCCTCACAATAAAATTGACTGCAATGGTCATTTGTTAATGAGACCTTTGTTTTTATTTTATTTTTAGAGCAACCACTTGCAGTCATGCAAATAATGACTGTCCTCTCTAAGTAGCAAAGGCAGAAAGAGCGTGACATGCTGAAAACCTCTTAGGGAGGAGGATTGGCCCAAAAGTGTGGGGGTTTGATACAGGAACCCCTGGTTTGTGTCTTATTTCCCACCAACTGTCTCCTAGAAATTATGTTAATACACTGTCTGCTAAGTTATAACATCAAATATGTTTTCAGAGACATAATGCCAACAAGATTAAATTTTTTTTTCTTTTAAATTTTCATATTTTATATATCTTCCAAATAGGGGTGTCGCGATATACCGGTATTGACAATAACTTAAAATTAAAAAAATGAAATATTGATATTTTGTTAATAATACACACATGATAATATTGTGTAAATAATCCAACGCCTCTTAAATCAATTTATATGGTTACACACTCTCTTCATCTCCCTACACTCGTATTTTGAGGGTAATTCATTTGCCAAAAAACAGACAAAATATTAAGTTTAAGATGAATTTGACAGCATTATTTACTTTTTTTCACGTTTTCTATAGACATTGTGATAATATTGTTATCGTGAATTATTTTTGCCACGATAATCGTGTAGTGAAAATCTGATAACTTCCAGCCCTACTTACAAACGTTCCAAACTAACAATGTTTTTAATTTGTTTCCCTACAATATCAGAAGCTACAGCACTATTAACATTTCTTATGGTTTATGTTCTTTAATGGTTATGTTTAGGCACAACACAGAACACATTTACTTTAACATTTAACGGAAACCAAAATATTTCCCTAACTTCAACCAAAGTGCTTATGTTGCCTAAACCCAACCACATTCGATACCAACAACCCAAGTACTGTTGTCAAAATTTCCAATATTGCGTTATTATCCCGTTAACTTTGACAGTCCTAATCCTAAACTGAAAGACGTTGTTGCCTGCGACCATGATTGACACAGTAATTTAGTTTCCTTAAAAATATATTGGCAAAACAAATTAATAATATATAAATGTAATTTCTAGGAGACAATGTTGCTTTTGACCATATAAACTTAAACCATGCTCACAATCTTTTTGTAACAAGTTGCAGAAAGACTTATTTGTCATTTTACGATACCTTTCCATTCACATCAACTCAACTGGGCCACTAATGCAGTAAAGATCTCAAAGTTCTGGGCAAAATGATCTGCATACCACTCAAGGTTAGCACGGACAATAAAAACTGACACTTTAATTTCATGACATTGATTATTCTATGAGTCAGTGTCTCACTTCCAAAGAGAAAAAAACAGAACTCTTTGATTTTTTTCGTTGTACCGCATGTTTGCGTTGGTGACTGTACAGATGCAGTGCCTTTGTTTGTTTGTGTGTGTGTGTGTTGTTCGTACGTCACGTCTCTCCGTTCATGAGTCCCCTGTGCTGCGTGGCCGTTCCTTCAGCCTTGCACGCAGCCCTCACCATCGCCTCTAATGACAATACTGTAACGCTGCCAGAGTCCTCACCGATTGAATATCCTCAAGCCAGGCAAAGCTGTCATTGACAAAGTGAGTGCGTGCGTGCGTGTACGCACACATCTGCCTTTTGCCTTCTATAACCATGTTGCCTTGACAACCACGCCTCTGTGTTCTGTGTCCTTTGTCACTGTACTGAGCAGTAACAGGGTGAAATCATTTGTCTGATCAAGGTTGCCCACAAGCACCAGATAAGAAGCAAAGCGCATAGAAAGTATCGGCTGAAAATTCGTCATTTTACCTATTATTTAACAAACATGTCCCGTTTGGTGCATACCAAAATGCATTTTTGATCGTATTTGATGCACTCCTTTTATGACATTTACGCATGTGTCACTTATAGGACTCCCTGGTGTGTCTGTTTTGCATTCCAGCTTCTGTCTAGTCATCAGGGGAGGCTGGTACATCTTTAGGGCCCCGTGCTCCTCTAATCCCAGAGAAGAAAGAAGCAAGATGGTAGCGAGCGCCTCAAGCAATTAACAGAAGAGAAAAATAGCCAGAAGTGGCCACTGGCAAATTGGAGGGTGACATATGTCAGTTAAAGAGAGCGTCCCGGTGAGACAATTTGACATTTGAATGCAGCAGACAGAGGTTTGTTTGCAGGGCGATCAGCTCAGTGTGGCTGGCATTCAAGGTTGTGTGTGGATACACAACAACCCAGTGTGTGTGTGTGTGTGTATGTTATGTTATGTGCTTATGGGGGTTTGTTGTGTTCATGCTTGAGTATGTGCGTGGTGTCACAAATAGCATCTATAACTATTTTACATCCCACCACGGAGGTACCTCTGCATTTAAAATCAAAATTTTGCATTCTGCTCACTTTTTGTGTAAGGAAATATGAAGTTTTACAAAACTACTCTGCAGCTATTGTGCATATTTTTGTACAATTTTCAAAAGATAATAAAATGGACATATTTGTAGATACTAGGGGGTGTAAGAAAATATCGATACACATGAGCGTTTTACGACACTGTATCGATTCTCCAAAACGCTGTATCGATTAACCTCGTAAAAATTCGACAGCCCACCAGCGGATCCGTCTGCTACTCCGTCTGCCGGAGGTTGTAACTTTATACTTTAAATATAAAAATGTTTACCCTTTGGTAGTCTTTCTCACATTCTGGTTAGTACTTAAGAATATTGTACAGAAACTTTCACATTTGTGTCCGCATCCTCGTCTTGTTCTGATCTTGTGAATATGTAATTTGTTATTACATCTCTCGCAAAAGAGATCTTTATCTCAACGACACTTCCTGAATAAATAAATAAAGCGTAACTAACTAACTAAGCAAGGAAACATGTATCATGCTTTTACTATAATGGCTTAGTACTGTACCATCATGGTTTCTCTTTCCTGCATGTGACAAAGATACAAACATTCAGCATTCGCCAGTGGTGCATTTACAAAATAAGAAAAACAAAACACTGCTTAAATGTTAAAGAGTTGTTGTGCAATTGACTGAACAAATGGATTCAGAAGGAAGCGAGGCTTAAGTTTTTAAAGACTGCCGAAGGCTAAAGAGAAGTGCAGCAAATGGACCACTGCATTCAGAGACAATGGTATTCTGTTGTTAAAACTTGGACATGTAGTTACCATTTTGTGTTAGTTCTGCTATATTTAAGGGTAAAATTGGACACTTTTGGAGTACTCAGTGACTCCAGATTCACTTCCTTTCTGTATGAAGTTGTCGTGCCTTTGCTGAAATCAAGCATCTAGGCTCTTCAGTGCCTTCAGGCTTTGTTTATTGGAAGTTCTTGTTGTTCAACTCAAACAGACTTTACTATCTCAAGCTATTTTTTGTTTTTCCTCCAGGTATCACACCTCTCCCTGATGTAAGCTGCCATAGCACGTTTGTTTAGTTACTCAGTAGGGGAGAGGAGTGACAGGAGTAACATACTATCTTGTTATACTGTAGGCTCAGCAGGTTTCTTTTTCAGAACTTCTTGTGGGTGGTGTCGCTGCAGAGTGTTTGTTATAGGGTGTCAAAAATAGTAAAATCTTATGATATGGCATATGGAAATAGCACCTTGATGGGGCATACAGTACATATGGAACTCGGATACAATACCTTGAAAAATATTGATATTCAATAACATTTTTGATACCACAGGGAAAAATTGATACAACACTGAATGCATCATATTTTAGATTTTTATGAAAAGATAAATATAACAAGACAACAACTTTTCTTTTCTTGGCTAGCAGCAGAGGACAGTGGAATGACCGTAGTAAACCTTAACAATAACTACAACTTGATATTATCGAACATAACATCATCTTTAATGAGCCACTATTGTGCTGTCTTTTTTTGGTACACAATGTCTCTGTCTAGTATTGAGTTCGGGTTTTGATCCTGTGAGGTTGCTGTAGTCGATCAGTGTGGAGTGTTAAAGTTATATAGTCATAAGCACATGTTTTCAATCTATAGGGAACGCACACATAGTGGAGAAGCAATAAAGGACGACATAATAAGGGCATTTAGCCAGTAGCGCGAACGCCATGGGAGTAGAGCAGCTCAATGCCTAGGCCTGGTGAAGTACAGTACGTCCATTCTCACACATGTAATTACTGACAATGCTCTCATGCTACACCACCATAACCTACCTGAATTATTCTTTAAGCCTATTATACATATCCAGCCACAATTAATAACTTTCACATTAGCTGTCTGGGGAGCAATCGAAACTTCACAAACAACTCCGATAACCACAGCCTGCCAACGACGGCGCCCGCCATGCTGCATTTTTCCTCAGCAGGAGACGCTAAACTAAACTATTTTCCCTAAAATTAGATTATAAAAACTGCAGTATATCCCAATATATTAAATCGTTACCCCTGTATCATGATATGTATCGTATCGCCAGATTCTTGCCAATACACAGCCTGCTTTTAAGTTTTGCTTTCACCTTTACAATGTTGTAGGTGTAGCAGTCCCCTACTGACCCACATCTATGAGGCTTATAATGACTGATAAAGCACATTCAATGAGCTGATAACAGTCAAATCAGGTGAAGCAACACAGTACACGTGTATTCGTAGTGGGAATCAAACCCCTGACCCCGGCAATGTTAGCGCTGTGCTCTGCTGCCTGAGCTGCACCACAACTAAAGCAAATGTGTTGTTGCATTAATGTGGCACGCAGGAGACTGACTGTGAGGTTCCATGCAGGGAAACCAAAGGTTGTTTCTCCTGCCAGGTTTTTGAGCTTCTTATCTGTTACTTCTTTTCATCTTCTCAGCTGCTATTTCATGACTTTCTAGTCAATTTTATCCATCAGGAATAATTTAATGCTCCCCACATGAGAGGTGTTGCATTGCGTAAAATCATAATGGGTAGCTTTGTCACAGTCATGTATGTTTTTCGTCGTTCCTAATCCAATTTTAGAAAAGCATCTCCATCCCAGTGCTTTCAAACACTTGTGCACATGTTGATAACCTCAAATTGAGTAGGTCAAAAACAAATTAAGCAAAAACATATTGGATGCACCAAGGATGATGAGCTTTTTAGTGTCATCCAAGAAAGTCTCATGAGTGAAAGGATAAAAAGAAGCATTCAGTTGCAAATGAATGATGCTGAGAAGTTGTTTTTTTCATGTTTTGTGACAAAATGGCGAGGAGTGCTCCGGGAGGGCCATTAGGGAGTCTGATGGCAACGCGGGAGGAGGGCCCGGGTGGCATTATCATCATTTAAAACCCCTGGGAAGGTAGACGGAGGGAAGAAGAGGATCATCCTCTCTATGGCCAAATACGCAGAGACAGCCACAGAATATTCAGGACAGATCATTAACCGAATGAAAAGCTCCCCGAGTGAATGGCAGTCGGCTGAATGACAAACCTCTTGACATGAACACCGGGGAGCAAAAGTGGAATCTGTTGTCCTTTTTAGGAACGAGAGAAAGAGCAGGGATGTGTTTGAAGTTGTATCATTGATGTTGAATGGTCTATTCTTAGCTTCTCTTGAGGCTGAATTTTTTAGGAAAATATGAGGCGTTGCACTCCAAAGTGAGAGGCTCGCTATATCAAAAATATTCTCTCCCAAAATGATTGCTGTCCTGCAAGTAAAACCAACTTTTATTATATAACCGAAAATCTACCTCACACTGTACCCTTTACTCAGGCAAGAGCAACTGAGGGGATGTACTGATGGTTTATGTTTGACTTGTATTCATTATCATTTTTATTAATAACAATGGAAATAATATAACTATAAAAATAATAATAATAATAATAGGGATGTCAAAGTTAACGTGATAATAAAACGTTAACGCAAATTCGTTTTAATGCTAATAATTTCTTTAACGTATTAATGCAAGTTACGATTTTTAGGTTGTAGCTGGCTCAGTTTTAAAGCTATAGTGAAGATACTGGCATTATATAAAACTATAAAAAACTAAAGAATCCATTGGTACCATACTAGCTTGTTGTGAAAGAGGCTAAATAACGCTCCAAACTTCCTCAAACTTTTGGTGAGAAATACCTGGCATGGCCATTTTCAAAGGTGTCCCTTGACCTCTGACCTCAAAATATGTGAATGAAAATGGGTTTGATGGATAAAATATGTGCGGTTAATTAGCGATTTATCGCGATAAACTATGGACAATCATGTGATTAATCGCGATTAAATATTTTAATCGGTTGACAATCCTAAATAATAATAATAATACACCATCTTTTATGATGAATATATTTTGTTTAAATGCCAAATAACAATCATGAGGACTTACTAATGAGATTTTTAAGTGATTCAGAAAGGATAGTTTCACATTTTTTTTAAGTCAGTCTTAAAACAATACTCACATGCCCATATATGAATCAAGTAGATAGCTTCCGAAGTTACAGTAGAAAATTCACTCTTTATATTTCCCTTAACAGTGTTTTCGTGTTGAGGGATAGTAACACAAAGAGGGGATTTGTACTAAGAAGACTATACTTCTGAGGGATACCCACTTGATATGGCTATATCAGTATATAAGAACTATTTTTTCTTAAGGTAATTACACCCCCGACAAACAAACAATAACATTGTAGTGCTCCTCTCATTGGAGTTTATGTGAGCACAATTTGAAAGTAAAGTAAGTAAATCAATAGCGCTTCAAATAACATAGACTGTGTGAATAAAATAACAAGAGTGAGGGTCAATTGACAGCAGACCTGCTCCTTAAGATGACTAAAAGCATGCAGCCGTAGAGTCTACTAAAAAAGAACCACAGCATGAGATGTTCTGTCTGCAGAGATGCGTCTAGAGGTGCTGCTAAAACAATTCACACTGTGAGCTGACCTATGATGAGTCAGGCTGTCTCTCATTGTGCTTTGTTTTATATTGTAATTTATTTTCACTTTATTCATTTATATTTTCCGTGTGTGTGTGTGAAGCACTTTGTAACTGTGTGTTTTAAAAAGTGCCATATAAATAAATCTTTGCTTACTTACTTACAGCCTCTGTTACCTCCTCGTCCTCTGTCTGAACCAGAGAGAAAGAATGAACCCTCGGGCCAGATGCATAAAACTCTGTTTATGCAAAAATACAGGACACATTATTTTCGTCAGATTTAGAAAGCTGTTCGAGTCTCAATTCATTTTTAGACTATTATTGTGTTAGACGTCGAGTTGTAAACATGTAAGTACACAATACACTGAAAGCAGTTTGTGTTATTGCCTTTCCACACAGCTTCATGGTCAAATCGAAGCTTATTTACACTGGTCAATACTCTATTTAGCACATTTATTTTTAGTCAGCATCGGTAATGATACAGGATATGACTGGATGTATGATTAAAAGTTCTCTATATGATATTCCGATCATTAATATAGCAGAAAAAACGATTTGCTATGTAAAGATATAGAGGAGTAATGTCTACCTGAGCAGAGAATGAAGTCCCTCTTATCTAATCTTCTCTGTACTTTGTTGACATAGCCGGGCCGGCCGTGCATGCCTTTTAGTGCATGTGAGTGTGCCATACTGGCTAGCTCGCGGCCGCCGCTCTGCACTGCGCTCATACGGCGGTTACAGCTGATAACGCCGTCCTGACCGACGGTATTGTCTCAGAAGTGTAGCACCCACTAGCTGCTAGCCGCCGGCTCAGCCGTTGCCATGTGGAGAGCTGTGTGGAGGCAATGATATGCTCTATATTTCTAATTTAGCACCTTTCAAATGTGCTATTGATAACATTGATGACGTTCAGCCACTAGATGTCACATTCTCCCTCCCCCGTTCCATTGCATCACAGCAATCACAGCCGTTTAACCATTTTTTCTATACTAACTGACAACCCAGAGATACTTACCAAACCATTCATTTTGGACCCGCTAAAATTTTTATAATGATTAATTCAGTCATAATAACTTTTTTTAGGAAAAGCCATACGTTTATTTGGTACCTTTCTGAAGGCTCTTTGGATGTATTATTTGTAAAGAAATATTCGTCTACATGAAAATGTTTTAAATAAAACAAATCGCAAATGCAATATTAGTCATTTAGATATTTTTTTCAAAATCATGCAGCCCTAATATTGTTCCATTTCCGAACTGTGCCATTTAACTTTTGGCATGCTGTACATTTGAATTAACAGAATGAACAAAACTTTCCTTAATTGCAACTGAAAGCCTTCTGTAGTAGTAGTAGTACAGCAGTAGACTCAACCTTCAACGCACAGAACAAATCTAATGCAAGTTCTGCTGCATTTTAACGAATCTGCTCACCCTGAGACAACTCTGTGACCTTGCACAACAGCCAAACGCATACAGGTTAGACTCCTGCACAATAAATGCAAATCAGCAGACACTTTTTTCTTTCTGTAAAGATAGATACGTAATGTTTTCTTGAATAACAAACACACAAACAGACATTATATGGTTTAACAAAGCACTCTGCAGGTGAGAAAACACAGTAGGTGCACATTTCACACCATGTTTGTCTTTTTATGCATCAACATCAATAGCATAGCATACGATCAGTTGCATGACACACTACTAGCTGCGGCATTATTAAAGTTCTTCAGCAGGTGATTCATATAAACAGCAGGGCACTTCACAACCTTACACAACTAATCCACCATCTATGCTGAAGAGCTACGTATCTCTGTGTCAAAGGTGACAACATGCAGAGAGTAATGGATTTCTACTTGAAAGCCATGTGTTTCTCTAGCATGTCAGATAAGTGCCTATAATGCAAATGTAAATCCTGTCAGTCTTCTGACATTGAAGCTGTAATAAACATCTTTCAAAGTCGGAAGAGGAGAGCAGGTATTTTTCTGTTGTTGGGAAAATGTTCTTCAAACCGAGCGCTCTCTGTCACATCTCATTGTTTCCTCTACTGTCTGCTGCGTGATGGAAGTCGACCGTGTAGTCGACTTTCATCTAAAATAATCCGCCTCTCCTCTTTCTCAGTTTTTTTTTTTTCATATTGTGATGGAGAAGAAATTGGTGAATGATTCGTCATTACATTGTAATGGAAAGCACCTTGTTGTTGTTTCTGCTCTCTTTTCAGACCAAAAGAGCCTCATGAGAGCCTCATTGCCTCGGAGGAAATACTATCCAGATGCTAAGTGCTATTGAGGTTCCCCGAAAATAACTGGCTACTTTAATCTTGCACACTGCAGACAAAGTGGAGGATTCTTCGCACCTCATAAAATCATTTTTTTTGTTGTGTTTCCATCCATAAACTTTAGAAGTGAAAGTTTGTTCAGATAGAGCAAAATCACTGTTAAACATTAATATGTGGACTGTACCTCCAAGCGTCATGGGCTCGATGTTGTCCTTCAGAGATGCGAGTGGTATTATGATAAATTCATCAGCATGATGGCCAAATGTCACGTCCTGTCATGGTGGGGTCTAGGCGCCCGAAAAGAGCCTCTGATCACACAGTTACGAGTGACAAGGCATAAAATACTGTTGTAGAATATGCAGCAGGTGGCGATCTATCACTGACACCGGCTGCATGTAAATGGACAGAAAATTCCATTCTCCACCCAGTTACTCAAGGAAACCTGGTTTGGGTTGACACGTGTAAACACCATAACTCAAAATCACCCATTTTAGATGCCCTGCAGCTACTGAGGCATAGAAATATCTGACTCCTTTTACTTCTTGCAGACACACTGCATTGTGGGTACATTTTGACTTCAATACAAATTAGGGCTGTCAAAATTAACGTGATAATAATGTCACTAGATTCTTTAACACATTAACGCAATCGATCTTTCGTAGGTTGTAGCGGGCTCAGTTTTAAAGCTAAAGTGAAGATACTTGTATCATGTGAAACTAGAAGGAGGTTAAATAACGCTTCGAATTTACGCTAAATGTTGGCAAGGAAAAACTGTCATGGCCATTTTCAAAGGGTTCCCTTGACCTCTGACCTCCAGATATATGAATGAAAATGGGTTCTATGGTACCCACGAGTCTCCTCTTTACAGACATGCCCACTTTATGATAATCACATGCAGTTTGGGGCAAGTCATAGTCAAGTCAGCACACTGACACACTGACAGCTGTTGTTGCCTGTTGGCCTTGAGTTTGCCATGTTATGATTTGAGCATATTTTTTATGCTAAATGCAGTACCTGTGAGGGTTTCTGGACAATATGTGTCATTGTTTTGTGTTGTTAATTGATTTCTAATAATACATATATGCATACATTTTCATAAAGCAAGCATATTTGCCCAATCCCATGTTGATAAGAGGATTAAATACTTGACAAATCTCCCTTAATAATACATTTTAAACAGATAAAAAAAATGTTGGATTCATTTGCGCTTAATCTCGATTAACTATTTTATCGATTGATAGCCCTAATTTTCTGTTAAAATAAAGTAACAATAAAATCTAAAGATAACAAGTTGCATCTCCATTTTTCATCCATCCGACGATGTTGTTTTCTGGTATGTGATGAGTGTTATAGCCTCACAGCGACATTAGTGTGGCGGTAGAGTTTTAGTCTTGTTATGTAACATTTGTGGTAAGACGTTTGCAGCCGCTGATCTCAGATCACAGATCTCACCCTTACTGCAAACATGTTGAAGCTATTTGCATTCCCAGGGGGAACTTTGGGAAGGTTGGCTGACCATACTGCTGATCTAGAGCTGCTAGAGCCATGGTACAGGGCCGTGGGTCATGAGCATAAGAGAAAGCAATATGACGGGCAGAGCTCAGGTGAAGGTGATCTAATAAAATACGGTATTTGTACATTTCAGGTTCTTCCGGTGGTGAGAGATTATTGAGCCATCATTAGCATTGCAAACTCATGGGGGTCCTCCTTCGTGAAGTTAGGAAGTGAGGGGGCCTCAACGTGAGATTTGAGATTGTGAAAAGCCACAAATAAATGTCAAGCGTGCAGACGCCCCTTCTTCTGCTTTGATCATGAGCATGAAAAGAATATTGATGGACAGCGCGGGTTTAGTGGCAGCGAGCACTGCTGCCCATGTTTAGAGCAGCTCTGACTCATCGACTCTGAGGGAACAGTGGGGGCTTCATGTTGTTTACTGGAGGGATCTTATACAATAATAGCAAGCGGCCTAATGAGCTTGCTATTGGATTTGGTGTTTTGATGTTGATGGCTTTTGTTTTGACATCCTTTAAGTTAAGCTCATAATTTACACGTTTTGCTGTGCGTTCGTGTTAGCTGAAGCAAAGGCAGTGCAAGCAATTAAAGATTTTTTAATCAGAGAAGTGGGCAATAACTGTTAAATGGATTCATTTGTTTCAGATGATGCATATCCCTCAAAGCACTGTTCTTGTACCACCAAGACCAATTACTGATTCTTTTTCTCTTTGTGTTGCTCGTGTGTCTTATAATATTATTCAACTGCTGCAATGATTACAGCTGCTCTGTTTTCAAAGGAGTAATACAGACCAAGTCACAATAATATACAATATATAAATATGTTGATACGCTGATCTATTTCAGGTTTAAAATAACCATTACCTTACAAAGTAAGCATAACAAGATGTTGTTTGGTGCAAAAATATTGACTTTTTATTGTGAATATGTCTGCTTGACATAACACTGTCTGATAATGTCAAGTAAACTTTTAATTTTCTAAAACCAGTGCCAAATAAAGGTCAGACTTGAAGTGAATCCCTGGTAGCTGTTACTCCTGAGGAAACATGCCCTTAATCCCAAATAACTGACTCAGTTTGAAAAGAAATCTACTGTCGGAGGAATTCACTGATGTGCCTCAAGTGTATAAATTGATTTACACCTCTTCATCAATCCAGTATGCCTGAAACAGAACTGGTGTGTGGGTGTTAATACATTTATACGGTTTGGGAGTAGTTGCAGAGTCAGCGGGCGGACACTCTTTCTTTCTTTATGTTTCTGACTTTTTTTGGCGCCAGTTGTTGAAGATTGAGACATGCATTTCCATATACTGAATAGGGACGATACACCTATCTCCCGATTTGATTCTATCACGAAACGTGGGTGCCGATTGCGATTTGTAAGTATTGCGATTTTACAAGTGTTGTAATTTTATATTGCGATTTGTGTTCATTTTTTTAACACTAGACCATGAGAAAAAGTTGAATGACACACTTCTAGGGACTTTTACTTTGGAAAATATCTAAATTGATAAAGTAAAAATGTTTGATTTTCAGCATTTAGGTAGTCAGAGATGTGCTGAAGTCAAATATATCAGTCATTGTCAGGCATAATTTATTACATTTTTCCTAGGAACCCAAAAATCAAAGAAAAAAAGACATGTCCCTCACACATTAGTAGTATTTTCTTTTTAATTTATAAGGGACATGTAATGTTTTATACTTCTGGTGAATATAATCCAATCAATCTTATTTCCATAGATGTATTTTGTGTATCCCTTTGTTGACACCTTGTTTTGAAAACCGGATGTAGTCACACGTGTATACATGCTCTAACTTCGCCAAGTCCGTCTCTAGCTCTCCTGTCAGCTCCATTCTCTTCATACATCCATGGTCAGCTCCATCGGGGCCTTTTGAATGCATTTATCATAAATGTCAGTATATGAGCGCTCTACAGTTGTAGCGTCGGCTGATTTTACCACGGAGATGAGAGTGACAGCTGGCTTGACCGCACGTTACCGCAATACAATAACGTTTCCTGTCCATGACAGAGTTAGCATGCAGCTTTAGCCGTGATGTCTTGCTCTGCTTTTCCTGGCAATGTGTGAAACCCAAAGTGTTTCCATACTTTACTGGATGTGTAGTGTTTACCACTTTGGATTTAATATGTGAGGGTGCAGATACAACTCCAAATGGACCGCAAGCAATATACACACTTCTCCAACACTTAACACAGGTGCTCATGACCAATTGATTAGCCAATGACCTCAGGCAGCTGAAGGAGAGGAACAAATTCCTCTGACAGGCTACAATGAAGAGGCCAGAAGTAAAGGGAAACAAAAAACACAGTGGATCCGGTGGAGTCGGTTTTAGTCGTGCTTTAAATGCAAAGATGATTAAAATCTATTCCTTTATTGATATTTTTTCAAGAGGGAAAGAATCCAGTGAGGAATTGCACAAGTCTGTTTTCTGCTTGTATTTGTCCTCTACTCACCGTGATATACATCAAGTTTTAAACATGTAACAAGTGGCAATTGATTTACTGATAATGCTTCCCCATAATATAGGCGCATAAAATCAGGATTTGATGCCTTAATTAATTGCTTTTGCACGTATATTTGTGTATTGCTGATTTTAGACGTGTTATTGTCTTTGACTTTTATAGCGTTATGTTTATTGGTTTTACTGTTTTCTTCTCTTTATTGGCTAGACAAAGACAAACGTCCTGCCCATGGTGGGATCGTGAACCTCTCTACTCAATATACTGCATCAGCCACTTCCCTGACATATTTGGATAAATCACTGAAGTAGTTTTTTTCTGGACAATGTTGTCCTTTGGTTTAGGGTTTGTTTTTACTTGCCTGTGTTAGAAATAGAGTGATGATAGGTTAAAACAGTTAATTGCAATTCATCGCACATTTTTTTGTCTGTTCAAAATGTACCTTAAAGGAAGATTTGTCAAGTATTTAATACTCTTATCAACTTGGGAGTGGTCAAATATACTTGCTTTATGCAAATGTATGTATGTATATATGTATTATTGGAAATCAATTAACAACACAAAACAATGACAAACATTGTCCAGAAACCCTCACAGGTACTGTATTTAGTATAAAAAATATGCTCAAATCACAACATGGCAACTCGCTGACTTGACTATGACTTGCACAAAAATGCATGTGATTATCATAAAGTGGGCATGTCTGTAAAGGGGAGACTCGTGAGTACCCATAGAACCCATTTTCATTAAAATATCTTGAGGTCAGAGGTCAAGGGACAACTTTGAAAATGGCCATGACAGTTTGTTTGGAGCAGTATTTAGCCTCCTTCGTGACACGCTAGTAGTATGGTTGGCACCCATGGATTCCTTAGGTTTTCTAGTTTCATATGATGCCAGTATCTAGCTTTAAAACTGAGCCCGCTACAACCTCCGGAAGATTGATATCGCAAGTTGCGTTAATGTGCTAAAGAAATTAGTGGCGTTAAAACTAATTTGCATTATTATTGTGTTTACTTCGCACCCCTAAAGGAATATAGTCATAATCAAGGTAGTCAGACTCAACAGATATAGAAATAAAACCTCCCACTTGGTGAATGTTGCCATTTTCAATAAGAAACAACGGAGACAAGCAGTTATAAATAATAAACTGTATTTCGGTGATGGAAAAACTTTGACACAAAGTGGAAGTGTGCAGGTAACTCGGCATGTGCAAAGTGCAACTTAACCACATTTCCAGCACCTGCAGCTCTGTATTTAACAAGAGCACTGGTGAGCTGGGCACAGTTTACATCCAACCTTGACATCTCTAATTGGTTTAAGAAATTTAAAATCCCAAATCTCAACCCAGTACTCAGAACGACAGCAGGTTCAGCCAGAACTTTCCCCCTGCGCTGGCACAGTATCAAGGTGTGGAAATCCAGCTCTGGCAAAGCAAGACTAGGTGTAGTGTTAAAAATGGGGCCAGACTACACACTGTCTGTGGAGAGTAAACAGACAAGTGAAGCATTTGTTAAACAGGCTATCTTTTTTTTATGCCTGATAATTGAGCATTGTGATGAAGGAGAGGAGGAATGTGTGCATAGGGAAGAGGAAAATAGTCAAATTATTAAATAATTTTTTTGCATCGTGGCTACGAGTGTGCGACTGTTTTTCCTCGACACTTGATAATCGAGCATCAACAATGGACCACATAACAAGTTGTTTCTGTTTTGTGTCAGAACCAACGTAGTGTGGTTGGTGTTTGTTTTCAGTACTAACAATATTAAAAAGGCCATTTTTAGTCATTTATAGCAAAACACTGTTGACTGTCACAGTTAAAAGGCTCTTCTCTCACTATTGGCTGAATATCTGCTAAAATATACAGATTATACCAAATATTAAATCTTTATATATTGACCTTCAACAAACATTGTTTCACAAGCTCCAAACAGAGGCCATTAATCAATGAGCTCATGCACAAATACATCTGTTTAAACTACCAGTGAACCATGGGCACAGCTTGATGATTCAATTACTCAAAACTTTTGTAAAATATTGCACAATGATCTACTCTACTATATATAACGTACTGTATGTGCTGTTCTTTCTTTAATGAAAGGTTTCCATGGTTGTTCTCCTAACAGCGTTTTTCTGCAATGACTTAATAGCTCTTGTCAGGTTGTTGTATGGTGCTATACAGTGAATCTGTGCAAGAGTCTACAACCACTTGTTTAGTTTTCTTAGAGTTGGTTCAGTGTCCACGGCTGTGTTTTAATCCTTCACCACAGGGACCAGCCAGTAAACACAAGGTGCTGTTATCTGCTTAAATTGCAAAGTGAGTCTGCAACAGAAAAGAGTGTCTTATTCTCTAATTGGGACCTTGAAGATCCCCCTTGTATGCCAAAGTGAAGTTTCAGATATTACCATCCACATATAGGTACTGATAGAAACAAAACATTATCTTTTTTTCCTTTCTCGCTTGGATATATTTCCCAATATAATGACGTCTGGACAATTAGCACAAAGCTTATGCTTCAGAAGAAGGCGTTTGTCGTCATTCATTATTTTACAGTATGAGCACTCAGCCTTGAAACTGCAGGAGATGGATAATAGTACATCACAATATGCTGATTTGGTTTTGTCAACTTTCTGTTTCACCATTATTTTTGAGTGAGTGAGCGTTTTTTATTCCGGTAACTGCATTGCATAACACTCCACTTACTGTCAGCCACATGATTCCTGCAGGAACAAAAGGATTCTCTTCCAGGAAATATTCTTTAAAAGCTCTATTTATGTCACCTTATAAACGTTGTCACATTTGCGTCTTCTGATTTAGGGTGTCTTCAACCACTGTTCGAACACGATCGTTTTCTCTAAGGTCAGGTTATTTCAGGTTTTACAGTGCTATTCGGGTTCAGTGCATGAATCCTGTTCCTATCAGCTATATCTGTGTTTTTCAGATGCTAACTTTAACTGCAGTGTTTCAGTTAACACAAGCTTGCACTGTTAATTTTAGATCTGCCTGACAGGGCTGACAGACATCTCTGGAACATTGCAGGATATTAAAACATTAAGTTGGCTCTTTTGTGAGAGAATATGGTATGTCCTCTGCTACTTATACCATATTTTCTAGACATGTGGTGTGGCTCTAAGTTATGGCCAGTCGGTTTAACACTTTGGTCCAGACGGAAATATCTCCACAAGTGTTAAGATGATTTGAGACTGTTGGTGTTGTTTGACAGCCCGGTCTCACCAACTTGTGAGTCATTCTGCGTGCAATAACAACGCCTTGTGTACGCTGTGTAGTCTGTTCTGACTGTAATGTAAATGAAAAGTGAGGAAAACTACTTATGTTGGGTAGGAGAGGAGGTGTTTATTTTCCAAAGTGTTGTTGAGTTATTAGTGACATTTGTGATGTGTTTTCTGTACTTATGTTACATTGTTTACGTACGTATTTTACTTAATTTATGTAGTTATTATAAGCCCAAACATGATGTTTTTTCCTAAAAAGCAACCGTTTCACAGTAACAACTAGGGGTGGGAAAAAAAATCGATTCACCTATGTATCGATATTATTTTACGATTTTGAAATAGATTTTTTTAATGCCAGAATCGATATATATATTTATTTTACAGCACCCATATCCTGACATTTATGTTAAATGCATTCAAACGGCCCAGATGGAGCTGATCATGGCTGTATAAAGAGAACGGAGCTGACGGGAGAGCTAGCAACGGACTTGGCGAAGTTAGCGGAAGTATACACGTGTGACTACGTCCAGTTTTCAAAATAAGGTATTAAAAAAGGGAACTGTATATACAAAAAAAACATGTATGGAAATAAGATTGACTGGAATTTATTCACCTGAAGTATAACACATTACGTCCCCTATAAATGAAAAAGAAAGTACCACTAATATGTGAGGAAAATGTCTTTATTCTTTGATTTTTGGGTTGCTGGTGTAATAAATAATGCCTAACAATGACTGATATATTTGACTTCAGGACATCTCTGACTACATACATGCTGAAAATCAAACATTTTTACTCTATCAATTTAGACATTTTCCAAAGTAAAAGTCAATAAATCGTAATATCGGATCACAATTCTTGTAAAATAGCAATACTGAAAAATCGCAAAACGTATCGAATCGGCAACAACGTATCGTGATAGTAGCGGATCGGGAGATTAATTATCGTATCGTGTCGTCAAATGAAACGTGAAAAGCCTAAAATGCGTTATTATGAAACACGTAAATGACGGGCTACTTTACGCATTCCCATGAGATCGGGTTGTGTTTGATGACATGTTAGTTACAGGCTCAGTCATTTACTAACAACAAATAATCATATGATGAATCAGAAACAAATCACTGCCTAATTAATTCCAGGGCGAGATTTTCTTTTTTTTAATGACATACTTTTTTTTCTTTTTCATACAGCTGCAGGAATAGGTACAATATCCCTCTGCTTCTTCGTCTGTATCTGTCTTTTTCACACTCGCACATGCTCACAAACATAATAAAGCACACACTCATTCTGACGTGGATGAGCTATATACCGCATGGATACAAATATCATTTCATCCAGCCAAAACCTGATTCTGAAGATGTAATTTAATGAGATCACATCACCCTCCGTGTCTACACTTGAACCTATAGTGCCTTCTTCCTCTCCATCTCACTCGCATGCTGCATGTTGCGGATGAATTGCATCCAGACTGAAAATTGCAATCACATTCTGAGTCTGACCACTTCTTTATCTGGCTGCGACAACTGGATTGCAACGCGAGTGAAATCCAACCTTGTATGAATGTATTGCCCCTTAATGATTCCTGGTGTGATAAAAGTCGCGTGATAAATGTTCATTGTAGCAACTGTTTTTTTTTTATAATAACAGAAAGACATAACGCGTTTAGTAGCAAACCATCGATTCCCCGTCTCTCTCTTTTTCGGCGTCCGCACACACATACAGATGCGCACAAAGGTCGATGTCAGCGCTCCATGCTTTCTGTGTGTCTGCACTCAGGGCCAGAGGTCTGCAGATTTAAAACCAGCAACACTACAGGAGGAGACTTTGAAATGAAAAAGGATTGAGGGGTATTGAGTACAGAAGTGTTGCAGGTTGTTAGTGTCAACTCGGTCAACTTAACACTGCGGTTTGTTTCTTTTCATGTTAGTTCAAGTGCGGTGAGTTGCCTCGGTGCTCTCTACCTGTGACCTCTCTCTTTGAATTACTACATTCTGTGTTAGGTGAGCTTTTTTCTGTTGGTGCACAGCAATTGCAGGGGTCACAGAAAGTCTCCCGGGGGGGTCGAGGTACTTCCTGCTAAACCATCAGGTGATAATCCTCACATACTGTTACGACCGACACGGTGTACTGAGAAGCACTGAGGCCAGAGGGATTTTTAAAGTCACGAAGTCAGAGCTTCTTCGTAGTTCTCCCCCCTTCTAAAAGACATTTGAAATGTAACTGAAAATACTCAGTCTGTCTCTCACCCTATGGCGGCTATTCCGAGCCATCTTTTCAGTGCATGACAGAATTTAAACATGATTGAGTAAGCCGAGTAAATTAGCCAGACAGAAACTGCTGTGTCCACACTGAATGCTTTGTTCAGAGGAAGTCGTGCTCAGCGGATCTGTCTGCGGTTTGGCTGTCATCGCACCACGGCTAAGACCGGAAACCATCTGCGGGGTTGGAGAATAATCACTTAATTCCATCTGTCTGCCTGTCCGTCTATCTGTCCGCATCTCATTTCCATCCATCCGACCATTCATCTGCTTATTATGTTTCCATTTGTCTGAGTCATCTGTGTCTCAGCTGATTTGTGATTATTATTATTATTACTCTTGTTTCTTTTATGACAACAATCCTTCGGGGATGCACCATCACTACCTTGAAAAACTTCCAAGCACTTTTTTAAAAAATTCTTTAAATAAAACATCAGATTAGTCACCTGCAATCCGGATGGCATGACCGTCATGATGAGCCAATTAAACTCTCGCTACCGCCCCGACAGTTGGAGATCAGAGGCCACTTGACTAATTACTTTCTAAATGAATTATGACAGCAGCGATGCAGGTTTGTGTTGATAGTAGTGTAAAGCCCCCGGAGGTTAGCGTTGTGTGTCATCGCCGGCGTAAACAAAAAACAAACAAATGACAAACTTTGTGGTCACATCACATTAGCAGTGATCCAAGCAGTGTCTATTGAAACATGCTTGGGTTACAAATAATCTGCACAAGATTCCTTTTTAATATATTCATGAGTGTTTTGAGAGAACTACTTTGCTGAATGGGTTACAGTCTGTCAAACCAATACACCTTTAAAAAAATGATCTTGCTTGATTCTGTCAGAGTTATTTATACAGTATGCAAATGATGATAACATACAGTACATGAGCAAAACAAACATTTCTTCTTCAATGCTCTTTGCTGGCTCCTCCTGACTAGCTTTCAGGTAAAATGTTAGTTTGTAATGCACTATAATAATAGCAACAGTTTTTATTATTTTCTATTTCCCTTCCTGAAACTGCAGATCTTTCTGTAGTATGTATTTGAAACCCTAAATGCTCACTTATGGAGAAAAAATACGTTTGAGGTGGAAATACTCATTGTGCCTCACAGTTGATGCATTGTGGAGGAGTACTTCAAAATAAAAGCTCCCCAAACAGCAGAGCTGATATTTCTCAAAAATAGAAATCTTCAGAGAGATGCAAATAAATGAATTTATATAATTTATAGGTTGATATTTTTATTTTCAATGTCAGTCCCTCTGTTTGGCTGATCATTAACCATCCAAGTATTACTTTTAATAAAGAGCAACTTTGCAGTGTTGCCAGTAAC
This sequence comes from Sebastes umbrosus, assembly GCF_015220745.1. Lineage (NCBI taxonomy): Eukaryota > Metazoa > Chordata > Actinopteri > Perciformes > Sebastidae > Sebastes > Sebastes umbrosus. The sequence continues at coordinate 9,004,647 of NC_051277.1, read as the reverse complement.
TACTTTTACATTTTAATGAAGTAGTTATTTTTAAAAGGAACTATACCTGAAATTGTTTAATATGTCTCCTGCTGCTTGCAACACATATATTTAAAAACTCCTACATGCTACTAAAATATCACAGCTAATTTCAATAAGCAATTTGAAAGCGGTAACTATATTCCAATTATTTTTCTCAGTTCAGATTTATATTTGATTACAATCTTCCCTTGTGAGATTTGTTGTAAAAATAAATAATAGTTAAAGCAAAATACACATCATAATGAAACAATATGAAAGATCAAATGAAAAATGCTATTTGTGTGCAGTATTTTGTCGTATGCAAAGAACAATTATCCTACCTCTGTATCTAGTCATTTTCTTTTTCATCACAATCAACTACTAGCTAATAGGACCATTATGCCTCAACATATTAAGGTTTATATTTAAATTCAGTCTCCCTCCACAGCCATCGTGCACTACCTAACTTCCCAGCGATTACTTTGACTGATATTACAATTGCAATATGTTCTGCGATATAAGAGGGAATTTTAAATAATTATTCTCATTTTCATTGAAAAAAACACATTAAAATGATTATGGTGTGATTTTTGTGGGGATCTGTATCAAACAAAGATGTTTTCTTTAGTCTGTAGAATATGAGGACATCTCTGCAGCACCACCATATTTGATTTAAAACAGTATTTTGACACACATTTCACCTTTAACAAATATTGAGCCTTCTGCGATTTGAAAATTGCACTAGGCCATATTGCGATTTCAATAACATTGGACAGCAGATGTCAAAGCTTTGATGAAAATAGGTACATGATAAACCAAAATATGCTCCTCCAGTCGACTAACAGCAGCACAATAAAAAATGTGTATGGAAAATGTCATTGATCATTACCAGCCATATTTGATACTGTATAATCTAGAGAAGTCTCAGTCGATAAATGACCATGAAAACCAACATCAGTATTGATGTCACAGCAACGGTGAGAGCGAGTGAAATCCTTGCATTTCTGCTCCTCATACAGTACAGGAACTATTTTAATGTAAGAGTGTAAATTAACGTGGAGGCAACCCTGTCTCCTAAAATTTACGGAGGAATATGGCTACCACTTCATGCTTGGGTTGAGACAGACATGGCGAGATTGTGGCGATAGTGCAGAGTTGTCAATCTCCTTTTGAAGTTTTGTTTGAATGCTATCATCATGTACAGACGCTGTATTACACCCCAGAGGCAGAGACCTGCTCAGCATGTTTCCATAACCTACTGAATTATCCTTTCACAAATACCTTACTGTAAGATACAGCACATGAAAGGCTGAGATAGAGGAGGGAAGAGATAAGGGGAGCCTATTTTTAAGTTTAAAGCCCCCACAGGAGCTGGGAGGAGGTTTATTCTGGGTAGGATCCTTTCTTCCTAAACTTGCCATGTCAAGTATACAATCCCTTTATCTCCAAACCATCGCACTGATGGAAAATAGACGAGGGACCGAGGTGGTGATTCTGTAAGAATATGCCAGCAAACACATGCAGCACTGGAATCACTGTCAAATGAAAGACCTCTCCACTCTTAGAATTAAACAAAACTGATGATATATAGGGCTTAGGGCTGGGACGATACATCTCCCGATTCAATACTATCACGACACAAGTGTTGCAATTTGGATATTATGATTTATTGTGATTTTTGTTAACTTTTTTAAGACTAGAGCATGGGAAAAAGTTGAATCATACACTTCTAGGGGCTTTTTCCTTTCGGCTTTCTGCGGTTTGTTTTGGTTGACGGATACGGAACGGATTTGATGTCACGTTACTCAGACTACAACAATAAAAGTGGTAACTTCCTTCTACCTCTGCATAGACTCAAATGAAGCAAATATATTGATTCTGGCATTAAAAAATCAATTTCAAAATTGTTAAAAAATCAAAAAAAAATCGTGATACATAGGTATATCAATTTCTTTCCCACCCCTCATAGGGCTGCAACTAATGATTTGCTAATCTGCTGATTCATTTTTATCATTAAGTGTTTGATATATAAAATGCCAGAAAATACTGAAAAATTACCCAAGGTGGGTCAATACTGAATGATTATGCAAATGTTTTTCCCTACATCGAATAGCTACATTTTTTTAATCCTTGCCCTCCTAAAAAAATGGAAACTACAATGTTGTTAAGGTTAGGGGAAGATCATTGTTATGGCAAATAAACTTTGGATTAAGCAACTAAAACACTTGGTTAAGGTTAATAAAAAGGCAAACATTAATTAGATCTGCTGCATTAAATGTCAGACACTAAACGCCCGACCTTTACACACCCTTACTTTTCACCTCATTTCTTCTGTCACTGGCACTGAAAATTGGCAATGGACATAAATCATGAGGTGAAGAATCATCCAATATGGACATAACTCTTCGGGACAGACAGGGACCGACATTCCAAAACCGACAGATGTCAAATTTACAAAGATATTAAAATGGAGAAAAGCTCTGAATTCAAATATTTGAGAAGCTGGAACCAGTGATGTTTGGCATTTTTTGCTTCATAAACGATTTAAGTGATGAAATCACTTATCAAAAACATAGTCAAAGGTCAATCTAAAAGTTAATTCAATTTGTGCAAATGTTATTAACACATGTTTATATTTGCAATTACTTTTGAAGCATAAGAAGGAGCAGAAGCTCTTTAGAATAAAAGATACAGTGGAGACTTTATCCCATAAGCTGACGTTTGGGCGATGATTCACCTTCTTCAAAGTATTCAAAGTTAATATACTTGTTATGCATGTTTAATGTTTATCTGGAAGTCTTGTGCATTACAACCCACCTGTCTTCAGGTTTTATTCTCTATGTATTCCTTTTTGGAAACTGTTCATTGACACATTCTGAGGTGTTGTTGTTGGTGCGGTGAGAGAGCTGTGATGACACTGAGAGCACCTTTCTGTGATCAGATGCTCTCACCAGTCATTAAAGACTACAGTCGGGAAGCAATCATCCCCCTCAGCCAAAGAAAATGAAGGTGGCCTGACATAATGGCTCCTCTATTTTAGGGTGGGTACCACAGCTATGTTATTATGTAATAATGGAGGGTCTATGAGTGTGTGTGTGTGTGTGTGTGTTTGTGTGTATGTGTAGAAGGGGGACATCTTCGACATAAATTAGGCAAGCCATTGCAATTTCCGAGGCAGATAATTGGACATGGCTTCGTGCCATGGGTTGACCAAAGCCCCCGAAGCAATGAACTCATTTGTTGCGCTGCAGAGCACCTTGTCAGGGTCACAATGTGGAAAATCTCCCTCCTACCAACACACACACACACATACACACACACACTCACATACACAAGCATCAGCCCTTAGATGACTACTTGAGTTCTATCTGATATGAATTCATTTTACGTGAGATTAACTTCTTCAAGGCAGAAATGCACTTCGATTTTCTGGGCTAAAGGTTTCAGTTGCCAAGGTTGTTTGACATTGAGGAAATATAAGATGGTATCTTTCATGGAAAATTGATTAGTTAGAATCAACTGCTAAATAAACATATAAATTATAGAGTATTCTCTTAAATATATACTTTTTCTGTATTACATCAATTTTATTCAATGAAATGGAAAATGCACGCAATGCAGTTCAGTCAGCCAACTCAGGTGGAATGAATTATTGTTGTGTTAATGTGAAATATATACAGTTTTGATATCGGCTTTGACGTCATCACTCCACACAAGTTTAGCAAAAAGGGTGTAAGAAAATATCGAAAAAAAATTGCATATTATATTTTTGTGATACTGTATCTATTCTCAAAAACACTATAGATTTTTAATTAATAGTTTACATGCAAAGATTAACTCAGTCAATACTGTATTTTATTTGCAAAGAGATGCATTCTCTCATTGTATGTGCCCTCTCAAAGTAGTGCTATGATGTTGGATGTTACAGAGACTGTGATAAATGCAAAGGCAGATCCCACCGTCCTGATTGCATAATAAAAAGTAAACTTTTTTTTAACTCAGATTTTATGCATTATGTGGTGTGTTCTTCTTTATACTATGGCAGTTTTCCTAAAGTTAGATAAAAAAAATTGCAATATATTGCCTTACTTACAGTATTGCTATGTACTGTATATTGGCTATAAAGTTAAAAGACATGCATAGTGAATAGTTTTTCAAAACATTTTCACAGCACCAACGACATGATAGAGATGACACAGTTTGTCGAACTCAGTGTTGCTCAGGAAATTGTGGACAGCCAACTCAAAGTAATCGGCCATTGTAATAAACTTTCTGGAAAAATTGATAGCGCAGACCAAATAACACAGTTGTTTCTGCATACAAGGTTAGAAAAGTGGGAAAAATAAATCCTTTTTCTACATCAGATATTGCTGACGTAATGCATTGAGTTGCTGCCATGGGATTGGCTGATTAGCTATTTGTGTTAACAAGCAATTGAACAGGTGTACCTAATAAAGTGGCCGGTGAGTGTATATATACAGTATATAACCAACTGAAACATTTGGCAGTGAAAGTTTTGCAGTAATTACGCAATATGAAATCCATTCATGGGTGATATGGCTGCAAGGTTACAGTATAAAGGTTAAAGTATCCAGTAAGTAATATTATAGAGTAAGCTCAGTCACTTTGATCAGCTATGGCTCATAAACCGACAGGGAAAGTTATTTTTTAGCGCATCAAAAGACGGCGAACATCTATTCATCGTCTCTCCTTTAGAGTGCCCTTCGATTTAATAGCACCATGCAAACTTTTTCATCTTAAGTGTAAGTAAGTGTAAGTAAGTGTAAGTAGTAGACTGAGTGACCTGTAGTGTAGTTTTTCTTTTGACTCTGTTTTGACACTAGTTCACCCTTTTTATTGTTGAGCGTTAAAGGAAATGCAGAGGTGGCCCTCTGAGAGAGGTCCGCCTTGTCCGTTGGTTTATGTAACCGCCATCTGGAGAAATATCACTCTGTGGGTTTAGTGAGGCTGAGCCTTTGTAATCCTCGGCACAGATACTTTTACAAATCCTGTATTTAATTAGATTTCCCCATTTAGTCATTTGCAGTCAGAGGCCTAATTCCTGCATAATGCCTACAGTGAGAGTGTGTTCCTGGCAAACCCGTGGATTGGGTCCTGTGTTCTACTTCAGTGTGTAATGGTCCAAGGAGTTCAATTTCACCTCACATATCCCGTTGGTTTCTTTCAGCTCAACGGAACAGCAACTGGCTTACCAAATGTTTTCTTTTCTTTATCAGAAGATCAGTTTTATGTGCAGGGACGTTTTGTTCCTTTGGAGTAACTGCAGTGGGTTAGTTTAGCAGATTAGGAAATTACCGCGGATGTTTCACGTTTTTATCACAAGTGGAGTGTGACTGAAATGGACAAGGGGTGTCCAACTGTTAAATATAATATAAATAGCCCTGAAATGCAAGCTACTCTTCTTTTGACTCTGTTTTCTTGTCTGAGATTGTTCTGTTATTTTCTACAGCAGACGGAAAAATAACAGACACACCGTACAGTATACGGCAATAAAACACAAAAAAGGCTCTAAAATTAAAACTGAATTGAATAAAAACCTCCTGTGATACTAAAAACGTGCACATTAAAAACTTCCTCACTTGATAAAACTTCCTCACTTGCGAAAAAAGTTTTATGCTCATTTGAGGTGTTTTTTTTGCCTTGGTAGAAAAAGTGTGAATGTGCTAAATGGAAACACCTTTGCTGAATAAATTTTGACATAGCGAACATTTGTGCTGTTGGTGTCTTCTTGGATATTCCCATAACCTGCAAATGCTTGTTTTCATCGACCGGGCAGCATGAAACATGGTCAGTACTAGCTGACATGAAAGAAGAATTCAAACTTGACCAATTGAAACTAATTCCTGAAGGCCTCTCTCCATTTTTCTATCGTAGATGGTTAGATGGCCAAACCGACTTGTTGCGTTTCCGGTTTGCAACCTCTACTTCTTCTTCTACTCTGTTTACTGGCGGATTACAGCCATGCGTAGCCTATAGCGCCGGTGTACTGACGCCCCCTGGACCACACCGGTTACATCACTGCAGCAAGATGGAGGTTGGACTAAACATCTTTAGCTGGTGTTAAGTTCCTCTTTAGCCAAATGTGTAGCAGGTCATTTAGGGACCTTTAGTGCCGTGCTGATGGCTAAACAATGTTGACACATTACTTTCTTAAAAACCCTGCCCTCCAGCCTAGTCCAGTGTTTTCTGAAGTAATGCCTGGGAGACATTTAAAGCTATTTTCATCATCCTCGTCCTCTATTTTGGAGGAATCCAAATGTGGCCAATATTACAATTTCATCAACACAATGACAAAATATCCATGATGAACAAATCTACAATTATTCACTGTATGTTTAGACTACTATATATTGATTATTTTGAGCATATTATTAGTCTGTTGTTACCTATTAATTACTATCCTGTTACTGATATGTTACCGTCAATCATTACCTTTTTATATTTTGCCTATGAGCCTCATATTTTGCCCTGTTTTTACTGTATTGCATAAATGAAACCATATAGGCTGCCAAGATATTCTCACTGTTAAGGCCTTTAAACATAAGCAGCGTTTTCACAGGCAAGTATTTTGCATTTTCGTGTTGTTTATTTGTTCCGCCCTCAGTGTGTAAAGGCCTTTAATAATAAGATACCATGATGGTGGCATTACCGCTGTAATAAGCATATAAAGTTTTACTCTATATTCTCCTGCTATTTCCAGTAAAATGCTAGTTGTAAATTGTAATCCAGTTACTTTTTTGCTGTTGGGTTATAGTTAAGGTTAGGACAAGTGACATCCTACTCTACATGTGCAGCAATTGCCCATTTTTTGCATTGTTGGAGTCACCAGCGGCATGGTAATCATCAGCAGGGTCACATTTGTTTGTGACAATGTCAGTGGCTGTCACATGGAACACTAAACTCTGCCGTTCAATGACAAGAGAGTCTCAGATGTCATATTACACACACACATTATGCAGACTGTTAAATTGGTTTTATTGATTTTCTGACAAACTGTATGGTTTAATTATATCTCGCGGTCCTAAAGGGACTGTTGATCACATAATTACACTGAGGAATCAGAGAGTCAACAACGACCTAATCTCTATTTCAAAAATCTGACATCATCTGAGTTGCTTCAATTTTATTGATTTAACATAAGCTGCTGTAAATATTTATCAGTATGTCTCTAGTTACAGGGCAGTCGAGTATGGGAGAGTTTCTATATACAGGGAACTTAATATATTCTGTTTTTAAGACTATGCTGTCATCCTTTACCAAACACTGTATCTTACCATCTTGTCTCTTATTAGCTTTTGCCATAATTCATTATTGATTTTGGGGGTTTTAGCTGCCTCTCTCGTCAAATCCATGACATTTTCAGAGGAAAAATATTCGAAAGATTAAGCAGCTCTGTCGATAATGCCCAGCAGAAGTCAGTGAAACAACAGCGGAATTTGAGCCAGTCAATGCAGGAGATGAACATGTCTCTAAACAAAGCACCATGGCATACTTGAACACAGATTTTTATCTCAGGGCCGCCTTTTGATAGTTTCCCCTTTCAAACCAATTGCTTGAATGGAAAGTCATTGCCGGCTCTGTAAATAATGAACAGAACAAAATCAGACGTTATTGGATGCACCTGCTTAAAGGGCAACTTTACTCTCTCAGTCAGCTAATAGACTGAACATTTCTGATTTTGAAGGCTGTTGAGAGATAACCTTTAAACATGGTGAGTTGCTGCTGATGAAACATCTTTGCAGGGAAAGTTTAAGGTACATACGTCGACTCTTTTGTAATTGGATTCGTACTGCAGGCTTGAAGAAACAATGTGCGCCGGACAATGTGCAGACAACAAGCCCTCCTGTATTCTAAAGATAAGTAAAAAAGACAATGGGTTCGTTAGCTGCTTTGTATTTAAAGTGGATTTCAATTCCCCCTCGTGGTAAAGGTCAGACTCATTTTATTATCTCTCACTTCACTTAATCCATCTGCAGTCTATTGTTTGAAGGTTGGTATCGAAAGCATACATTACAAGCGAACTCCAAACCAGAGCTTTCTTTGCAAAACATTCAGCTATTCCTTCAGATTTGCTCAGTTGATTCATCCCCATGTCACTAAAATATTCATCTCGAACAATCAATACAATGCAGTGACTCATAACTGAGGAGGAGAAATAAGTACATCACAGCAGTATGAAGCTCAGCTGGATGTAAGATTCATGGAAAGAACTGCGTATAATTTGCAGAAAAAAATTGCTATCAGATAAAAGGAAGTTCTCGGTTTTCAGAAAATAAACTCTACTGGGTTACACCATAACATCTGCGTGTCTAAATGATCCAATCTGGACAGTGTTTGTCTTTTAGTTCAAACAAAACCTACCAATGACGCACTGCTGGAACTGGGAAAAAAACTTTGATGAGGTTAGGCGTAATCCCTCTTGACAGAGTCTTTTGTCACTGCTGCATGATTCAGGTTGAGGCGGAAGAAACCTCTGTTGGTGAACACTACAGTAAACAGCTCTGACTAATCCACAATAAGTTCAAGTCATTCTCTTTGTTGAGATTACCATAAACTAGGAACACCCCTGCAAGAGGTGGATACAAAAACTCGCACACACTTGATCATGAGATGCAATTTATTGGGCTCAATACCAGAAATATCTAAAAGAATTAAGATCTAAAAAATAACTAAAATGTGATGCTGTGAGTTTCTTGAGTTGGACACTTTAAGGGATTGAAAAAATGTATGTTATCTTGGTGACACTTTATAATAACCATCATTTATAAATGTTAAATTGATAATTAAACTTAACATTTTAAACTAGTTATGTTACTGTTAACAAAAAATGAAGTGACAATTAATAATGTTTACTAATTATTAGTAATGCTATAATTTATGTTATTTTAACAGTTTATTGTGGTAAATATTATAACATTTGATATACTATACATATATACATGTTAATAATTACGAAATTATTTGTAAACATTTAAGGAATTATTTGTCAAACTTTGATAAACATTACATAGCTAGATAGACCAGATATTTGTAACTCTTTAAACTATATCTATAAACATTATTTAGATAGATATTTAATACTTTGTCAATGATTAATAATTGGTGTCTGGTCTGTCTATCTATGTAATGTTTATAGATGTTTTACAACATGTTTTATTATTAACAAATACTTGATATAGTATATAAAATGTTATAATGTGTGCAACAATAAACTGATAATAGATAGTGTACTAATGTAATAAGTATGTAATTGTTATCGTCTCTGATCAGCTATGATACAATATATCATTTTATAAATTCATTATTTCATATTACACAAACTAATGATATAATAACTTAAATTATAGCATTACTAATAATTAGTAAATATGATTAAATATCACCTTTTTTGTTTGTTAACAGTAAAAAAAAAACATTAACTAAGTTTAATTAACCATCAATTTTCCATTTATAAATAATGCTTATTACTGTTATATATCTATCATTGAGGATATTTACTTACAACTGAGAAATGTGGAAACAGAAGCTCTCCTGGTGTTCCCTACACCGCACCGCCACCACCACCCACTGATGCTCTTAAGAAGCGGTCACACCAGATTTCACTCCCCATTTGTTTCTATAAGGGAAGTGGTGAGGCATATTCACTTCCACCTCTTTCGCTTTGTGCAGTGTTTAATCTGTTTGACACGCCAAATCGTGAAGCTCTTCTGTGTCTGACTCATCATGTGGGAAGTATTGATTGTCTATATACTTGTTTAACTGTATGGTGAAAGAAGGAGGGATGCTGCTTGGTTGTAGTGAGTGCAAGGGCAATGACAGAGGTTAATAACAGACAAATGCTTGATAAGAAGCTGTATAATTTTACAACTTGCTGCTTCCCTTTACAAGAGAAAAATAATTAATTTGAAGGAGGAAAAAAATATGCCTTCATCCATGGTTTGGGTGTGACAGTAACACATAAAATCCTATTCCAGGACACTCGAGAATAAAAGCTGTTTAACAAATACATTATAAAAATACACATATTGGCACACTCGTCTTTCTCAGGATGTTTTGACACATAATGAACCCAAAACAATACTTAATTCCACACACCTGAGTAAAGGTGAACCCATTACACATGCACATGCTTATTTGACCACGAGGGATGCTTTTGACTAAGGAAACATCATTAAATTCTTGATTCAACTGGGTCAAAAATCTGGAGCACATATCATTCCCTGAGGCTGTTCAACTCGTGTATGGTAAACCTTTGATACTGTAAGCTACTTTTTATTTCTAGCTCAATGTTATTATGTAATTATTTATGGTATTTTGAATATTTTATTATGCTTATGCTGTTTGATTCTTGACCTGTAAACCTTTTGCACTCTAGTTACATACTATGCTCTGGTCTTGTTTTTTTTTGTATTCTGCTGCATTATGAGCTCACAGAGGGATGGTCCTGACAACTTTAATTGTAAAAGCAACACTCACAGTAGTTAATGAGTGTCTCAATTCAAAATCAAAAGTTGGTTCAAAAAGGTAATGAATTACAGACATACCAGCCCGCTCGCACAAAAAGGCTGGTGCATGACACGATAATGCGCAAGACAAAAGGGTGTAATAAAAACGTCGTTCTAGGAGTGCCATTTCATCATTCACGTGAAAATATGCTTCTCAGGGCTAGTGACGTAGAATAAAACAGAGAAAGACGGTTATGGCGGACGGGGGAAGTGGATCGGTCCAACAAACACAGGACGTTCAGAAGGAGACTGGTGTTTTGTTTTGTAAGCTACGTAAATGACGTTTGTGGCGTGATTTTTATGATGTTTTCAATATGTTTTCCGCACTTATGTTACGTTGTTTACATACATGTTGTACTTAGTTTACATACTTATTTTAAGTAGGGATGCACTGATTGCAAAATTCTGGGCCGATATTGATACCGATGTTGTTGTGTATTTTGTTTTTGCTGTTATTTATTCCTTTTTGTGCCAGGGAAACAAAGACATTATCATTCAGCATTTCACCCCTCACCCCTCGTTGGACTGATGCTTCTAGTGACACATTCCGCACACACGAGATTCGTTCCCATCCAGACCACAGTGATTGTCATTGTTTTACTGCTTAATTTTTCGTTGAACATAACATTCTTGTCGCTGATCATTCTCTGAGAGAGTGTAATACTCCCACACGGCTGGCTTTTAGTTTAGTTGGCGCAAAATTGATGCAACACAACAGATAAACATTGGCCACTGCTATCAGTGAATGTCATCTTATTTGCAGATAAACCGATGGCAGTCAACAAGGTGAATATTACCGATTTATCGGCCAAATATAATATAAGGCCAACCATGTTTTTCCTAAACCTAACTAAGTGGTTTTGTTGCCTCCTGCTGGTACTGCACCTTCATACACGGGTGCCAATATTCACGCTTTGGCGAAGTAAAACATGACACTGACACTCTGTTCTCTGGTGGACGGGCGGGTCTATTACACGCTTGGGCGTGATATCGGTTTGGACATGCGTGACAAAAACACCAAATCCAATTTAGCAATCAAAGACTATAGCTACATTTAGAACATTTCAAGAAACACAGCAGCTCTCAATATGTTCAATAGTAATTAGACCTCTGGATGAACTGCACTGTGAGGCTGTTAGAAAATGTTATGGGTGAGTGAATCTTCCAGAACGGGAACGCCTACTGAAAAAAATGTGGGGATTTCTCATGGGAGTATTAGCACTTTATTTTTATGGAACCTTTCTTTGACATAAATCTAAATGTTTCTGCCCCTCCATTTTTGGCATTTATTGAAAGTCTTTAAAACCATGAGCACGTCCAATATCACTGAGATTTCTAGATATAAAAGATAGGATCATTGAAGCCTGACATGCAGCCTCTAATGAGCCCTTCAGTAAATACAAAGCCAGTGCAATCTCCCCAAAAAATCACCTTTTTCAGCCGTAACTGCACCCTCGTTGTAACAACTTAAAGCAGTTTATCAATCAACTATAAATGAGCTGGGGTAATTAATAGGTAGCCAAAGGGTATCGGCAAACATTGATATTCCTCACTATCAGCGCTGCATTCAGACAGTCTATTGGAAGGTGCTGTGATAGATGTATTGTGGCTGCCCGAGGAATGTGCGGGGAAAACGAAAGCTACAGTATAGGAGAGGGGTTAAGCACCCTGGGATGTTCTGCAACCTCAACCTTGGGCAGTTAATTGAGGGGAAAATACAAGCCAGTGCAAAGTGCTGAACCTGTCTTCCCGCTTCCCCGCTTCCACACTCATTGTGGCGCCACAGGATCCTGGTCACATTGTAAATGCACAGAAGCGAGGAGCGGGTTCCTTTTACTGTTTGGAAGTGAAGTTGGAGGCAATTACACTTCAAGTATTTGGCTTGATTGGAGTAATACCTCAGGGCAGCCTGAGGGCATGTAATGAGTTCATTTCAAAGGGAGGCGGCGAAAATATAATATTATTGATGAGTACATACACAAGCATATCTGAAAAACATGTGTGGCTATTTTAAGACAGAATGCATGCCAGCTTACTGAAAACAACTGCTGACCCAATATGCAAATAGAAACACGATGGTTTGTTTTCAAATGGGTGGTTGCACTCTGTTGCATTCATATTAGAATATTGCCGAAGAATTTAGCACTTGATGAGATACCAAATGACAAGCACCTGTCTGGGCTGTGGGCGGTTTATTCATCCTTTCTTCAACTCCCAGTCGACGCATTAGTTGGCGTGACAAACACCACCGGTGCCATTGTTTAGACTGTCATTGTTTCTAAAAGGCTGAATTTATTCCTTTCACTGTATCATTACAACTGGAAGTCGATCTTGTAACACAGGCTTCTTAGTCGCTTCATTTAATCAATACTAGTTGATTAACACCTTGCTGTCTTATCTCATATCCCTTTACTTGTAATGACTGCCTTTGGGAACTGAAATTGTATCTGCATATTTGCTGAGTCTCCGAGGACGGATACCAGATGAGGAAGCAATATTCTGAAGTTAAAAGTCTGGGTAAAGTAAAATCAGAGATTTGTTTCGAAACACATTATACGTGTTAGAAAATATTTGCTGAAAACTAGGGTTAGAGTGAAGATACTGGCATCATATGAAACTAGAAAACCTAAGGAATCTACATATTTTTACTAACCAAGTCATACGAACTTGTCACTAAGGAGGCTAAATAATGCTCCAAACTTATTCAACTAAACTCAACAAACTTTTGGCAAGGAAAAACTGTCATGACCATTTTCAAAGGGGTCCCTTGACCTCTGAGCTCAAGATATGTGAATGAAAATGGGTTCTATGGGTACCCACGAGTCTCCTCTTTATAAACCTGCCCACATTATGATAATCACATGCAGTTTGGGGCAAATCATAGTCAAGTCAGCACACTGACACACTGACAGCTGTTGTTTCCTGTTGGGCTGCAGTTTGCCATGTGATGACTTGAGCATATATTTTTTTATGCTAAATGCAGTACCTGTGAGGGTTTCTGGACAATATTTGTTATTGTTTTGTGTTGTTCATTGATTATTTTTCAAATAATAAATATATACATACATTAAGGTACATTTTGAACAGATTAATTTGCGTGTAATCGTGATTAACTATGGACAATCATGCGATTAATCGTATTTGAATATTTTAATCCATTGACGGCCATAATATTTAGCTTCTATACAGTATGGATATTTCCTATTTATAGATATTAAGTGCCCTTGATGTTTAAGATCATAAAGATAGTAAAGATGTAGAAATAAAACATGACTGCTCATTAGTTCATTGCACACAATCACACAGCATTAGCCCCTGGGGGGGAAATGTGCAATGCAGTGGAAAATAGCCCGATGTTCCAGTGTAGCTGCTCTCATATGTGGAACAAGATATCCCCTTCTGTTTGTTATTGTTTGAGTTGAACATTTCTCAGCATTGAAGGTTTGAAGGTGCTAGAATTTTCTTCGCTCACAGTCAGTTTGTGTCTTTTTCAATGACATTTGACAGGTTAACCATAACCCTAAAATGCTGCTGCTGATTCAAAACTACACCTGAACTTCAGTATTTTGTTCTGCAGAGAATAAAGAGACAAAGCCTGTACCTGGTTTGAAGAAGTATTACTGTACATGGCCATTTTCTGTTTTTATGATCCCTCCATGGCCCCTGAAATGTACTTGCATCAATTGTATATTTCAAAAATGCAATTACACCACAAGAATTCTGTTATTCATTCTGTTCCCAAATTTGAACAATCATAAAATGGATCTGAACTATTAAACATATTGAATATCTCAATACAGGAACATTATATTGCTAACCCATCAGGGTGCCAACAATTGAACAAAACAGAGGTAAATGTGCCGGCGTAATGTGAGACCGATTTAAGTGCATCAATTTCTCACTGACTGTACCAAGAACCACTTTCCAAACAAAAGTGAGCCCTAGGCTACCACTGTTTTGAATAGACTGGATAATAGCAGTGAAATTTTAGTCGTGTTTTTCTCAGTGTTTTTTCAATCTCCCTCATTGCCCATAAAATCTAAACACACACATTAATTTCCCACAGTCAGAAGCTGCTGCTAATGACTACTTTACTGCAGGCTTTCCTTACATTCCTGAAACACTAGACTCCTCCAGTTTTCAAAAATACATCAGAAAATAACACCTATTACACATAATAAGCAAGCTGAATAGATTTATATTCACCCCCTCCATATGTTGGAGTGTTAATTCTTTGAAAAGTTCAAAAGGGTGGCAAATATACACAATGTTCTCTTCAGATAAAATACTGGCAAACACTGTTCATGTCAGTCAAATCAGTGGCTATGCGTTCGGTTCTAAGTATGATTTAACTTTTTGTCATTCTTAAATCATTTTACCATTAGTTGTGACTTTGATAATAATAACAAAATGATAATAACTTAGCACTTTTTAAATACAGAGTTACAAAGTGTTGTACATAAAACAGAACAAAACAATCAAAAGACGTGGCAATGACACAAATTGTCCGATACCAAAGCAAGTATTACAGGGGCAATAAAAGTAATATAAAACAAAACAAACGGACGATAAAAATAAGTTGGAATCAAAATAAACAAATATAAAAGCATTGGAATCAGGAATTAAAAGCAGCTCCGTAAAAGTGACTTTGATGGAAACGAACGAGTGGGGAACAATAAGATAACAAATTGTTTAGTGTTATGTTAACATAGGTAATTTGTACCAATTCGAAGCTAGCTTCCAGCAAGCAATTAAACTTCCATTGATGCTAATAATGTAATGATGCTGGTAGCAAAACGTTAATTCTCTTCTTTTTTTTTTTAGCTACATAGCAATCATGCAATCAGACCCGTCTCAACATTGTGGTATGACCACGGTGGTCTTCTAATAATATCATTTGAAATAATACATATTTGATCGTTTATACAATTATGGAATCCTGAAGCAGAGAAAAATCATAGTAAGTGGGTTCAGTGGATGTCAACATTTCCTGGGCATAAATGGTGACAGGTAAAAAATAAATAAATAATCCTGTGAAGTGTTTTCTTTTTTGTCCAACTTTGGAGCACATAACCAGCATGCTTTTTCAGCTGCCAGTGTTCCATTATGGACCCTTTTCAAGAAGACATTTTGATATATCATAGCAGGAAAAGTAATTAATAACATGAATATCAAAACCAGTCCATTCAGGTGTTTCAGTTTGAGGTCCCATGTATTGTCTTTGTTGGCTCACTGGGATTGCTTACTGCTACTCATAATGGAACAGAGCTATCATTAATGTTATTACATACACCGGTCAAAATGTTTGGTGTGAGAAAGGTCTTCTTGTGCACTGGTCCATAAGCCTCTTTGACAGCAGACGTTTTGACTTGTCATAGTAGTAAAAGTGCAGGTGTTAATAATAACGTTAACAATAGCTCCGTTATATTCAAGTGTCCCAGAAAGCCACGACAGTGTGACAGTGAGGCTGCATGCACAATACCAGGACCCTGAAACCAGAGCAGTAATGTGTCCTACTGAGACATGTCAAAATGCCTTCCGTGAAATAGGCCAGGTGACTGGTACTGTAAAGTCAGGAAATATCACATGGCCTCATAATATTTACCTGGTGTTTGCATTAGGGATGGGATCTGAAATAGATATTTTGTAATGCCAGAATTGATATATTTGCTTAATTTGAGTCTATGCTGAGGTAGGAAGGAGGTTGCCGCTGTTTCCGTATCCATCAAAAAACAAAACAAACTGCAGCGAGCCGAAACAACAAAGCAGAAAACGTCGGAGGGTCTGCGTGGATACGACCTGCACCCTCACATTTTAAATCCAAAGTGGTAAACACTACACATACAGTAAAGTATGGAAACACTTTGGGTTTCACAATTCACCAGGAAAAGCAGAGCTAGACATCACGGCTAAAGCTGCATGCTAACTCTGTCATGGACAGGAAACGTTATCGTATTGCGGTAACGTGTGGTCAAGTCAGCTGTCACTCTCATCTCCGTGGTCAAATGGGCCGACGCAACAACTGTAGATCACCCATATACTGACATTTATGTTAAATGCATTCAAACGCCCCCAATGGAGCTGACCATGGATGTATAAAGAGAACGGAGCTGACGGGAGAGCTAGAGACGGACTTGGCGAAGTTATCCAAAGTATACAGTGTGACTACGTCCGGTTTTCAAAATAAGGTGTTAACAAAGGGAACTGTATATGCAAAATACATATGTGGAAATAAGATTGATTGAATTATATTCACCTAAAGTATAAAACAATACATGTCACTTATAAATTAATTTGTGAGGGAAATGTCTTTATTCTTTGATTTTTGGGTTGCTGGAATTTTGTTTACAAATAATGCCTGACAATGACTGACATATTTGACTTCTCTGACTATATACAGGCTGAAAATTAAACATTTCACTGTATTAATTTCGACATTTTTCCAAAGTAAAAGTCCCTAGAAGCGTACGATTCAACTTTTCCTCATTGTCTATTGTTAAAAAGTAAACAAAAATCACAATAAATCGGTATATCGAATCGCAAAACTTAAAAATCTATTTGCCCTATTTCTATGACATTGTTTTAAACTGACCCTACTGTATCTACCTATTTAAAGGCAGTTGAGATGTGATAACCATTGATCCTGCACATATTACTCTTCCGCATTATAAAGAATCAGAATCAGAATAATAAATAATAAATGAATAGACAGCAGAACTCCAAATGGTTTGAAAACATTTTTTATTGAGAGCAGGTTTACCTCTATCTAATTATATCACTTGCATAGACCATTAAATAAGAATCCACAGCAAGGTGTAAAAAATAAGAGCCAGACATAAACTCCACTGTGTATTCGTATTAGAAGTCTGTGTATGCTAATCACAGAGAAATAGTGTACCACCGGTACTCTATTAACACCGTTTCATGCCTGGACACGCCTTCCAGGGCCACATCGTTTGGATGATCCAGCCCCTGAATTATTACACAGTTAGTGTAACTTAATGGATGTTCTAATTACAGAGACTTCAGCTCAATATTTGTGATCCTGCATCAGAAGGAAAACACAGTGAATGCCCTCTTTACACAAACCACAGGCACGGTTCCAACAGTCACAGTTACAAATTGGCTGTTAGACAGTCTGCTCTCTGAAACACACAGCTATCATTCTGCCTCAGTGATCTTGACAGCCCAATTCCATATATTCTCCTCACAGTGTGCACAGACATATTGTTGTCACAACAACCTTGCTTCAGCAATAAAAAAGTTAGAGTTGACATGATTCTGCTGTCCGTGGCAATGGAAAACACGGACAATTGAGGAATTACTGAATTAAACTTTATTCGTAACCCATAAAAGTTGAAGAATGTGCACTTCCGTGTCCGCCTCAACCTTGACATGAGTCATATTCAAACATATTTTACAATTGTGTTCATCTTTGGTTTGTTATCATTTTTCAGCACTGATTGAGGCATACAGACAAGCCTGGGCTTGAGAGGCTCTTTGTTACTTTCCACACAAAGGTTTAGATTGCAAACTTTAAATTATAGCGTTCAGAGCACAGATGCAGGTATATTAATCACATCCCAACATCCAGGCCTTAAGTATGTATTGTTGCCTTCATGTTGACTAGTGAATCCATACAGCATATCATAATTTGTGATCAACTTTCAGGTGAACTATACATCAAATGCATAAATGAATATAACGGGAAATTAAACAGAAAAGTTAATAAAGGGGAATTAATACAAATATAAATAAATAAATAAGCACATTAAAACAGAAATATCAATTAATTTCACATTTTATCAATAAATGACATGTCTACATATATTTTTAATATTATTTTTGCTGCATTTTATAACATTCATTTATTTATAGAGTAATGAATGTATTTATTGATTTTTTTATTTTTTATTTTGGCAGGTTCCATCCTCCATAGTGAACTGCTTAGGTTAGCTGGTAAATCTAAATTACCCATACGGTATGTGTTAATGCAACTATAAATGCATTCTTGGGTTACCTGTCCAAGTTATGCAATCTCTTTTGCCCTCTTCTCTTTTCAGATTTGCAATACAAGAAGAAAGGCTTCATGAGTAAATGTACATGCATGTTCATTAAATATCTCTTTTGTAATTATTGGTTAATTGAGGAGGATCTAGATTTATCTACTTGTCAAATGTCTATTTTACTGTACACTAACGTGAGATGTTAGCCTGGCAGATGTACTGTAGAACTGTCTCTATTTGAATGCTGACATTGTGCTGTGCCTCATGCATTACATTAAGCCAATAGATGTCAACTATAGACCCACAAGATTCAGGTCAATAGACACACCACTCAATATAATCCAGCCGATTTAATAGCCCTTCTTGTGTTGCGGTTTTTATGTTTTTGTTGCTTGCGGTCAGGCTGGTGAAAGTGGGATAATAGCTGGCATTGCAGGGCTTAACAATGATCTGAAAATGCAATAAAATGTTAATGCCTTGTGTAGGCTAAAATGAACCACCACGAGCCATTCACAATAAGCCCAATCCATTTGGGGAAAGGCCGAGCTGCACACTCTCCATTCATAATATACCACACCAGGCCTGCTAATGGACGTGGGAGGATGTTTGCACTACAAAAACGATGGTCGTGCTGCTGTGAAAGGATCCACTCAGCCAGTTTAAAACTTGGGAAATGTGCCATAGAGCGATCTAGTTATCTTTCTGGGCTTATGTTGTAAAAACCTGTAGTTCAACAGATGATTCGAACAGACTTCATTGGGAGTGTCGACCCGCACAGGTGCAAACCAACAAATCAATCAACATTCATCAAGAGCAGCAGTCTCCAACCACAATAAATGTGTTTGTTTTATGATAATCCAGATGGACACATTGACAGCACAAATGGGTATTATGTTACCATCTGTAACTTTACTGGTGTGAGTTTCTGAACGAGATCAGCGAATGGTTCATATTAAGGATGTTAAAGACAACAGACTGACCGCCATCCGCTCTTAACCACCTCGACTGTGTTGCCTCTGAGCAAGACAATTAACCTCCAACTGCTCCATTGAAATTTAACAGGGCAGTTCTCAGGTGTGTTTGTTATACTCTTTGCCTCAGGCAAGTGCACGGAATAATATGCTCCCAGGCAGCTTGGTTTGCTAAAACAGCCCTTCTGGCTTCCTGTGCTGCTCTGTTGTCTTCTGGCTGGAGCCTCGGTGGGTCATCACAGCAACAGGTGCACCTGAGAGGTGGGAGGAGCCAATGGCACAAAAGGGCTGCTCTCCCAGGCCGTGATCTGTCTTGCTAGGCAGCCTCAGCATTTCTTCATGGCCTTCACATCTTTTGTAGTTTGATTTAAGTTAACATCACAGTCACACACATACCCTAATTCATTCATAAAATGCCTTATACCACTGACTCCTTCCATATTATTTCCCCACACCATCTTATTTTCATGCCTGCGACAGCCATGGCCGGAGGCATTATGTTTTCATAATTCCCTTCTCGTGAACGTGATATCGCAGGAACGCTTTGAGGGAATTTCTACAAATTTGGCGTTCACTTGAGCTCAAGGTTGAACTGATTCGAATTTGGTGGTCAAAGGTCACTGTGACCTTACGTCCGTCCCATTCTCATGAAAGTGATATCTCAGGTCAAACGTCACTGTGACCTCACACAGCACATTTTTGGCCATAACTCAACAATTCATATGGTAATTATGACAATTTCAGACACATGTCTAATAGGATAAAATGATGAAAGACAGACATGGATGTAAACTGCAACTTGATTGGCTGGCGGAGGCATACAACCGCGAGGCGGTAATTCTAGTTCCTATTAATCAAATAAATTAATTTGTTTTTTGGATTCCCTCTTGTTACAAGCCTGAGCCAAGTTTGTAAAATATGGGAATTCTCCTTTTTGCTAAATATTCACTAAATGAGAAGTTGATGGGGAAGTCAAATCGATTTTATTCATGGGCCTGATATTACAAATCACAAATGTGCCTGAAGGGGGTTTACATTATGTACAGCATATAACACCCTCTATCATTAAACACTCCATTCAGACAAGGAAAATCTCCCCCCAAAAACTTTAACAGTGGATGAAATGGAAGAAAGCTCCTGAGTAGCAACAGAGGAGGGATCCCTCTACCTACCTGTACAGACATATAATAGATGTCATGTGTACTGAATAGACAAACATAGTAAAATTACAGGATGACAAAATTATACTTAGATTGTAAACATTTATGAAGATTGGATCCAGGAGGACGTTGAGCAACTTTATCGCCAAACAGATAAGACCTGAGCCACATGACCTCCTCTCCACCGTGGAGACCAGGACAGAGGACAGACTACACAAACACACACAAGACAAAGCTCAAGCACACCATTCACACAGATTGAAGAAAGCAAACAAGTGCACGGAGAGAGAGAGAGAGACAAGGACAACATGCACACAAGGGAAGGAGAGAGACAAGAGGGGAGGCTGAATCTCCTAGAGGATGGAGATCCTGATCCTAAACAAATGGAATGAGGCACTGACGGACAGGAAAGAGAGAGAGGTCCCAGGACAGCTGATGGTCCAGTACAGAGAAGCCTAAATGAAAAGAAAGGACATGGAGGAAAAACTGGAGAGAGAGAGAGAGAGAGAGAGAAGCAGAGGGTTAGAGAAATGCAATGGTTTCCAGAAAGTTTACAGTAATCTCTTCTGGCCCGTTCATTCAAATAATGCTTAAGGCACACTTTACTGCCGGTATGAGACGCACAAGGCTTTCTGTTAACTATAATGTAAACCCATCCGCGTTAATATAAATGTTCAGGGAAAGTGCGGCAGGAGTGTGGTGACGTAGCTTTAAAAGTGAATAGACACACAACGGGTTGGCAGGAGGGGTGATAGATGGGTCCAACAAACACAGGACTTTCAACCAGGAGACCACTGTTTTGTTTTGTTAGTTACATAAGTGTCGTTAGTGACGTCTTTTTTAATGCCGTTTATGACACGTTTTCTGTACTTTGTTGCGTAGTTTCTGTACTTATTGTACTTAGTTTACGTACTTATTTTAAGGCCAACCATGACATTTTTCTTAAACCTAACGGAGTGGTTTTGTTGCCTAAACCTAAGCGAGTAGTTTTGTTCATACACGTGTGTCATAGTTATGCCTCGGCGAGGCAAAACGTGATGCTGACATGCTATCTTCTGGTGGGCAGGCGGGTCTATTACACTCTTGGGCGTGATACCGGCTTGAATGGTAACGGGTACAAGGCCTGAAGTACTTGTTGATGAATATACGATTTTTATAAATTGGGGTAAATGTAATCTCTATGAACAGATTATACATTCATATGCAGAATCTGATTATGTAGGCGTTAGTAGTCTTAAAACGGGCTTTGGTTCAATGCAGGGAAACGCCTTGGCAGAAATGTGATCTCGGAAGTCTGACAACTATTTAGTTTTTTCTTGGTTTAAAATGAGCTTTTAAACTGGCTACTTGTGAAACAATCTGGTCATCTCTGAACTCCAACTCCAGCCTCGCATCTCAAGTTGCTAATCGGACTATAAGCAATGAACATAAACTACTGGCTACACCTGAACCCCAGAAATACAGCCCCTTGCCCCCAGAGACTTGCCCCGATAGCCAATGGGTTCTGAGATTGGGGGAAATGGAATAAAGTATTAAACCCCTCAGTATGGGAGCAGGTTTATTTCCCTTCTTTGAAGTTAATTGATCCAATTGATATCCACTTATTGAGCAAAGCAAAGAAAACATCACTGTTCAAACCTTCAAACTGTATATAGACAAATTTACAAAAGGCAATAATAAGTAGGAAAGATAGCACAAAACACTCTACAAAGTTCATTTAGTATTCATTAATTCAATAAAACTAAACGGGTACCTTCAGTGAGGCGGTAGAGGATTGTGAGTGAGACAGAGGGAACAGCCAAGCATGTATTTCAAATATGTGACAGGAATACTGATTGACTCTTTACATTGCAGCTGGGTTGTTTCGCCTCAGTGCAGTCGCGTAGTCTTAAGAGAGTAGTCCTATCATCAGGCAAACGCTTTAGCATGTTGACTGGCAGACACTCACAGGAAGCCAGCCCTCATTTCTGATTCCGACGGTGTCTGTGTGGCCCAAGAAGCGAGCACAGTTGGGGAGTGACTCGAAAGCAGATTATCACTTTCATCCCCTCCTAAAATCTTTGAAGCTATGCAACAGTAGGCACAGTCCTTGAACCTGAGACGCAAGAACCAGCCTTAAAAATGAGAGAATCCAGTCTGCTTTGTATTCAGTCAAAGTATCCCACAGAGGAAATGTAAATTCAAATGCACAAGACTGCATCAATATTCAGGTCGATGCATTGTTAAAAGCGGGCACATTTATGTAGATAATTGGTTTGCATCGCAGTTACTATATTTAAAAGCAAAAAAATAGGGTCAAAGAACAGAGAAACGGTTTCCACTGCAGGGCTGAATTTTTTAACTTCCCTTATCTCAAGGTGGCCAGGCAATTAAGAGCATGGGCAAGCTTTTCTGGAGCATCTCAAGGATCAAAATCAATGTGTAAAAAAATCTCCATGAAGTCCCTAATGGTTTTAGAATTTTAAGAAGAGCTATGACATTATTGTAAATGGAAAGCAGACGAATAAAAAAAGCAAGCTTTTGGAGGGTTTGAGGCACAAATGTCCAGAAAATTAAGGCTCTGAAGTCTCCAAAATAAAATTGCTCCTCCAGTAATTTGTCTGCTTTTATGCCTATTATGTATGCTGTGATAAAAAAATTAAATTGTTAAACATTACCACAATTAATGAATGTTAATACCTACCTCTGATGTGGCATTCTCTCAAATTGATACTCTAAAATGACAGCGGCTTAACGCTCTCGTTTCTCATCGCAAAGCTGGAATAAATCAAAGTATTTGCAGATAGTTGGGCTCTTGTAGCAGATCTATATTGGTTGTCCTGGTGGATAGAGCTTAATGAAACTTCATAGCCTCACTCTTACATGAGTAAATGGGAAATTAAGCATCAGAGACAGTTTCTCATTTCAGCCTAATTAAAGTTTTAATTGCTTGATGTCGAATAACACGGCATCTTGTGAGAAAGCGGACTCACCATTAGGCTCACCACGAGTCAGAAAGAGCAGTGAAAGCACAAGCAAATATGATACACGGCAGTTCTTCTGCATAATTGGCCATGAATAGTCGACTCCTCCACATTTCTTAACAGAATAACAGGGGTGGGTCCTCGGCTGTAAACACACACACACACACACACACACACACACACACACACACACACACAGCGTTTCATCTGTTGTGTGCCTGGTATTTTGATGATTGTTTGTGGTAGGCATAACACTGCGGCGATGAGAAATACAGTAGGTGGACAAAAGACCTTGGAGGCTAATCCTATTGGTTTTGCCATCTCTAGGAATCTACATTTCACACGGCTGGGTTGAAGCTAATGGCTGCGGGGTGTGCATGCCAATCTCATTAGAGCCAGGGGTTGGGATTCAGCTCACTATTCCTCCCTTCCCTTCCTTGGCAGGGTTGTACGTGCTGTCTAACACTAACACCTGACAGTGGTTTGCTCCATTTTCTCTCATCCTGAGCCCAGTCGACACCTGTGGTGACAGTAATTGAAGGCTCTCAGATCTTTTGCGATCACTCAGCCCCGTCGTCCTGCAGTTACTGGTCATCCTGTCGGGGGGAAAAATGCACAAAGTCGTTTATGTTTTACATAAGTGCACCTCTGAACTTGTGGCCTACATTGCAGGCACTTGAAGGGCGTTTGATGAAACGTTGTGCTTTTATGTGATTCAGCGAATGTCGCTGTAAGGCTCTTTTATTCTGTGAAGGACAGATGACACCCGACAAGGACACATTTCAAGCAATGTCCTTTGTGTCACATGGCAGACATTTCAACTAAATTGGGTTTCCAGTCTTGGTTTCCAGCCTTGGAACAGGCACATGTGCTGGAGTTACTGTAGAGGCCGTTTCTTTGTGGCCCTTTGGCACACCAAACTAGAAATAACTATTGCTCAGTATACATTATCTTTTTACTTTACTTTAGATGGCACAAAACAGGTATAGGTAATGGTCAGACAAACATAAAACTACTACTAAAACAGTAACAGTAATGATTAGTAATTAGTAGAGGTGGGAACAAAAAATGGATTCAACCATGTATCGTGATTTCTTTTTGTATGATTTTGAAATCGATTTTTTTATACCAGAATCAATATATTTGCTTCATTTGAGTCTATGCAGAGGAAGAAGGAAGTTACCGCTTTTCTTGTTTCAGTCTGAGTAACGTGACGTCCATCAAAAACCAAAACAAACTGCAATGAGCTAAAACCACAAAACAGAAAACAGCGGAGGATCGCATAGATACGACCTGCACCCTCACATGTTAAATCCAAAGTGGTAAACACTACAAATACAGTAAAGTATGGAAACACTTTGGGTTCCACACATTGCCAGGAAAAGCAAAGCTAGACATCATGTCTAAAGCTGCATGCTAACTCTGTCATGGACAGGAAACGTTATCGTATTGTGATAACGTGCGGTCAAGCCAGCCGTCACTCTCATCTCCATGGTCAAATCAACCGATGCTACAACTGTAGAGCACCCATATACTGACATTTATGCTTAATGCATTCACCAGGAGTATAAAACATTACATGCCCCTTATAAATGAAAAAGAACATACCACTAATTTGTCTTTATTCTTTGATTTTTGGGTTGCTGGAACATTTTTTATAACTAATCCTTACAATGACTGATATATTTGACTTCAGGGCATTTCTGACTACATACATGCTGAAAATCAAATATTTGTATTGCAAATTCCGAAGTAAAAGTGTTTAGAAGTGTATGATTCATGTCGTGTTAAAAAAGTTAACAGAAATCACTACAAATTGTAATATTGAATTGCGATACTTGTAGAATCGCAATGCTTAAAAATACAAATCAAATCGTCACCCAAGTATCGTGGTATTATTGAATCAGGAGATAGGCGTGTTGTCCCAGCCTTAGTAATTAGTAATGAATGGGACGTTACTCGTTTGTGCTGCTCAGCAGCTGATTCAGAGTCGATCAGGAGCGACTCATGAAGAACATAGTCGTTATTCCAATTCACATATTTATGAAGTTATCCACTAATGATTCATTAATGAGCTCTCTCCCAGTCTGTTCTCCAGTAACGCATCATTATCTGCAATATAGTCCTTGAATCGGAGTCATATTATGAGGTTGTTCCTCATTCGTCCTCAGTCCTTAGTAACTACTCACATTTATGTGTAACATATTGTACATTTGCTGTCTGCACAAAATGAAATGGTAAAATCCAGTAATGTGAACCTTATGGTGGTGCTGTAGGAATAATAAGGGGATCACTGCAGCTTTCTTTTGTTTGCTGTTCTTTTGCTTCAGTTTAAATGTAGTTTTATTGAATTTCCCAGTTCCATTTTTTTGCTCTTTTTATTACAGTATAATTTTTTGTTAATAAATGCCACTTTTTTTGCACCACTCCTGCTCATAAACCTCGGTATTCAACACCCCTTTTTTAAAGTTTGTGCCAAACCACCTCATGCGCCCTGAATATGGGATGGTGGCTTTATGGATGTTACCTCACTGTTAATAATTCATCATGATGAGTAGCAACTGTTGTGCAGACTAAGTGATAAAGAGGAAGCAGAAGATGAATATTACATTTACTCAAAACATTAAAGCAAAAATAAAACACCTAGCTGGAAGTTCATATCTTTGATGGATGTTATATATCCTGAGTAAATATACAAGGTCTACCGTAAAAACTACGTCAACAGCAGTCCATCTAACTCCTCTATGGATGTGCTGCGCTGCGGAGCTACTGTATGTCAAATGAATGAACGCAGCGTTGCAGGACTGCAGACTCATCACCATAATACAGTCAGCCTAAGTGAAAAGTGAGGAGGAGTTTTTCCTCGCCTTGTCTGACGCATCCAGAATATTACCGCGAGTACCAGCTGGAAGCCTCATAAATCATCGGGGCCTACAGGACAAAGGGGATCACATGGCACCGGGGCGCAGAAGATGCTAAAGGGTTCAACTTTAGTAACGATAAGAGCCTCCATTCAGAGAGCAGGGTTGTGGGAAGTAGATTATCAGTACAAGCGAGGTCAGGGGATGGGGGTATAATTAATACTGTATGAGTTAAACCTATGACATACTTCTCCTGCTACCCACCGCTATCTGATTTAAGTAGAAAGGACAGAGAAAATGTGGGTGGAGAGCAAAGCACTGTGGGTGGGTGGAAACAGCAGAGGGGGGGTGGAGGACCCTGCGAGGAAACACTTCTCTCTCCCTTTTCCAGGGCTCAGTATTGCTCTGTCTCTTCTTATTAGAAAGCTAATGCAACTGTCTGTTCTAATACTGGAGAGCAGCTTTTATTCTTTTTTTTCCCCTCCTTTGCAACCTTTTTCTATTCTGTTCAGCACTAATCTGTGCAGTGGCAGCAGATGATAAGACGGGGCACATTCGCTTGCTCTCTGCGCTTTTTTACGAGCTTTGTCTAGGCTCAAGCCGTACAGTCATTTGTTTCAACAACTTTGCAGGAGAATCCGAGGAAAGAAAAAAAAAATAGTGAAAACTTTTCCAGGTGATTTTTTTCCTGTAGAGTTTCTATAATTCTTTAGAGGTTCTCTGTTGATATTGCCCTCCAAAACCTGAAAGAAAGCACGGTCTTCTTTGTTTTAAGCATAAAGAAGCCCCAGTTTTAAGGCCTTTGAAGTGCACAAAGTGTTGGAGCTTATAGAGGTATTGTTCTTGGGGAGAGAGGATGAATTTTAGAGTGAATTTAAATCTTCAGGCTTAACTTTTACTGGCACTTGTATTGTAAAGATCAAACATGTCTTACTGGACCTTGAATGCAAACTAAGAACCCCCAGGCCAAGAAAGAAGGAAAAAAGTGATTCATGAGGACTTGTGTGTAGATAATTCTGATGTAACTTCTTGTTCAATGGAATTGCAAAGAAAAGAAAATTAGCTTCACATTGTGTGAAATTTCTAAGTTTCTCTTTGTGAGTCTGAATAGTCTACCTAAAATGTAAATGTCAGTTTCTCTTCACTGTTTTGCCTTTTCCATGAATGGCTGCGCGTCGAAGCACGGGCAATTACGGGCGACAAATAAGCTGCGATAAGGAAAAAATAATGGAGTGATACGCAGGGAGTTCATGGTAGCTAATTCACTCAGAAAATGTCTTCGGTGGCAGCGTTTGGGAAACAAAACGGTGTTTCATTGTTAAATGTAATAGACACGCAGCACTCTGCACAGTTCAGCAGCGATGCAGACGAGCAGAGCGAATGATCCTGATTGAGTTTAGTGTCTGTTGATATTGTCTGGCCTCCTAAGGGGCATTAGGATTTATCTGAACAATGTGGAGAACTCTTCCACACTAATGCACTGATTGTTTTGCAATATTATATCGGTCTTAATGTATCTCATTTGTTTTGCTGTCAGTTTGGCACGGTGGCTCACATCGGTTGTGCTACCTTTATGTTATTTTCAACACAGGCTGTCTTTTTCCTTTTTTTTGCCATGGCAATAAAACTTCCTTCTTCTTCCAGCTCACAGGGAGCGCTGCTCGCCAAACCATCAACAAAAGAGGAGCTGAAAACAGAAAGTACAACCTGACAGTGTGGTTAAACATTTCACTCATTGGTTAAATGTTGGAAGAAATCCAACATAAACCGAAGGTGTAAAAAAAATCACTTTTCACACATTTTGCTAATTGTTGGAGTTCTTTCAGTTTTTAAAAAAATGTGTGAAAAAGTTTTTGTACATTTATTGAATGTTGGATGTATTTAAAAAAATGTAGTAAACAGGGAGAAGCATTTCACACTTTGGTTAAATATTGGAAAAAGGATCCAACATTTGCTTAACATGTAAAACCTTTTCAGACATTTGATAAATAATGGGAGGGAGTTATTGGATTAAAGAATGGTTCCCAAAATGGTTCAACATTTTTTAACTACCATAATTATGCAAATTCAGTAATACAGGTAATGAGAATGCATTTTAGCCTTTTTGCGTGGGATTTTTCCGCCTCTTCGTGTGTCATGTTTACGTCACACAATAAAACTATGGTAATGGCTTCCTTAGGTTTAGGAAAAACTTAATGAATGGGCTTGAAATAAGTACAGAAACTAAGTAAAATACATACAGAAAACAACGTAACTCAAGTATGGGAAAAACGTCACATTCAAAATACTGAGTGATGCATATTTACGAGGATGCGTTTACATTTCAGTCAATACAGACTACACGGCGTGCAAATGACACGCCAAAACCAAGAACGCCGCTCTTATTGCACGCAAAATGACTTGTGAATTACCAGCTCTGGGACATATGCATCAAAAGCTGCCATGATTGGCTTTGATTACAAACACACAACAGCTAATTCCTCCAGAATCAGAGTGTCATGTTTAAAGTATTAGCATCAGTTACTAGAAAATCACTTTATTACCTACATACCCACTAATTTATCTTCTATCCATCTGTCCATAAGATATATAAACTGGGATATACTTTGAGGAAACTATGACAAATAATATTTCTTCTAGCAAAATCTTACATTCCACACCCAGCTAAATTAAGCCTGCAGCTTAACATACAATGAAAATCCCAAAGCAACTGTTTTCATCTTCAGTGTTATGTAATGTTCAAATACTATAGCTCCTTGCAACAAAAGATATAAAATGTTGACCAAAAATGTTTTATTGTCACAATTAGATCATGAAACACAAGATTTGCAAAGCTATATGTTTGTTTTATCTGAATTGTATTAGGTTTTTATTCACTCATACAGTAATCTTATTTATTTATAAAATGGACAAATAATTAAAATAAATAATAATAATAATAATAATAATAATAATAATAATAGAGCCGCATCTCTTATAGCAATTGTTAGGCTTCAATAATTTTGGAGCATAGTTAAAAAAAGCGGTGCTGCCTCTTTTCTTGTGTGAAATTGTGTGTATTAGAAAACAGCCGTAGAAGATCTGAGAGCTCATGAAGGCTCATAAATAGTATAATTCAATTCCAAAATTATTTTGTAGAACCTGAAGGGGTTGCACATAACTTTTCACAGAACTGTGAAATCAATTCTTGTTGTTGTGGTCATGTTTCATGACGACGTGCATGGCACGCAGTGCTGTGCACCGTCCCCAGAGCACCATTAGGTTGAGAAAGAGGATGCTCGAGTTGGTTATCCAAAGGCATGCGACCATTAGTTATT
The DNA here is from genome assembly GCF_015220745.1 of Sebastes umbrosus. Lineage (NCBI taxonomy): Eukaryota > Metazoa > Chordata > Actinopteri > Perciformes > Sebastidae > Sebastes > Sebastes umbrosus. Next base: position 8,974,843 of record NC_051277.1, on the reverse strand, counting down.
CCAGTCACAACCGTTGCTCCTTTTGTGGTGTATTCAAGTCGATGTACACATACCGGGAAAAAAAGTTAGAAATCAAAGTTACCACATACAAAACCTTGATTATGGCTTACTCGTGAAAAATGCACTCATTGGATTTGCAGCTGGCAAAAGAAATCCTCTGTCACTTATTAAAGAATATAGTCCGTCCCGGGTCTTTTTTTTACAAGCCCATCAGCAGGAGCACTGTAAGGCATGATGATGATGAGATAGAAAAATAAATTTTCAAAGGTGTCACTTGATGTCATGGAACTTATAACGTTTATGAGGGCAGTTCGTGGCCACCCGGCACATTAAAACTCTGATGTCCTGTTGTGTGGGACATTGCGGTGCTCATAAAGATACCGGTTTGCTGGAGTGGATACCCCAGTGTGTCGTTTGGTGCTCATCAGGTCCTCTCTTGCCCTGGTGGCATGATTAAACTTTGGGGGAGTCATCAGATTTGCTGGCACTTGGAGATTAAGCTGATCCCAGACAATCCCTCAAGCTGAGGCAACCCTCCACCATTGTAATTTTATGCTAATGGAGAGATATCTTTCACAATGTAGTAGGCAGCAATTCCAAATCTCTCTCTCTATCTCTATCTCTCTCTCTCATTGCCTCTTCTTTTCTCTCTCTCACTATCTCTTCCTCTTTGTCCCCCTCTCTTTCTCCTCTTTCCATCCCTCCTTCCTTCAGACTTTGCTTTAGTATAAGAAATCCCAGTAACACTATTCAGCACCAGTCAATCTAATCCTGTGTGTGGGCCTCTGTGGTTGTGTAACGCTGTCCCAACCTTTTGTAAACACATTACAGAGGATATACGCCGTTGTTTTAAAGGATCAAGACTGTTAAGCATTGTTTTCCATCTCGTCATATTTGTTTGTTTCCTTGTACGTAAGCTTAGGCTGTCATCTGATTCAGTCCATCAGCTGTTTTCCAGATAGAGTTCAAAAGTGCATCCTAAACCTTACGCTAATGTAGTTGTTGTGTCAACCATATAGCCAGAGATGATTGTTGATACTGGACAATTTTACAAAACAAAACAAACTGTTCATGTCCCGTGTGAAACCAAAAGTAACTGGTGATTAATTTTGTAACGTAGTCCCTTGACTCACGTGATTGCTAGTCACATGAGCCTTTAGTCACTCGGTAGTCACATGAGTTGTTAGTCAGTGAAGTTAACTTCAACCACGACAGTTTCCTAACCCTAACTAAGTGTTTGTGTTGCCTAAACCTTCCTGTGAAAACAGAAGCTAATTTTCTAAGGACACTATGCCTGTAAGAAGCATACATTGACACGCCGTCCCTTACCCGTCCAAAAGTAATGCAAGAGGGGTACCCCGTGCGCTGGTCACCGATGCCGAGGGGCACCGACCAAACAACAGTATTTAACGAGTTGGGAGTGAGAATGTGTTGCACAGTCAAATCTGATCAAACCACAACCACACAGTCCTGATTTTGTTTTTGAAGGTTAAACCCTTGATAAATAATACCTGGGCATTTTTTCAAAACTATGACTTGTATTGTTGCTTTTCTATTCATGAATATTATATATCAAGAAAAAACTAGTTTTCAGAAACACAAAAGTAGGACCAAACCACAACATCCACACCCTAACTTTGTGCCCCTTCACATCAAGGACACACTATTTCCTGGATTGGCACTTAACATTGGAATGGACATTGTGAGATGCAGAATCTACCAATATGGATCAATGGGGCCAATGCCTAACCTTAACTATTCAAGGTCAATGCCTAACCTTAACTATTCGAGGTCAATGCCTAACCTTAACTATTCAGGGTCAATGCCTAACCTTAACTATTCAGGGTCAATGCTTAACCTTAACTATTCGAGGTCAATGCCTAACCTTAACTATTCAAGGTCAATGCTTAACCTTACCTATTTGAGGTCAATGCCTAACCTTAACTTTTCGAGGTCAATGCCTAACCATAACTATTCAATGTCAATGCCTAACCATAACTATTCAATGTCAATGCCTATAACCTTAACCATCTCGCGAGAGCTTCGCAATTTGCGAGTTACTTTCTAGCTACGACCAGGGGACCTTTATTGCATCTCTCACTACCTCATTTCCTGTTCCTATCGCTATCTAATGAAGGCATAATATGTCTAAAACACATAATGATTATACAAGATGTGTAGAATAATTAATCATTAACCTTCATACATTAAAACGTTAATCAATAAGTCATTCTGTTATTTTACTTTTTATCTAATTTGATCCACATAGCTATAAATTTGAGCCTCAGCCAGTTGTTTGTACGTCTGGACTTGCCTTTATGTATCTTGGACTACATCGAGTCTCCAGTATCATCTTGAGCCAAAATAATGTAATCCAGCTGTGAATAGAACAACGAAAGCAATCACTTCCCATGCAACTCATTCCCTGCTGGGGAGCCAGAACAGCAGGAGAGGCTAAATCGTGTCTCCTGACAGAGGTGGTCTCCCATGCATAAGGTTTCACTGCAACAGACATCTATTTCTGCCTCCTTTTGCAGAGTTTGTTTAGGTAAAATCATCCCACAATCAACCATTTGACGTTATTGTAATGATGCCATTATTGTTGAGATGACAGATGAGGACTGGCACAGCTTGGGGGAAAGAAGTGAAATATTTTGACTTCCCTCTGAACCACCTGTAGCATCAGCCAGATGGTGGAGTTGAAAGAGAGTGTGTGTGGGGAGGGACATCTCGCTGATTATGTCCCTACTCACTTGAGGGTGCATCTGGTGTATGAAGAGTCTGTTCATGCTGCCTCTCTGCGAGCGGCAAATGCTACTTCTTTTTTTTTGGGATGTTTAATATGAAGCACTGTTTGTGCGATGAATTAGGCATAACGAGGCAGTCCACAAAGATGTCATGCAGCATACTAAGTTGCACAGTTTTGTTGTACAGTAGGATATCTCGTATTTAGAGCTGAAGAGCCTCCTTGTTATTTGTCTATTCCACATAACTGTTGCTGCACGGTGCAAAAACATGATTTGTGTTTACTTTGTGAGCATATCCCAGCTTGTTTTTTATATATATTTGTTCACTTAGGGGGGATATTCTGACTCAATGGTTAACAGGTGGCTCGGCTGTAACTCATACTGGAGCTGTGAGAGGCTGTTTTATATGATAGTAATAATAACGCTAACTTTATTTATGTAGCAACCTTTAAAAAACAGAGTTTACAAATTGCTTTGACAGACAAAACAGGCGTCTTCATGGCCTTAACAATCACATGTTTGAGAGATGCCATCGAGGGGAATGGAACAAGTAATATATTGAGCTGCAAAGTTCATTCTTTACCTTGGAAACAGCAGTTGATAAAATGATTTCACTTCAAGGTTCATTCAGTCGCTCTTTTTTGAGCTTTGACAACAGATGGAGTTTGCCATGTTGCCATGGAAATTGAAGATGCTTAAAGATTCCCACCTGACATATAAAAATACTTGGTATTATGTGTGTCTGTTTTTTCCCACAAAATGGTTCACTTTTCTTGTTAGAAATTCTTGAAACTACATCTACTCCTTCTCCCTTATTAAGAGAATCCACAATCTGTTAAAATGCAAATATTTTTCATTCTGTGTTTAACTACTGGAAACAATATGTATTTAATGTAAAGTCCTCTCTCGGTGCTCTGGAGGTTTTAGTTTCCACCTCACATAGACGCATAGTGGACCACAACTCACTACCAAAGTTGTTGTGATGTCACAAAAATGCTCTTGCATACACGTCTTACACTCAGATTTATGATGAGCATAGATATACCTTCCCTCTTCAGCAGATGAAGTCTCAACCTCTGCACATCATTTTTGCACAGTGAAGGTCAAATGTCCAAGTGAACCAACAATAATTATAATATATAATTTACAGAGAGCCAACATTCCTTCATAAAGAATATGCTCCAATCATAACATGGCAAACTGCAGCCCAACAGGCAACAACAGCTGTCAGTGTGCTGACTTGACTATGACTTGACCCAAACTGCATGTGATTATCATAAAGTGGGCATGTCTGCAAAGGGGAGACTCGTTGGTACCATAGAATCCATTTTCATTTACGTATCTTGAGGTCAGAGGTCAAGGGACCCCTTTGAAAATGGCCATACCGGTTTGGAGTGGTGATGCGTTGTTTAACCTCCTCGCGAGGTTTAGATTTTCGAGTTTCATATGATACCAGTATCTTCACTCTAGCTTTAACACTGAGCCCGCTACAACCTGATCATCGCAAGTTGCGTTAATAAATTAAAGAAATTAGTGGTAGGTTTAAACAAATTTGCGTTAAACCTTTGACAGCCCGAGTAATATTAATATAAATAATACTATAAATATGACTACTACACTAATAATGATAATAGCAGCAACATGAGAAAGCACAAAGACTTGTAATATCTCCTAATTGTAATATCGATAGTTAACTGGCTCTTCATGTGGACATTACAGGTTAGACAACATTTTTTTGTATTGAAGTGAAGAACAACTGTGCAGAAAAACATCATTTTAGATTTAGAACTGAAACAAGAACGTGGAAGTATCCTATTTACATGCCTGAAAAATGATGTTTGACCTACCGCATAGCAACAATAATATAGAGAGGAACCCACACTGGAATCATGGCTACATTAGCATTTTTTCCTCCGGCAAAGATGACCCATGTCTCCTGAGGAAGACCTGTGTTGGGTTGAAACATCACTAATAAAAGCTTAAGGGAGCTCTGATTCCAACGGGCAGTATTTCTATTGTATAGTTGAGTGTTTTTGGTATCCATGCAGCACACATTGAGGTCTTGTGGCTGTGCAAATGTGTATTCTAGCCTAACATAGCATCAAATGAACCTGAGATAGACAGCTGCAACAATCCAAAGAATAATCCAACGTAATTCCCATGAGCTGTTTCCTCCCATGCAGGTCTAATCATTTGATTTCACATACCCTGACTACACTAAATACTAACACATCTTGCAAACGTCGCTCTCCTTTTTCCACCATGTCACCAGGCTTAAAAAATGATTCCATCTACATCTCCCTTCATGAGTGAAATGGGAGTGAAATCAATTAAAGATCATAACCTTCTCCTTATCAGTCTATTTCATGGCAAGAGCAGGTGCTCCTGATACTCTGTGCCTCCTGTATATTTGAAGAGCAGCAATCTTAGCGCCAGGCGTCAACCCTCGAGCAGAATTTCTATGTTATTTCTGAGCTTAAGCGATTGAATCCTAAAGCTTCAGTTGAACTGAGGCTCTAATTTGTGATGTGATGAAGAGAGAAAAACCCGGAGCTGCTCCGTTGGCACTGGAGCTCACTGAAGCAGCAGATAGGATTTGTGGAGTCATCATGAAATGATGTGTAGTATTTCACACCCAAATGAGCTTTATTATATTATAGGGCACATTGTCATCAATCAGAAAAATATCCATTTAGGCACCCTGAATGCAATTTGTGTCCAAAGGAGGAGGTTCTCTATTTAATGCATGTACAGCGGGACCGTTTCTGGGCTTTCTATTGATATTATGCATCACTTAACTTGTCTATTATGAACCGAACTGTCCAATACTAAAACATACTGTGTAGTTCTCCTATGAGCTGTGACTGTTATTGGTTCAAACGAATGACGCAACGACAAGGAACCTGCAGTGTAATATCACCATCAACTTGTTCCTTTCGCTTTTTCCCCCCTTTTTTCAAGTTTTTCACACGTTAACTTGCATTTTTGAACCCAAAGCTTTTGAGTCAATATCAGAGGGAACCCGCACGTGCTCTGATTCCGAGTCGTTTGATTTTTCCGCTGGCATACAGTTGAACCCTCAGCTGTTAACATTAAACACTATCCTTCCTCCTCAGGCATTCTGGGAGGTGAAGGATACGGCGCTATGAGAGCATGAAAGACCATTCAAGAGAGTATCACGACTGTTCTGCAGGCGAGAAGTGTCTGCCTGCGTTGGCCTTGGAAGGTTCTGCGCTATATGCCTTAATGCTGACACTGAACCGGAGGCCTCACAGAACCCGTTAAGTGCTGTATCTGCGGTGCCGTTTAGGGGTAATACACTGTGGTCACAGCTGATACAAGTCACTTCGAGCAGGCTATTTTTCTGCAATCCAAAGATTTGTTTTCCACTTTAAGACAAAACACTTACTGTACTTCACTGTTGCTTTTCTCGGGTACCAGAACAATTGCCAGTGAGGGAAAACCCTAATTAAAACAGATCTACTGAAGGAAAATGTCTCACGTTACAGTATATTTACTCCCAGAATCACAAGCTGCTTCTCGACTTCCAACTGTGAATAAGAGGCACCTTTGCTGAACCCCCAACAATCCTCCAGTCTATAGTGAGAGCTCCTGACACATCAGATATTAGAGATAATGCAGTGAAAACAATGGGGCGTTATTCACATCAAGAGCGACGGACTGGGAACGCCTTCATAGCCGTGTGGTTCAACCCAATCTCATGGGAAGACGTATAAATAGCACAACCTTACAAGGACATTTGTCATGAGGACGCATTTTAGGCTTTTTGTGTGTCACTTGTACGCCACACAACATAACTATAGTAACGGCCACGGATACGTTTAGGCAACAAAACCACTTTGTTAGGTTGAAGGAAAACACCATGGTTGGGCTTAAAATAAGTAAGTAAACTAAGTAAAATACGTACGAAAACAACATAACCTAAAACGGAAAAACACATCACAATCGTCACTAATGTAACTTACAAAAAAAACACCAGTCTCCTGGTTGAAAGTCCTGTGTTTGTTGGACCAATCCATCTCTCCTTCCACCCACCATCAGCGTAAGAGGAGAAGGAAATACAAACCACAAGATTTTTAACTCCATGTGTTGTACTTTTGAGACTTATTTCAAAACAAAAGAAAAGTTTCTTGAAGCAAGTACTTCCTCTAAACTTAGCAATGAAAATTAACACAGGACACAGATTAAAATCTGAGGGGGAACAGTGCACGCTCAGCAGGATGCCACGCCAGAGGAGTAAGTAATACTTCAACGTCTAACTCGAGTCCACTTTGACACATCGGCACAGATGGATGCAGCGGCTCAGTCTCTCAGCCTTTCGGTTAAAGGCTGGCTTCTAACCGCCAGGTCATCCTGCCATCCTGAGGGAGTACAGACCTCATGACTGACTGGAGGGTACATTTGTAAGAGACTGGGAGTGAAACCATCATGACTGGATGAACAGGATTGAAATGACAGGTGCACAGGTGTATGCTGCTTTTGGTTGCTCTCTTTCCTTTAATGCACTGCAAGAAAAATCTCAGACTTTCAAGGCTCTCTGTGTGTGTTGCTGCGTTTCTCTTTGAGTATTCTTGCTGCATTTTTGTTTTTTCTTGAGAATGGAGTACGAGGTAAAGTTTAGTAGCCGTTGCTTTGGAAGTCACGCAATAGTTTACGAGTAAATAAATAATCTGAAATAAGCTATATCATTTAAAATTCCTTTGATAATAAAAATGATGTCTGGGTGGTTGACAGCTGGAGAAAAATAAGGCTTCTTTTTCTTACAATACTCTTTGAAGACGTTTCTAAGTACAGAAGGTCACCCCCTTTATTTATTTTTTATGTGGGTGTGGTTCTTTTGAATTTTGGCGATATGAATGACTTTAAATTGTTTTCGCTCTACCACATGGACAGGGGTTTAATAAGTGACCAAAAAGCTACATGTATGTACTTTGTTTGTTGCTGCACACATTAAATAATTAATTCGTACTAGGTTAGTTAATGTGATAACATGTAAACGTACAATTGTTTTAACGCCACTAATTTCTTAAACGCATTAACGCAACATCCGATTTTTAGGTTGTAATTTTAGTTTTAAAGCTAGAGTTAAGATACTGGCATCATAAGAAACTAGAAAACCTAAGGAAGGATAAATAACGCTCCAAAACATACGCAAAATTTTGGCGAGGAAAAACTGTTATGGCCATTTTCAAAGTGGTCCCTTGACCTCTGACCTGAAGATATGTGAATAAAAATGGGTTCTATGGGTACCCACGAGTCTCCCCTTTACAGACATGCCCACTTTATGATAATCACATGCCGTTTAGGGCAAGTGATAGTCAAGTCAGCTCACTGACACACTGACAGCTGTTGTTGCCTGTTAAGCTTGATTTTGCCATGTTATGATTTGAGCATATTTTTTATGTTAAATGCAGTACCTGTGAGGGTTTCTGGACAATATCTGTCATTGTTTTGTGTTGTTAATTGATTTCCAATAGTAAATATAAACATACATTTGCATAAAGCAAGCATATTTGCCCACTCATATGTTGATAAGAGTATTAAATAATTGACAAATCTCCCTTCTATGGTACATTTTGAACAGATAAAAAATGTGATTAATCGCGATTAACTATGGAAAATCGTGATTAATCGTGATTCAATATTTTGATTGATTGACAGCCCTTATTCATACACATCTGCACTAAACATAACAGCTGTGTATCTCTGTTGAGTGGCGACATAATCCTCTGGGCTGATCAGGCGCCATTTATATGCAACGCTGACAAATGCACCATAAATGTTCTTTAATAAACATGAGTCGACAGATTAACCAATAGAATGAGGAAGCAACATTTAATTACATGCTGCGCTCCATCCTAACGAGTTATTGCCTTTTACATGCAATAAAGAAAAGTAAACTAATGCAATGTACCATCTGAATAAATGAATACTGAGCTGTAAATACAAACAGCATTTCACCCGTGGTTTTACAAACAAGCTCCTGAGAGCCAAACCTATTCTTGAATGTGGGTTTAATCCAATATCTAACAGTAGGTATGTTGAATATAAATGAATCTACAGTACCGATGACTTTCTGGATCTATGAGTTGCTTTGCGCCCCACAAAATAGAGCAACGTTGCATAAGACATAAAAGGAGCTTGTGTTTAAACTACAGAATAAAGAGCTTCTTCGCAGTTGTTGAACCAGAGAGGATCCCATCCTTTTTGTGCCTTTTGGCTGTAATGTAGTGCCCATTAGACTGTTTTGCTTTCTGATGATATTACACTTCCACTTCCAGTGAAACTTCTTCTGACCCTTCCTCACTTATTTTCCAACGAAACCATTACGGGTTAAACATAATTTCTGACCTTTCACCAGTAGTGCCTCTTTTGAAAACTATTACCGGACTGGTAGAGCATGATGTAGAAATTCCATGAGCAAAAAAGGTCAAACAGGAGATCAAGGAAAGGAAGAGACTCAAAGACATACTGGAAGCTGTTATGATGGACATGTCTAGACAAGGGAAGTGGAATTTCTGAAATAGTTAAATGATCATGCTACATGAACAATTCCTGAAATTCCTGTACTGCTTTCCTTTACAAAAAAGAAGGGGTGGGACTCACCAGAGGCCCCACAATACTTTGGATACGATCTTATTGCCATTTTAAACATTATGCTGAGTATTGCGATAAGATATAATGCGATTTATTCCTTTTTTTTCAACTTCAAATTATTCATTTTGTCAATATTTGTTTATCTAATAAGTCCCTTTGAAAATGGCCTTGCCAGTTTTTCCTTGCCCACATTTAGCGCAACTTTGGAGAGTGTTACCGGTATTCAGATTTTCTTCCCGACAAGTTAACATGACTGTTACCCAGAGATGGTCTAGGGGTAAGGGAAGCATACATACAGCCGGAGTTGTCAGACAATCGCTGTGTTTCAATGCAGTGGTTGAAATGAAAGAAATTAAGGTTTCAACTTTGCTTACTTAAAGCAACTCAAAGAACAAAAAGCGTGGGCTTCGGGCGACGCAAAACCATAAAACAAAGGAAACAAAAGCACAATCCCAACCCAGCAGATCCCTTAACAAATAAACAAACTAAAATCTATTGCCCAGGTCCCCAAAAAGATCCCACAAAACTAGTTCCTCTTACAACAAGTTAACATACACCAAAAACTAACAGTCAAACGAGTTAACAATACTACAATTCAATGGGAGGCAAAGAGGGGGACAGCTCAGTTTAAATCACTGCCAGCCATGGCCTAGTCATAGCACAGCTTATATAGCCTGGCAGCGTAGATCGGGCAATCGTAGATGGGTAGATCGGCAGATCGGCTGGCGATTGGATAACGAGCTGGTGTCGTAGTGGAGGCAGGATCACGGAGGCGGGAAACACTCAGGGGCATCAACAGTTGGGCGGTCCGGAGGCGTCGCACTGAAGGGGATCCCTCCAGAGGAGCGGGTGACGTCGTTAATTGACAGTTGAACGACAGCAGCGAGAAAGGGGGGTGGGGGGAGGAGACCACATCACAGCAAAACCAAGAGCCCGTAACAGTCCTTCCTCATGATTCATTAGGTTTTCTAGTTTCATATGATACCAATATATTCACTTTGGCTTTACGACTGAGACCGCTACAACCTCTGAAAGACAGAATACTTGTTTTGGTCAAAGCTTATGTACATCAAGGACAAACACTCTGCTTTCCTGTACCTCAAATAATTAGCATGCCACATGATGCATGTGCTGCATGATTTATGCAAGAGAGAGTCATTTTTTTGTTAAATAATTAGTAGCTGGCACATTTGCAGATTATGACCCAGGTCTGCTGTTTTCTGTCAAGAACACGCGTGGATAACAGCTGTCGTTCATGGAATTTATCCAAAGGAAGTGTTCAACATCTTGAGGAAGAAACTACAACAGAACCCAGGTTTGTGATTAAGATTCTCGACCCAACAGAGTGAAGCTGTCCTCCTCTTATCAGATGTCAGATAAGGTCTCCCCATCAGCCAGCTGCAGTAGCAAAACTCATGAAATGGAACATTTTCCTCCTGGTGGACACATAACTTATGTGGCATCACTACAGGCACCTGACCATTATTCCTTAACAGTCTGGCCAGTTATTGTGTTGCATTAAGACCTCTGTGCCGCTGTCTCGCCTGCCACCAAACAACTATTTGTTTCACAATTTCCAAATAAATGCTAAAGATTGTTGTCACCGGTTGGTTCCCAGTGTGAAGCTCCGCCCCCGTCACTGCCAGCCCCTGTGTGAGCCTTGGCAGGGTGCACGCTGCAGTTTGCCTCCTCTAATGCATGTGGACTCTAATGGCAGCCGCTGCTTTTCATTTGACAGTGGGGAGTTTCACTGCGAGGAGGCGACACATGTGGAGGTTCCTGCTATCTCCTCACACCATTACCTCTATTTTGACTCATGCAGAGTGAACAGTTTATACAAGTCTATTCTGAATCATCATATCTCCCTCTCTTCTGGGACTCCCTGCCTCAGCAGGCTGTAGCCAAATCAGTATAATCTTTAAAAGCCCTTCTTTAAATGCATCGTTATATGAAGCCACATTCCCACTGTGTCCCATTTATAATACAGTTTTTTATCGTAGTTGTATATGTAGCTTTGCTGTTATTTATTATAAAGTTATTTTGATCTTTTTTCAGTAATGTGTTGTATAAATATTTATTATTTTTGAGCATTTGAGTTAATTCCTGACATTACAGTACAAAACAGTATAACATACAGTATGTCTCAATTCCCAGATTATCAGCTCTTAATTGAAAGATTAGTTTTTCCATTCAAAAAGTGCAGTATTTGGAGAGTAATACGGTTGGATTTTTGTACCAATGTGCTATTTAAAAATAATGAATAAATATAAAATACATTACAGGGATTGTGCTGTTGCCCCTCACCAGCTTCCAATCTGTCACCGTTTGTGTCAGTGCTTCAGAGAGATGCTCACTGTGTGGCTCTCATAAAGGGGGCGCGTCTTTCTCTCCCACTCAACAGTGTCTCATTGGTTATAATTCTTACTATAACAGTGAAGGCACTCAAATACTGACATATTGTCAATAAGAAAAAATAAATTACAAAAATAAAATCACAAATGTCTGTAATGTAAAGTTCCATCTTAACGCTGTCGGTAAATCCTCAACTGCTGCTAATGCTAGTTTATACAGGGCAGACACAACAGGCACTTTTACTATATGCTTTAATTCTATATTTTTTATGATCGAGTGTGGTCGTTTATGCAGCGATAAACACTCTTATAGCATTAAATATTATTTTGTCACAGTGTGAATCTGCAGTGGAAGGCTGTGTGAACGCTGTGGGGGAACGGACTCTCCGTCCAGTCTGCTTTTGTTTCACTCAGCTAATCGACACATTCGGGTGATGCCGTCGTAATTAAATGTTTCAAGTGTCCACATATAAACCCGACTTCAGTTGAACAGTGTCGGCGTACAGTTTGACACAAATCGCTGTCAGCTTAGCTTGACTGCCAAAACTTTCCGGGTAAAACTCACGCTCCAGAGTTTCTGTTCCGTGCGTGCGAGTAGTAGACATAAACAGCCGTTTGGGTAACGTTGTACCGAAAGGATGTCGCAGACCGAACCGAACGTCCTGTACCAAACACTTCAGGTCAAATACACGTACAGTTCCACCCCTAGTACAGTATTATCAATGGTAAAAGTTATAAAAATAAAACCCACATTGTAATAATTGTTTAGTGTGTGTTGATTAAAAATGTACATATAATTGGTAGTGACGGAGAGAATTGGTAGCCTAGTTAAATAAAGACCAATGTTACCTCAGTATAAATCCATTACAGAACTAATACACTGCACTGTAAACATTAGAGTGACGCTTTTACAGTACAACCGCAGGAGGGTCTCGACTTGTACATTTCTAGAGCTAGTAACCGTCTTTCCCTTTATTGAACAACACAGAGAAACTCTATTTAGAGCTGCTTAACATCCTCAGCTTTTTTTCCACTAAATAGAAACATCAGCACGCTGAGAGGGGAAGGGAAGAACCAATCAGTCAACTCCCAGGCACCTGTCCAGACTCGGCTTAATTGAGATGGGTTTCAATGACGGAGCATTAGGTTGCCTTGACATCTTTCCGCTCGCCGGTAATTCTGTGTTGTTTGCCAGACGCGCTGCAAGCTAGTCACGTAATTGTGACCGCAGTCATTCTCCCCACCACCATAACAGTACGCTGACCTATGATGCATTATCACATTAAAGCCATTGGTCATGTCTGTGCAAATCAATCTAGTTTGGAAATTTAATCTGTGAGTCTGGTGGCCTGGGACAAGGGGAAACCTGCAGCAGGTTTAACTGCATTAGTTATGTGTGCCTATTAAAGTTTAATGGTCATGGATGCTATTATATGGTCCTATGCTTCTTTTAGTCTGCTATTATTGTGTACATGTGTCAGCCCGTGATGCCCTGCAGCACAAAGAAACACATTAAGGACACATTAGCGAGTCTCCTGTTTGTCAGGTGCTCTCCTTCAAATGCCTTTTGTCCATTTCTCTTGCCGTCATGAAACATGCAGCACAGTAACAGGCTCTTATTGCAAGAATACTATTTCTGTAGTTTTATTAGATTGAGTGCAGCTGCTGCTTATCTCATGCCAGGTGCTAATAAAGCTTTATTGTTGCTGCTCAGCCATCATCACTGTAATTTTTCTACTTAATATGCAAACACATTTGCATTTATTTGAGAGGTACTGGTTTTTAAAGTAGGGCTGCAACTAATGACTATTTTGACAACCAATTAATCCGTCTTTTATTTATTTGATTAATTAATTATTAATCGGATAAAAACAAAAAGCAGAGTTTTATGATTTCCAGTGTTTTATTTAAAAAAATAAGAATTATTTCCCTTTGTCTTGTACAATGCTCTACTACAATAAAACAAATTAAAGATCCTATTGATAAAAATGTCTTTATAGACGAATATTTTCCCAAAAAATAATACATCCACAGAGCTTTTAGAAAGGTTGCCGAATAAAAGTATGTGTTTTCCTGAAGAAAATGACTGTGAAGTAATCATTTTAAAAATGTTGCTGTTTGTTTTGTTTACCTCCTATGGAAGATATCTGACGTTTAGTTCCCACTTCTAACAAGGCTTGTGAGCCAACAGTATAACAACGTTGGTATCACGTGGTGTCTCTGGGTCGTCAGTTAGTGTGGAAAAAACGGATAGATGGCTGAGATTGATGGTAAGTGCCATGGCAACAACTTGTTGTGAAGTAAATGCAATGGAACAGGGGAGGGAGAATGTGACATCTCGTGGCTGAATGTTATCAATGTTATCAATAACACCTTTAAATAAATGGACATTGGGGATGCAGCCATGCACTGAGAATAAAAGGAAAATGTAATTAATATATATTTGATCAGATATTGCTCAAGTTTCTGACTTACTGACTTTAGACTGTCTCTGACTAATGGCATGAAATATTCCTTAAACTCCATAACGTTACGTTATCCTAATTTCAGCTAATTAGCGTTAGCTAAATCTGCCTGTCCATTTGACTGACAAATGCACAATTTCAGGTTCATTTAAAAATGTTAACTTTAAAATAGCTTCGTCAAGGGCATGGCTACATTGAACTATCACAAAACGAAGAGAAAAAAGACGGAATGTATTTCTGTCCGTTATGTTTGTTTTTAAATTAGGACCTGTAATCGTACGTTTGCCTCTGTACTTTTCTCTGCTGTATTGTCTCTGCCTCCGCCAATTTTCAAAGGAGACGGCGTCTCCTGAGCTAGAAAAGCCAACATGTTCTTGTCACATACTTCTGTTTTGTCAGACCCCTTCGTGTCTTTTTAAGTTTTGACAACAGTTGTTACTTTAGTAGTTAAGTTTAGGAAAAAACTACTTATTTGGGCTTAAAACTACTACACGTTTGCAAACTGAAAATGAAACTGAACGTTGTGAACACGGGACACAAACAAACAGCTGATTGTTACGTCAAAGTGAAACTTAACGCACGGATGAAAGCCTTGTGTTTGTTGGACCTATCCACCTCCCCTCCCGCCCGCCCTTAGTGTGTCTTTTCCCTCTTTAAACTACGTCACCACACTCCCGGTGCACTTTATCTGAGCGTTTACTGTTGCGTCTCATGAAGGCGCTAAAGGGTGCCTTGTGTGGCGGTATCTAACGCTGACAGCCGTGGCAAAGCGTTGGCATTTGACACCCAGGGAATGAGAACGGGCTGGAAAAGCCGTGGCATTGGCTGGCTTACTGCCCCCAGGAGATGATGTCACAGCGTGTAGTGTGCAACATAACATTAACCCAACTAGACGATGATGAAATTCGTTGCCAACTATTTTTATAATCAATTTTAATTGATTGAGTCTATCAGTTGTTGCAGCACTACTTTAGAGTATCGCAGCTAGACTCACATAAAGTACAATTTCAGCAACACCAGTATGCTTTTTTGTCTCTGAAGTCAACCCGAACTTCTCTCCAAACCCGTGTTATTTCTGAACAAAGTCATAACAGAGTGTGAAATTACCCCGAGGCCCTTACTGTCTGTGTTCTGGGGCTGAGCAGGCTTTTGAGGGCACTGGTGCATTCTGAATGGCTCCATGCTGGGCCAGTGCCATCTCTGAGGATTACATGAATTTGCTGAAGATATCCTGCAAACTGAAGAAAATTCACACAATAAGTGTTTTTGCTGAGTGGATGCATTTTAGTCCGGAGTGGATGAGATAGATGGCAAGCAGTCAGGAGGAAGACAAATGAGACATTGAACAACATGCAGCATCTAAAGAGACTCTCATGCTTAAAAAACCTATTCAGAGGTCAAACTATATGTGGAGACCTGGCTTCAATGTGAGATAGAACAAATCCTAAGCACTCTTTGATTTTAAAGGGGACATTTTATGTCTCTCACATGTCTGTATCTCACTGTTTTTCCATGCTTGTGTGCATACATTTGGGTGTCTAGGGTGACTTCCAACCTACAAACTGTGAAATAAGACGACCCAGTCAGTTTTTTGTGGGCAGAAAACATGTAATTCAACAAGCCATTCAGATTTGGCTCCCCTTCCTATGTAACATGCAGGCTCGTTACTATATATTGGCCACAGTTTGAGAACTACCTTTGCAAAGGTGCACCACATTTTTCTCGCAAGCCAACCAGAGCAGACTGGGCTTTTTGTGGAGGAGGGCTTAAAGAAACAGGCGCTAAAACAGAGCATTTCAGACAGAGGGTGAATACACTAGGGGTGTAATGATCTACCGATCCGGATCAATGTATTGATTTAAACAACGGTCCACTACCATCGAAGCAAAGTGAAAACATTGATACATATCATCATCTTTAGGATACGCCTTTATTTTGAAATTCACATGGCACGTCTGTTTCACCATTTCCGTCCAAGCACACTTCATTCCTAAACATCCAAACGGTGCTAGCGGCGTAAGCTTGGGTTATGCTTTCCATGAAGACGTCTGCACATACATGAGCTGACGTGGAATTATGATGATGAAAGTTAGCGAGCTGCTCGTGGCAGACTCTGTGGTATTGGCAAATATCGTATCATTGTCCAAAGATACAATATAATATCGTATCTTGATGAAACTGGTGATTTATACCCCTCGAATACAGGTATATTCAGACAGTATGAGAAAAATAATGTTTTTTGAACATTAAAGAATGTAAACATGTTCTAGTAGAAACCCAAAATACAAGTATGAACCTGAAAATGAGCATGATATATCCCCTTTAAATTTTTTTATTTTTGTTTAAATAACAATGAAAATACAGCAGACATATTTTCATTTTATCCTCTGACACTGAAATATCTTACTTAAAGGAATATTTGGAAAGTGAGAAAACTGTCTGCAGTGTTGCTGAGAGTTAGATGAGTAGATCTTACAGCTGTCTGCTAAATATGAAGCTACGGAAGGAAACGGGAGGAAACAGCTTGCCTCCCTGTTGAATGTAACAAAATCCATCCCACACCTCTTAAGCTCATTAATTAACACATTGTAAATTATATATCTCGTTATCAGTGCGTTCAATCTATACAAACGCCTAAGTTTAAATTACAAGATGTGTTTTTCAGGGGGTTACGTGCCAGACTATTAATTGGCCAGGCACAGTGACTTCCTTGTGTTTCTGCTGGTTTCCTGGCAGACTCACGGAGACGACAACACCTCATTTTGTTACCTTCACACAGTGCCAGGCGGTGAGCTATTTCACCTCCTGTTTCCAGTCAGCTAAGACAAGCTAACCGGCTGCTGGCTGTAGCTTCATATTTAACTGACAGACGTGAGAGTGGTATTGATCTTCTCATCAAACTGTTGACAAGAAAGCAAACAAGTGTATTTCTCAACATTTTGAACCATTCCTGTCATGAAGCACTTCAACAGTTACATGTACATATATATAATGCACAATTTGTATCAATACCAACTCAAGTTAATCTATATAAGCTAGGGCTGTCAATCGATTAAAATTCTGTTATCGTGGACACCTGAGGACCATTTTCCAGTCCAAACAATACCGCATCTAACGATAATGTTGTGATATCGCCCAAGGCTGTTGTCCATAGTTAATCGTACATTAATTGCACATTTTTTATCTGTTCAAAATGTACCATAAAGGGAGATTAGTCAAGTATTTAATATTCTTATCAACATGGGAGTGGTAAAATATGCTTGATTTATGCAAATATATGTATATATGTATTATTTAAAATCAATTAACAACACAAAACAATGACAAATATTGTCCAGAAACCCTCACAGGTACTGCATTTAGCATGAGAAATATGCTTAAACTAACATAACATGGCAAACTGCAGCCCAACGGGCAACAACAGCTGTCAGTGTGTCAGTGTGCTGATTTGACTATGACTTGTCCCCAAACTGCATGTGATTATCATAAAGTGGGCATGTCTGTAAAGGGGAGACTCGTGGGTACCCATAGAACCCATTTTCATTCACATATCTTGAGGTCAGAGGTCAAGGGACCCCTTTGAAAATGGCCATTATAGTTTTTCCTCGCCAAAACTTAGGGTAGGTTTGGAGCATTATTAAGCTTCCTTCGCGACAAGTTAGTATGACATGGTTGGTACCAGTGGATTTCTTAGGTTTTGTAGTTTCATATGATAACAGTAACTTCACTCTAACTTTAAAACTGAGGCTACTATAACCTAAAAATCGCATGTTGCGTTATTGCGATATTATTTACCTTGACAGCGCTAGTATAAACCTCACCTACCCACAATTTAGAAAATAATCTCATATAAAAGAAGTCTTAGTTTGTAGTGCCATCCGTTGCCAGTCTGAAAAGTGTGTAGGAAATGTTTTGAGATATTTCTATTATATTTCTATTATTATATCTGTTTCATATTTTGAATTAACATTCTGCTCATATTTTACATTTAGACACTAAACCTCTGGGGAGTGAAGTGAGCTTGAGGCTTTTACCAGCATATATAGACTGATTTCACATAGTTTTCCTCAGTGACATTTGAGACAGACATGATGATACGTCCTCGTATGCTTTGAGAACATACGTAACCTTTGCAACGTATAAAGATAAACTTCTCACTGTGAGCTTTTGGGGAAAGCTATCTTACTGTGTTGCAGACCTACAAAAACAAAAACAAAAAGAAAACAGACAGAGAGCAGAAGGCTTGGGGGCTGATAAGGACTGCCACTGGTATTGTAGCCAAGCTAATTAGCCAAAAGGAAATTGGGCTCCAGTCCATATCAGTTAGCTCCAGAGAAGCCAATCTCCTAGGGACCCCTCAAGGTGAACAGCCATGGTACAGGCTGCCTGACATCGACAGCCATGAAAGCTGAGTGGGTTCAAGTGAAATTTGGAGGCAAATGAAGTATCCAGTTTTCCCCCCGTAGCCAGCGTGCCAGGAAGCTAGTTTCTCTTGGTTACAGTCATTTACAATTTTTCTCTGAGGCCAAACCTCTGCAAGTATCATGGGAGTACGACCATATGGACATACAGCATGTGGCCGCACTTCCTCGGAAACAACACGACGCCCTGTTTTCTTTGCACATGTGGTTCATTCTGGCAATTCATATTCACTTCTCGTTCGGAAGCTGTTATTTTATTCCGAAAATGTTATGACACAACAAACTAGCAAACAAGCTAAGGCCACATGTGGGAATAAACACTCAGCGGGTGCTCAGTGCTGATGGGAAGTCTGTGCTTTATTCCTTCCATTATAATATATTTAATTTAGTTTAGTTTATTTGCATGTACATGAAACTGGAAGAATGAAAGAAATGCTAATTTGGCAAGTGAGACAAAGACCCAAGGGTCTTTTAAAAACACTTCACAACAAAAGGAAATTTATGTATTATGCTCACAAATCGTGACACAAGTGAATTGGACATCAGTAACCGACTGATAAGACTCTGGGAGCTTCGAGGCAGCAGGGGGGGAGTTTTTTTCTTACAAAGCACGCGCTGCCAAAGTGAGCTTTGGATATCACACATCTCAACACCAAAGAAAAAAAGTGAATCAATACGGCTTGATCAATAAGCCTTTCAACACCCTGCAGACATTGTGTAGTCATTTTGTGTCATGGGTGAGTAAATATTGTACTTTTTGTTTCTTAAAGGAGAGAAAATGTAGTATTGCTTTGTTGCTGGGTGCACCTCCATGTAAGGTCCTGAACCAGCTCGGAGAGCACTTTGCCTTGCAGCTATTCAGCTAAATTTGGACTGTGGCAGAGGCATTGTGGAACAGCTGTAACTCAGTGCTTCTTGGCACACAAGCCCCCGAGAAGTGCTTGTTAAACGAATTCATTTAAGGGACCGGCTTAAGATGCACAATAAGGATCAGTCCTTGTTTTCTAAACCCCACCAAACAGCTGAATAAATGCTGCCTCCCCTCTGGAAAATCCAATATGTTGGAAGCCACACAGGTCAATGTTGTATTCATGAACTGTGGAGCATATATCATTTCATGCATCAAAGTGTTGACATTTTAATGCGTGTCAGAATTTCTCTCCAATTTTGGGTTTGTGCAATGGGGTAAAAACGTGTGCAGGTGCAGGTTTCGGAATGTGTGGTCAAAAATAATAAGGTGCTAACCTCTGGAAATGAATTGAAACTGAGGAGGGAATGGAGATCCGCCGCAAACATAGATACAGTAATTGGATTGTGACAAGTGAGCTGTGGTAATTCCAGGAATTTCATAGCTCTCCTCTATTTCTTGTGTTATTTCCCAGCAGCATAGTCTAATAGTCAGGACATGATTACTGGTCATGGATGGCCAATTCACGCTTTACTGCACCTGCAGACACCCTCAACAAATGGAACAAATGGACGAGCGCTATAGTTTATTATTATTCATTTGCAGTGCAGCCTTTCAGGTAGAACTCTTGAATGAGGTCAGCGAGATATTACTTGCTTGTCCGGGTGTCAAGTGCTCTGCATTTAATGTGGATCTTAAGATGCTTTTTTTTATAGTAATTGCTTATGTTGGTGTTTGTTTGCTCCACATTTGTAAGGCATACAGTGTTCAGTTTCATGCGCACCTTCATTCAACATGTAAAACCACCACCACAGTATTTATTTGGTATACTGCAGGTGCTTCCAGCAGGAATCAGGAAAACACTCAACGCTGGCAGTGTTATTTATTATTCATCCAATAATGATAGGAAGAAGCATTAGTTTCCATTCATGTCTGCCAAGTGAGCAGACAGTTGCCATAGCAAAATCTCGGTTGCTATGTATACGCGCTGTATAGTAAAGGATGCCATAATGCATTCAGCAAACAGAATAATGACAGCATGTGAAGATGGGGGTGTATTCAGCAGAGCCCCATCTCTTGTCTCCTCCAGGAGATGGAGCCAGTTTGCCAACTCTCTCTGGTTTCCTGTGTTTCATTTGACATTGGCGTGCTCACAAATGCATCTCATAGGGATCATACACTTGTATTCCATTTCTATTATAAGACCCTTTAGCTGCAATTAAGCCTTTGAAGCAAGCAAGCAGTCGTGATTGAAAGTCACTGCACAGTAAAGGTGTTTGTTGAGTGATTTTTTATCTTCCACTGCACATGAAGTCCTAATGTCCTTAAACTTGCATGTCTTAGGGGGGGAACAGGGGGTTCTCAAATGTTTTGGGGCCAGGGACCCCTTAAAGGGGAACATGTTCCAAGGACATCCTCAAAATTGTATCACCCATTAAGTATAATGTATTCAGTCTAAACACTCTGAAATCAGCCTCTAAAATAACAACCAAGTTTGTAATTGAATAATGTAAACTAACCTCAGATTGCTAAAATCCTCAAATTATACCAAGGGCATGACATCAGTGTTAGCTACTGCCCTTTCTCCTGGAAAATGTCCATATGATTTCCTTAGACCTAGATAATTTATACTCTGAATATAATGAAAGTGTGTCTGGTACTAAACTCTGTCTGTGTGTGTGTTTTCTCTTGTTGTTCATGTTCTTCTCTGCCTTTCTGATGTCTGGCAGCGTTCAATTACCTTCACACCTGTCACAAAATTAAATGTCTCCTTGTTGAAGACAACATGAAGCACAACGCTGCGTCTGTTGGGCCATCCATGATCAACATCTTCCGCTGATGATTTTACGCAATTACATTTCAATCAAGGAAAGCATGTGTGGGGCATAGCTGAAAATTGTCATTGATTAGCATAATTCTTTTTATTGAGGTTTCATCACCCTCGAGCATGAACAAACTAAGCTTACTAAACTAACTGCACAGCTAGAGCTGGGCTAAAACCATAGACTGTATATTAGAAGTGTTCATATAGTCACTGTGATTTCACTCTTTGGTTTGTGGACTACGGTTTTGAAGCCTCGAGTTAGGCATTTTGGCCGTCAACATCTTGGTTTTTGGAACCAGAGATGGCATGAGAAAGTAGAGCGAAGTACGCTGAATAAGACATTTTTCAACGACCAAAATGTTACCATTAAAGGAACAGTGTGTAACAATTAGGGGGATATATATGGAATATAATATTAAAAAGTAAGTTTTCTTTAGTCTATAATCACCTGAAAATAAGAGTTGTTTTTGTTACCTTGGAACAAGCCGTTTATATCTACATAGGGAGCGGGTCCTCTTCACGGAGTCCGCCATGTTGCACCTCCATGTTTCTACAGTAGCTCAGAACGGACAAACTAAACTCTGTTAACTTTTCCTGCTTGGGCCGGAGTCGATAACGTTACTCGCTGCTGCTGCCGTCGCCGCTGCTCTCTCTCTCTCTTGCTTCACCATTCACTTCCCACCTACACACACGGCCACCGTAGTACTTTTATACACGTTTGGCACACGGGAAGAGCTTCAGCTGGTTGCAATCTGCAACCTCACCGCTACCTACTGGCAGATCCACACACTGCGCCTTTAACTTCATGTGTGAAAGGTTTAAAGTTCTAAGACGTAAACACAGACAACTCCGTGGTAGCGACCTGTCAATCAAAAGGTAGCCGCGCCCTAAAGCATACCCTGCTTTATGGTCTATTTGACTATAAATTGGACCATAATTTACTAAATGAACATCATGCTGTATTGAAGAAGACTTGAAACTACAGATTGAGACCATAAACTCATGTTTAAAATGTTTACTGAGGTAATAAATCAAGTTAGAAGTAGGCTCATTTTCTCATAGACTTCTATACAATCGGACTTCTTTTTGCACCCAGAGGAGTCGCCCCCTGCTGGATATTAGAAAGAATGCAAATTTAATTCACTTCTGCATTGCCTTCACTTTTATGCTACTCCTAAAATTAGTACAGAAGAAACCATCCTTGAGTGGATTTAAAGACGTTTAGAGAAGTTCAGTTTAAACCACCTGGGCATAGTTATTCTTGGTAGACCAACACGCACTGTGAAAGCTGAAGCATGCATAGCATTCACCCTTTGCTTAAAAGGGGTCATCAGAAGACACAAAAGGCGAAGAGTATTCCACGTCACTGCACAACATTTCATGGGAAATATACCTTCAATTTCAGAGGAGGGACTTGCCCCTCGTCTCAGTCTCTTTGTTTCTTCCCCCCCTTGTTAAAAATTTAAACAAGCCTGACAATGCCTGAAAAGCTCAACCTACCATGAAAGGATAGAAAACACACAAGAGGAATTTGAAAGAGGAAACCCAGAGAGAAATTGAGAGGAAAAAAATCTCCTTTGTAAAGTAACTACACATTAGCTGTGTGTATAGTGTGTGTTTTTGTGTATGTGCAAGAGAGCGAGAGAGCCATACAGATGTATGAAGAGAGGAAGAGAGAAAAGTTAAACGGTTTAGAGATGACACCTCACCTACTCAACGCTCCAATAAAATATGATGCAGGAAAATCAAAGTTGTTTTAAGCTACAATCATGTGCACTCTCACTGAAAACATTTTGGTTGTCTTTGTTTATTGATCCAGAAATCCTATTTCACAATTTGATAAGCATCCAGTCCAACTGAAAATACAATACGCACTGGGTCAGAACACCTCAGGTCAGTTATTCAACCTGTGAGCAAGGGAATAAATGTAGAGGATTCTGGGAATTTATCAAGACTAGCCCCGAAGTTGTACTGTATGAAAGGCTACGCTGTTTGAACACTAGAGCCGCCAACAGGTTAAATGCTATCAGAATGCATTGATTTTCAAGGTAAAAGGTTAATTTAAGGCTGAGTTATTTATTATTATATAACACAGAGTTGTATAATGAAATCCTATAGTTGTAGTCCCTTTGTGTTACTCACAACAACAGTCACAATTAATCCAGTACACATCGCTCAGTCCTGAATCCTCCCACCATCAGACTCTTCTTCACTCAATGCATTCAGCAAGTCCAATGCCTGATGTACATTCATAAATCTCTTTTCTCTTGTCTCGTGAAGGTTAGCCTGAGACTTATGATGCTGCAGCACTATTATGCACGGTAGACAAAAGATGTTGCCGTAGCAACGTTGAATGTGCAAAAGTAATAGAAAAAAATGCAAAACTTTCATGCCAATAAAGCCACTTTGAATTGAATAACGCGAAAATGACCTTATTCTCTATAGACCTTTTCAAACTTGACAACATACCATTCTGAATGGGCCCCCTTTGTATTTGCAATGTTTGTTATTGCTATAGCTATAGAAATGAAATAGGAGTAGAAAGATCATTGAACGGTTTGCTGTGGCAATTTGACGAGTACAAAGAAAAATGCCAATTGTTGGTATAGTTGTTATCATGGATATTTAAAGAGAACTGGAGTTGCTCAGAGGCGTATGAAGCCAAAATGGCTCGACTGCCGAGTGATAAAGTGTCCGGATCATCCAGCGATCTTCCGCATCCATTGGGCCCATAGAGCAGGCACAGTAGCGTTTCCTTTAACCCCGCCTCCCAGCCCTCGCTCCAGCCCTTTGTCTGGGTCTCATTCATATGAACAAGAAATAACTCTGGATTCGGCTATTTTACAACTTTTAGGACCTAATGATTTAAATGACGGCTATTCAAGTGTTCAAACTCTGAAGTTGATTAATCTAAAAAAAAAATTATCCGCTGATTTACAGATGTCTCTTTCACAATGTAAGCCCGAGGGAAAAAATCTTTTTGGGCCCAACGGCATCACGTGATGGACACGGAAGTTTAAGTACCGCCGTTCGGCCACTACGAAAATTGGCATCAACGACCGGCACTGTTCCTGGAGGCTTGGGCGGAACCAACCCAAGAGCTACAGTAACCAGTCAGCTGTCGGGCTAGTTAGCTAGCTATCTTGCTGATTCCACCAAGCTCCAATGCCACACTGCTCACAGAAAATGAGCCAAACAAAGTTGTCACTCATCTGGCAATAGCAATGTGCTTTCGTCCGCTGTGACAAGAGTGTGTGGATGAAGCATAAAGTTTTTCAATTTTACTCATTTACTGTGTCTCTGTGTCTCGTAACATTAATACTCCACTGCTTGTTTAGTCGTCGTCACTGCAAAAACTCACTTCAGTGAGTCTGTGACTTGCTGCAAGTCTTTAGTTTATGCGGATGTCAGCCTGCTACAATTGTCACACATCACCAAAGTAAAACATGTACTGTATTAGGCAATTAAAGTGATTGATTCCAAAATGATATATCTGATCCCTGGTGGATTCCAGAAATTCAAATATGTGACCTAGTTTTTGGGAGATTTTCTCCAAAAGTTCATGATCCAGTCAGCCTTTGTATTGATTACGTCCACGGTGACCACCTGATCAATCAGGGGCACCTTCCATACTCACCGTGTATTGATTACCATTGTGTGCCAGAGGCATGATGGAAGGGTTCCTGCACTTTCTGCAGCATGTTGAGTCATAGCCTGTATTGACCCCTTGTAGATGGAGTGCAACTGTTTTTAGTTGGCTTCCTAAAATCAATTAGAAATCTTTGGTTACTTTCTGGCTTGTGGGTATGAATGAAAGCTGCATCAAGATCCTGTTAGTGATACTTTATTGCTGACTGGTTTGTTTTTTTATATTAGATTATATTTTAAAGTATTGATGTCTGAGTCTGTTAGCCACAGTATACTGTTTTGATCATACCATTTCCTGTGGGTGTGATCAATGGTGAGCTGGGTTTTAGCTTCTAAGTTGAGATTGTAATGGCTCTGACGCAGCTCAACCATGCCAACAATGCAGGGGGGAAACAATAAGCCAAGGAGAAACAACAACAAAGCCTGTACAGAAACACAGCTGCAACATTTGTTCTGTAAGATTGTCTCACGTTCATCTCAGTGCCTGTGGTGGCTTTAGGGTGCCAGTCAACCTCAGCTTCAGGCTGGATACTGTTTCAGAGTTGACAGACAGCTCATCAGGATGAATGATGTCGGGTCGTGAACTTGCCCCGCTGAGAGATGGGGCGTTTAGAAGGGTAGGTTTCTGCCTGAAGGCAAAAAGTTGCATATTGTAGCTTTAAATTTAAATTTTACGTCGTCATTAATACAATGCAGGAGTTTTCATGCCCATGAGGCCGATTTAAAATCCATTTCATCAATTTAGACATTTATGGCCATCAATTTGAAATTTGTTCCTGGATCCCTCGACAACTTTATGTTAGATTTTCATCCAGGGACATTAATAACCTGTATATTATCAGCATATGAAGGATGTGAACACCTTTTTACAATCTGACGCAATCCTATACAATAGCCCTGCAACAAACTTTGAAAAGTTTGAAATGTTCAATTTTTGGCAGACTGTTCTGGGAAATGTCAACAGTATGGTACTTTATTTTGTCTGTGATGTTGTGTATTGAATTTCTTATTATTGTCGGGAGAAGCTTATATTTTGTCTACCCCTCCTACAATATATCATACATTTAGTTGGGGGCAATGAAGAGGTGGGTGTTTTAAAAAGGTATAGATGTTTGTGTGTGCAATAGACTTTTCCTGTGTTTGATGTTTGTCTTTGTAAGAACATGACACGTAGGTCAAGTAGAGACAGAACACGGAGAATTTTCTGCTGATTTCAAAAGACCTTCACCTGCATACACTTGACATGAAAGCACCTCTGATCCAAATGTAAGGAGCTGCCGACACCAAAATTCAAAGGAAAAGCTGAACCTGCTATCACAGGATGGATCTGTTGCTACAAACTCAATTTAAAGTTGTTTTTGTACGAGTTGTATTTGATTGTAAACAGGTAACACTTTTTAATAATGCAATATTTACATAAATATCTTATTTTACATCCATAAGTCAAATTCTTCAATTAAATAATTGGCATCTTCTGATCTGATCTGATCTTTGAGTTAAAGTGAATGTTTGATACTGTGCCTCCCATGCTTTGATGGTGATGGCACATATCTTTATTAAATATCTCAGCATCTTTATTAAAGGGAATTAGTGATGAATCACCCTCATGCATTAATCATATATCAATAATAGCCTGATTTTACACATGATCTACGATGATGAAGATACAGCAAAAATAGAAATGCATGGCAGAAATGGCATGTTGTCAATAATTTAGAGACCCAGCAAAATTTCACAAGTCATGTTTTCAGGGCAGCTCATGTGTTATTAAGAGGAGTCAAGCTCCCCCTGGCTCCACTGTAGTTCTCACCCTGCACACATAACGGATTAATCACAGTGAATATAAAAGTATTCATAGGAACTTTGGAATTTTTCATGTTTTATTATCATGAACACTAATTCAAAGGAAGCAACAGAAAGACCCTTTAATGTCAGACTGAAAACAGATCTCTAAAAAGTGATCTAAATTAATTATAAATATAAAATACAAAATACTTGTTTGCAAAAGTATTCACCATAATACAAGCCTCTGTCTTTAAAAGAACAGTGTGCAGCATAAAGAGGGATGTATTGGCAGAAATGGAATAATAATTAATGTTTTCTTTAGTGTATAATCACTTTTTTTTTCATTACCTTCGAATGAGCCGTTTATGGTGGGTGCGTCAAAAAATACCATACTTTCGCCCAGGAGACTGCTGTTTGTGTCCCGTGTGAAACCAGAAGTCAAAGCTGATTTGTCACGTAAGTTACATACTTAAGTTACGCCACTTCCGGAGTTATTTTCACCCAAACCACAATCTTTTCCTAAGTAGTTATCTTGCCTAAACCTAAGGAAGTTGTTTCCTGTGAAGACTGAAGTTTATTTTGAAAAGACTGTATGCATGTAACAAGTGGAAATTGACACGTTTTGCTGGACATTCGTAGTAAAACGCACAAAAAAGGAGGAATAACTTTGTTGTAAGATATCATACGAACCGTTGTATGAGAATACATTGACCAATTAAATGCAAATATAATATGCAGAAGTTCCATATTATCATGCCTTACAATTTGCTGTTCAGGACAGAAATGTGCATGAAAAAACAGGGCTGTTAGTCCAATATTAAGTTCTCCTAGCAGCAGGCTTAGTTATAAAGAAGAAATCATTTCACATCAACCCTCCACAGAAAGTTTTACTATATAGGCAGAAGTCTTTAGAATGAGAGTGCAAATGACAACCCCCCTTACTTCGTTTCAATTAAATATCTGCCGCAGACAATGAGTTCTCCGGCTGTGTTTCGCTTTCAAGCAAAAGGCATTAACTGAATGAAAGAATCCATGGTTACCAACGAACTCTACAGCCTTGGAGCCCTTTGACTGAACCCCGCTGAATAAGACTTCAGTACAAGTCCAATCATTTAAGACTGTGTGAAATGAGCATACTGCTTTTCATATCAAGAGATTCTCTATCCTCTCTTTACAGTCCCACGATTATGGAGACCACTGCAAAATACATCTTATTTCACTTGTAGAATTACATCCTCTAGATCCTATAATTACAATAATCTCCTGAGGGCAGAGAGAGTTTTCTCCCAAACCATTAACCTTGGGCACCTAAGCCTCCGCTGTTGTATTTTTACCTTTATTTATCAAGGTTAATTGTTTTGCTGACCACACATGCTCTTTTATCAGCACTACCCAGCGTCACATCCATGCAGTGAACCAACTGTAAGCACACCTTTCCTCCTTCATATTACCTCTTCAACCATAAGCCCCAACCTAATGAATACTTGAAAGTAGGGCTGTCAAAGTTAATGCAATGATAACACGTTAATGCAAATTAGTCTTAACGCCACTAATTCTTTAACGTATTAACATACCTTGTGTTTTTTAGGTTGTAGCGGGCTCAGTTTTAGAGCTAATGTGAACATACTGGCGTCATATGATACTATTAAAAACCTAAGCTTGTCGCGAAGGAGGTTAAATAACGCTCCAAACTTGCGCATCATTTTGGTGAGGAAAAACTGGCATGGCCATTTTCAAAGGGGTTCCTTTCAAGATATGTGAATGAAAATGGGTTCTATGGGTACCCACGAGTCTCCCCTTTACAGACATGCCCACTTTATGATAATCACATGCAGTTTGGGGCAAGTCATAGTCAAGTCAGCACACTGACACACTGACAGCTGTTGTTGCCTGTTGGGCTGCAGTTTGCCATGTTATGATTTCAGCATATTTTTATGCTAAATGCAGTACCTGTGAGGGTTTCTGGACAATATCTGTCATTGTTTTGTGTTGTTTTAATTGATTTCCAATAATACATGTATACATACATTTGTATAAAGCAAGCATATTTGCCCACTCCAATGTTGATACGATTATTAAATACTTGACAAATCTCCCTTTTAAAGTACATTTTAAACGGATAAAAAATTTGTGATTAATTTGTGATTAATTGTGAACTATGGACAATCATGCGATTAATTGCGATTAAATATTTGAATCGATTGACAGCCCTACTTGAAAGGTTTGATTTCAAGATGGCCGATCAACCTTTGATCAATCCACCGCCACTGTCGGGAGCGTCGCTGCCAGCGCCGGCCTCAAGTGCGAGAACTGTAATGAATCATTTCCAAAGTTGTTTTCACCTGCGTGTCAACACTGTACACTCCCGTGTCACAATAGTGGGTTGAATCATTAATCTGACACTTGCCTTGTGCCACTTCGTATACATTCATCAGGACCCGCGATCCGCCCTGCCAGTTGATTTGAATGATGTGAAACACTGACGTTCCACTTTAGTCTGACTCGAATAGCTCAGACTGTGCTGCATTATTATACACTTTAATTTACACCAGCCCATCCAGAATGAGTCGACTCCTCCAGATGCATCTTAAAATGAGATTAATCACCGGGGACCGCCATGTTGAGATGAGTCGTCCACCTGCCATCGGAAATGTGCCATATCAATCAAACCCAGCGCACTAATGATCATCTAGCAGAAGCTCCAGCAGAGGGGAATTGTCGTCCCCCCGGCGCAGTCATTTGCGTCGATCTACGACCACAAGCGCATTTGGCCTCCTCCGCAGCCCTAATGGCTGTGCTGCTTTGTCGCCCGCCGATCTGCTCTCCTCAGCTAAAGATTAATCCCCCCCTTCACTGTTGAAGTTGAAGAGCCTGACAGTGTTCTCTGTGAACTTGTCCCCAAATGAGAAGGAGCCAAAATAGTGGAAACATGCAGAAATAATATGCTGGAGAGGCAGCACTTCAAAGCGGGAGATAGGAAAGTGGCCGAGTGAAGTTCACTGGCAATCTCAACTTCTTTTTAACTTGTCACAGCAACTGATGAAACTCAAAAATCTGCTACTTTGCTGGCTTTACCAGTAATTTCAGGTTTTATAGAAAACACCCAAGCCAATGAGCGGTTGGTTTGCTGCCAATGTTGGTAGCAGAGAAGAGACTTTATCACTAAAACAAATTACTAACATGGGGAGGCAGGTTGTCCAAAAAATAATAACTAGGTACCATTACTGGAAATGTCTTGATGCTTTTTCACTGATGTCTACTTATTCTAACAGCCAAAATACCTCTGAGGATATATGGGAGACACGTTCTGTCTTGTTTTTTATGTCGGCACCGTAGTTTCTCTCTGCGCTCCTTCTTTATCCTTCTCTTGGGCAGCCACATCAGCAGCAAACAATGTTCTCATTATCAGGAAAGTGCATACCTCCTAAAAATGGCATTCATTTGTAACTGTTCTGTATCCGATTCTTACCTGTAATGGCACAAATTTACTGCCAGTGCTGGAGGTATATATTGCAGTAAAATATAGAGGTGTGGAGGTCTGGCTTTAATTATACGTCTTGGATTTTCATCTCATGCTAGTCAGCGCTGACATTTAGCCATGAGCACAATAACAATGTTTATTGTTAGGTGTTGATTTGTGTTGCGGCTCTGAAATGTAATTCATTATGTGTGTGACTGATGCCTTCCTGTCTGTCAGAATTTCTACTTGTTTATGGGTGTTTGCCTTCAACACCAGTATCCCAGGTTCTATCTCACAGTCAGCATTCCCGTTTTAATCATTTAACCATGAGCACAACATTTCACTCATCTTAAACAACTGGTTATTGTATTACAGTTACTGTAGGCAGTCAATAAAATACAATAACACACAGATAATACATACATATATAGACCAAACTTTAATAAATAATGAACAGCAGCTGAATAAAGTGCAGTAACTCATTCATGGGCACCAGTCCCTGACTGTTCTCCAGTCTTACTGGTTAAAACTGTCACCCAATGCAACGGTTTGTGTTTTTAATAGTTTTTTTTTAACAGCAATGGAGCTCTATGGCACTGAGTAATAAGCTACATTGGGTTTTGGCTACACGGACAATACTTGTTAGTCAATATATTGTTGGTTTTGGTCTTTTCATGAAATGTGTTGACAATTAGACCAAATATAGACTATCGTCAGCCTTTTTATTTCACATAGATGTTATGGTTAATAGTTATTTATAGTTTAAATCTGATGTCTGTAAAGTTTATTTTTCTAATAAATCCATCCATGTGATGGAGAGTAATAAAACAAACTGGCATATGTATTGTGGTTGCTTGTCCTGGTAGACAATGCCAAAAGAGCCATCTCACTAAAACACCCACGATTTGCAGTGGCTGATTCACATAATGACAATAAAGTTTTATCTTTTGATACTTTAACACAACATTTTAACAAAAACAGAGTGGAGTTTGCATGTTCTCACCCTGTCTGCGTGGGTTTCCTCTGGGTGCTTCACTTTCCTCCCACAGACCACATACATGCAAGTTAGGTGAATTGGAAACTAAATTGCCCGTAGGTGGGAATGTGAGTGTGAATGTGTTTGTCTGAATGTGTTAGCCCTGCGATAGACTGGCAACTAGTCCGGGGTGTGCTCACCCAATTCATGATGGGATAGACTCCGGTCCCCGAGAGACTCTGAGGAAGAAACGCAGTTTGGAGAGGATTTTTATAACAGCTGTTATCAGCAAACTTTATATTTTCTGGGCCCTGTTTGCAAACCAGGAAAGGTATTTAAGTTATTGGTTATGTTTTAGACTTTGATGGCAGGTTTTATGAGTGAAGCAGATGTCTCGTTAAAGACTGATGTCCTTATGTTCAGGTAGAACTTTAAAACAGAAGCTGCTGCCTTGTGTATACCACTAGAGGTTTCCATTACAACCTTCTTAAAGTAAAAAACTTTAACAGTGCTTTGAGTTCTGTCATGGGATTGTGTGACCGAACGTCAATGAATGTTGTATGGGATGAGTTGGTTTTATTTGCCGTGGGGCTTTGCTGCTGCGTTTTGTTGCCCTTTTGTGTTCTGGTTGTTAATTCGGTGAAGACCTCATTGATTCTGTATTAGCATAGGGACGGTCTGAGAATAAGGAATTTAGTGATGGGGCTGACTTGGTTGGTTGCTTTTAGTTTGAGCTAAAAAAGAACTTGCACACACAAAACTTTTCATCTGTCTGTCCTTGTCTGAGTGTTGTCAGTTTTCGTATTGTAGTACTCGAGATCGGTCTTGGTCTCAAGGCCATTTTTTGAAGGTCCCGTCTCGAAATCAACAGCAATTTCGGTCTTGACAAAGAGGACTCAGGATTTTATTTTGAGTTCTAGTATTCGTTAACATCATTACTAGGGATTAAGGTTGGTATGATTCACCTATCTCCCGATTCAATGCTATAATGATACTTACAGCAAACGATCTACTCGTACTGGAGTAGGAATTACACAACAACATCTCTAAAATCGTACAGCGTATGCCCAGCTTTAGGTGGTCTCGACTACAACGCTGTTAGTTATTCCTTGCTGGGCTCTCTGAGTATTTGAGATACAGTTTAGTGGTCTTGACCCTCCCTGCATGTGGTGGTGTACTACACCCAGTGTAATTCAGTTCTAATCTGCAGTTTGCTTCCTTCTCTTTTTTGGTCAATAAAAGTGTCAATGAAATCGCCCTTACTGAGTTAAACTGGACATCTCTATAGTTACTTACAAGCTTATCAGTGCCAACAAACTGCCTAGCTCTCAAGTAATTGAGTAGTTCCTGTGTACCCAGCCTCAGGTGGTGAAAACATTAGAGTCCAAAGCTTTTTTTTTTTTTCTGCAGCACCTTCTCTGGTTAAATTAAGATAGAAACGTGTTTTGTGTCCCAAGATATACTTACGCATGGATAAGCTAATGAGCCATATCTCACATTAGAACACATTAGCTGCACAGAATAATACATTATTGACATCTTAAGTCACTTTGTCACACTTTGAAACAGTGCTACAAACAGTGGCTCATATTCGGCTGACAATTAGCTCTATTCGTCGGTTGTAAAAGATCTGGTAATAGTGCCTTTATACTGTGTAATGTGTACATTTCTTGAAATGTGTTTTTCTAATTATTAACACAGCTGTTTGTTGGCTGCGCTAAGACTAATATTGGGTTATTTTTAGGCTGCTGTACGTATTTAACGGGTGATTTAGGCTGTCTTGGTTTGTGGGGGGTTGGAGAGTCCATACTGGTGATGGTGCGCTGATGGCCCAATAATGAGAACAAAAGGATGCAGACACTGTTCAACGCAGCCTTGGGGAAAAGTAGGACCTGAAAAAAGCCAGGCGACTCCTGCGTTAATGTGTTTCCTGTGCATCACAAGACAAGTAACAGAGCCGGAGAGAGGCCACACCATCTGTGCCCACATTGCAGGTGCACAAGTCAGACAACTATTTGATTTTTAATGAGGAACTCCTCATTAAATTATTTTTGTGCTGTGCTCTTAATCACATAGATTCTTGTTGGCGTATTGATATAAATACAAAAAAACGCCCTTTCTGCTTAAAACTAGCTTGAATGTGTCTCTTTGAAGTTGAAAGGTCAGTTTAAAACCGGAACATTGGCTGACTCACTCTCTTATGATCCGTCCGTGGCGAGGGTGCCCCTGGAGTCGTCGCTCTCCATGCTAGTTTAAAAAGTGGCTGATGCAATAGTGGTGGTGATTACAACATACAGTATAGCCTAACACAATATTTTGGGATGGTCTCTTTTTCCCCAAAAAGTTGACCGGCGATGCATTTCAAAGGATTGAACTTCACTTGGTCCGAATAAGCAGATTAGCCATGAAGCGTGGTTACTATGGTGACCTGCTCCAATCAATGAGAAGGCAGCCCCCTGAGACCTAAAAGCCAACGTTATGCCCAAAATTAGTTGGCTGACTGTTGTAAGAGAGGCTTCTGATGTAACTTAGGGCGCTTTCACAAGCCAACATTTAGTCTGTTTTAACCAAACTCTGGTGCAGTTGGTTTGGACCAAAACACAGGCTGCCTGCACGGGCATTTGTTGAGATGGACAGTGGTAAATGATGAGTTAATATGAGTGTGAGAGAACTGACCTGGACTTCTGCAGAAGGCCGATGTTTGCTTGACATCTTGGAGAGAACATAGAGAATATGCCAAATAAAGTCCACAGAAATAGTGATGTTTATGAAGTCATTCGAGATAAACTAGAGAAGAAGGGATTGGTGCTCATTATAGATCAGTGCCGAGTCAAAGTGAAAAAACTTTGACAGCAATATTTCAAAGTCTGTGATTCTCTGCATAGAAGTGTCAACTCTCGAGACGAAAAAGAAAAATGTGTTCCTTCGTATACGCCCTCAGCAATTTATTTATGTTTATTGGTCCACTTTAATTTGTGCACTGTGAAACCGAACCAGACTAGATAGAAAACAAACCAAATATATCACTCTGATTCGGACTAACCAAACAGACTATGGCTTGTGAAAGCACCCTGACTCACTGGTAATTAATCAACTACCCTTTTAGACCCCATGCAGATTTATGGTCATTTTGTACAAGACAATAAAAAACGACTCGTACTTTAATTCTCACTCCAGACTGTCAGCCAAGGTAAAGGCTGATTTGCATCCTGACACACACTCAGACACCTGAACACATTTTTTTCCTTGCTAGCATGTTCTCCACTTTAACTGCTTCAGAAAAACATTAAGTGCGGTTGAGGGAACGCTCCACAAGGTGGGAGGTCTCCTACCTCGATGAGATCAACTCAGTTCAACACATGGAGTGACGGTTTGTGCTGAACCAAAGGTCCTGCTGAAAATAGTATGGATTTTGAGACACGCCAAGAGGGGAGACTGAGTTTGAGGCTGAAGAGGAAGGAGAGGGACACGACAGGTTCAAAATGAGGTAAAGGCTCAGGAGTGGGCAGAGGCTCTAACAGAGTAAATGCAACCAGGAAGCATTCAAGACAGAAGGCGGTTCGAACACACTCCAGCCAGATGTTGAAAAGGTGTAAATGCATCCGTCTCTACAAGACACATACTGTACATGGTACTCCTCCTCCAAGTGCAAATATGTCAGTAAGTGGTCTGTGAAGGTAGCTATTACGGGTCTGTCCCCTGTGGTAACGGCATCTGAAGTAAGACTGAAATGACACTGTAATTAGACGTCTCATTAACAGCGGCTCCAGCCATTTCAACACATACTGTATGATCATATAGAAGGCGTTAGGAGATGTTATGGTATTTATCTGATCTCTTATCAGTGCTCGTTTCAAGTGCGTCATATGCACAACAATTACAGAGAAGCAGTCGTTGGCAATGAAAATCTTGGATCTCAGGCTCCCTCCAAAAATGCTCATCAAATATGTATCAAAGAAAATTAAAATTACGCAAGTAAAAAAACAAAACTAGAGAACTTCTCACGATGGGATCACACCAGCTGAGACTCTAAATCGGGCTAGGGGCATAAAGTTAATTTTGGTCTCAACTACACACCTGTAAAGTTTCATGACTGCATCTTGCACAGTTGTAATGACAAATCAAACATAAACATCTGGCAAAGTCCTCAAAACTGCTTCTGTGGTAGTTCTTGTTATAGTGATAGTATGGTATAGTAAATTGTTGACAGGGGCCATTTTGATTCTCCTTGGAGTTTACTATATACAAATGACACAGCAAATGGTACATTGCGACAGCACTGTGCACAATTACATTGCTTGCATTATTAACTACCGAATGAATCAGTTAGTGTGTGGGATACTCATTTCTAGTACAATAATACTTGTTAATTTTGATCCATGTGATGTGCGTGTTTTTTAGGCTTTGAGTGAACGTGGGCACATTCATCACGACTCGATTTTGTCTGTCGAGTGTCATGTGAAGAAGCTGTCACACATTGAATCGTCAGACATTTACTGGTTTGAGTGGGCGATAAAGTAGATTCACAACATTTGACACAATAACACAACAACCTACACAGATCAGTTTACACGTGTTTCTTCATGTCACTAACGTGTTACAAACATGACGCATTTACATTCTTAGATATATACTAACTAAACATGCATACAGTATGTGATACAATCTGTCCTCATTGACCAAACAGGGTGAAGAGAGTTGAATATGCTGCCTTTATTTCTGGAGACAGAACTAGCACATTGCCATAATGGCACTCCACCGTCATTATAACTCTATAGTATGTCTTTTCACTTGCCTCTTTTGTTTGCCGAGTTGTATGACCAGCATGGCATTGACGGATACATTCTCTCTTTATAGTACTGTTTGGCACATTGGCGAGGTAATCCACCTAGTCTGCAAAGGGTTGCTTATCCAATCCTCTTACAACAAGGACACCTACTCTTCTCCCATGTGTACATACGCAGACCTTCTCCAAGGACAGATATTGAAAAGTGGCTGCCATTGCAATTACTAGGAAATCCATTCACTTCTACATATTGTCTACTTATTCTTATTTGAATAGATAAGATATTGAGTTCAAGTAAGCTTTTAGCAAGGAATATGTTGATGTTAGTGCCGGGTTTTGATATTTACAGACTATCTATAACATGTTGTGGAGAATCCACAATGTTCAGCACAATTGGTTTGTGTTGTTCAACATGTACGTCAATGCAGCAGCATCGTCTCATACTACTCACAGGACCAGTATTTAGTTTGAAACGCCAACATGACCCTGCTGACAGATCTGCACCCAAGGCTTTAATTCATCAGTGAAAACTGAACAGTACCTATTTAATTTCAATCAATAATATACTAATACAAAATACAAAAAAAATAACCTTTTTTCATATTGATTAACAAAATTTCTGTTAGTCTTTCACTTTTAATTCACCGCGCTGATCCACGACCCGAAAGATTTGAAATATTAAGGATACAGGCAAAAATATGAGAGCGTAGCTCACTCTTGATTTCATCACTATTCACCTCTCTCCTTCTGTCATTCTAGTCTAAAATACCGCCAACAACAGCCTGACTGGATTTGTGTATTTTTGGCATAGTTTTTAACTATGCTGCCAATTTAGCTCTGGGATTGTCAGTCATCCGGTGGGGCGGTCCACAACTTTGATCCAGAATGAAATATTTCAACGAATGGAGAAAAAAGTGGGAGTGCTGCACTGGATCAGGAAACTTGGTGGTGAAATAAAAAAACAGGTGCTCTTCAAGGATGGGGCAATAAAAAAAAGTTACCATCCAGGTTACTTGAAAGTAGGTCCTTGTTTGGTGGTCGGAAAACATCCGAAGTACTCTTATTGTTGATTAAAAATCCTTTATTAATACATGGATAACACAAATGTGTTTTAACTCAACAACTCAACTTAGACTTGTACAGACTGCCATTCTATACCAAGGACTTCCTTTCAACGTAAACTGGAAAGTCACAGTTTTGTATTGTTATATCTCAACAAATATTGGATGGTTTGCCATAAAATTTGGTGTCACCAGAGGATTATTCCTCATGCCGTTGATCCTCTCCTCCTAATTTAAAACCATTCACATAACATTGATACCCAGGCTGTGTACACTTGCACATCTTTGCCCTTTGCTACTACTTCAACCATATATATATATATACAGTATATATATATATACTTTTCTAATCCAAACTCAGTGTGATTTTCATTTACTTTAGTACAATATGAAAGACTGACTTCCATCAGTTTGTGGAGGACAATGCGATTTTTCTGAATCTGAATTTGAATACTTTCTGCAGCGTCTCGAGAGAATCTCTTTTAATGGACATGAAGCTTTTCTTTTTCAACTTACACTGGATGTTTTTCTGCAGCTTTGATATAGTCTGTCTATAATCTATTTTGAAATATACTGTCGATCACAGATATCCTCTGTACGTTATATTTGCATATAGTTTAGAGTTCACACTTTCCATGAGAGTTTTCCACTTCTTGAAGATCTTCATCTTAATTGAGGTCATGCCATAGTCTTAAGTTCCTTCAGTGCATAGCGAGGATTTGTTCCTGCAGCTTTTTTAAGGCTATATGGAAAATCTACTGAGACAGCCTGAATGGCAATGGATGCCAAATGGTGTGCTACCAAATTCTGGGTCTATCTCATTTCAACAAAATACCTAGATGCTAAAATGAATAAAACAAGGTCTTTGAATATCATGAAATGGAACTCACCTTGATTTCAGCGCTTCTAAATGTTTTACTTTTTGCTTCTTAGGCTCTCTGCGTGTATTATGAGTGTTATATAATCCATCTAAAGGATCATGCCAAAGTTCAGTTTAAATAAAGCATTAAGATCTCACAAATACGAGTTAAAAGATTGTTTCCATTACAGGATTTTCATAGTGACCCACAGTGTGGGTTGAGACATGAATCTGAGTAAGTGAGTAGAGGAGTGGGAGCGTCTGGGCGAGTGGTGTTTACAGTTTGAGTTTTTTTTTTATGTGTAGATTGGCGATTGATGAAATGACCTTGAAGGTGGGTGCAGCGGGACTGGGCTGGAGATGTAGGCCAGTAAAGGCATCTGAAGGCAACTGAATTAATTTAGTTTTGCCCTCTCCAGGAAGCACAGACATCTCATTTTCATTTCACTTTAGTTTCCTAACACATGCAAGCGCCAATGTCTGTCTGTCACTAATTAGCCTTTTAGCAAGGGCTTTGGAACATGTCAACACCAGATGCAATTACATGCATGTTCTCTCTTGAGGATGAAGGTTCAGCATATTGTTTACATGTACTCTGCCTCTTGGGAATTGCCATGCATACATTTTCAGAGATGTTGTTGTAGCTCATGTTCCTTTTTGTTGTTGTATTTTTAGTCTTCTCACACTGGCGGAAACATAAACTTAATTTTTTAAAACTTGATTACATTTGTCATATACATACAGGTACATACACGGAAGTTGACCTCTGCATTTAACCCATCCTAAGCAGGTAGGAGCAGTGAGCTGCTGTAAGCGCCCGGGGAGCAACTTGGGGTTAATGTTTCGCTCAAGGACACTTCGACATGCAGACAGTAGGAGCCGCCCCAGTTGTTTGACCCTTTTGTATTTTCACAGCTGCTCACTCTCAGGAGCGAGCTATTTTTTTTAATAACTATTCATTACAGAAGGCTGATTGTACATTATGTTTTCTGCTGCTTGGCTTTGACCGATTAGCTCTTTCAAAGGGATGCACCGATTGTGAAATTCTGGGCCGATACCGATGTTACACAGGGAAACAAAGACCTCTTCATTATAAAATAAAAAAATAAATGAGCTGTTTTAAATGTATCCAGCATTTCATCGAACTGACTTTCAATGAGTACAAACAAATTCATGAAACAACCTTTAATATAGCCTTCTTTGACATTTTTTAAATAACTGCTTCTAAACTCCTTTTCAGCTGCTATACAACTATGTGCTCAATGAGAAGAATATTTCAGTACTTACATAGCCCAACAAAAATATTCATTTTGTGAAACATAAATTGAGTCTAAATGTAAAAGCGAAAAATAAGTATGTTTCCCACACATTGACTTTACTTGAGCGAATGGCATCTTATCGACCAATAGACCGATGGCAGTCAACAAGGGGAATATTGTCCGATACCGATGTTTGGCCGATAAATCGGTGCATCCCTAAAATAAATAAATAAATATGCATGTTGTTGTCAATTCCTTTACAGAGAAGACAGCGCAAGTAAAAACCAATATGTAACAAATAACTCATGTTTCCTTAAATGACCACATGTGAGCAATATGACATAGGAAAGATGAAATTTGAAGTATTTCTAGTTTACAAAAAATCACTGTACTTGAGAGGCTGAGATAAAATGTCTGTCAGTATTCATGAGTTTTCCACGTAGTTGTCATTGTCATATCCAGGCATTATGAATGAATAACTGGATTTCAAGTAAAGTTTTATCCCGTCTGCAAAACAATCATCTAAAAAACATTCAAAGGGGAGTTAAACCAAGCTCTGGCCAAGTCATTTAGACGGTTCAGAAACCATTTTCTAATGTAATTCAGTCTGTGAAAGTAATAATTATTTTCTATTAATTACGGTTTCAGCACCAAAAGCTTTGGGATTGTACATTAGTCTGTCAGTTTCCGGAGTGTGTGGTCCTCGGATTTCCTTATTAAGCCTGTTAGATTTAAATTGCTGCACATATGAAGGCTTTTGAGAAAGTAATGGCATAATGAGACCTTTCACCTCTGACTGATGGGAGAAATGAATCCTGAACGTGGCGAAAACTACATTTGATTGACGGGTTAATTCAAGATTGCTTCACTGTGTGCAACTGCCAGTGTTTGCCAGTATGAATCACATGTTATAATGTGTATGTACACATTTTGATCACGTTATCAACCATTGTTTTTTTAACATAACCCCAAGACATAGCTTTTAACAGTCTCTCTGTCAGAACACGTTTCATTAATCGGGATAATTTTACCCAAAGTCAAAATTAAAGTGGGAAAAGCTTGGGAAATAGAAGTTTCCTTGATGTAGTCCAGTTTATGAGTATGTGCATTGCTTAGTAGGAGACATCAATAGTAAAGCCTTGCTCAGAAACTTGAGAAAGATGCATGCACTGACTGCCCAATCAGTTGGTTGCATTCCCTTTAAATTTTCATACATACATGCTCTACCCTCTGATGGATTTCGCTGTTAGTTGTAACCAGAGGCGAAGGCCAAAAGGGATGCGATGCATTCCGATGCTGGACTCGAATACACAACGATGTGCGAGGGCTCAGCTAGTCTGGGCCAAAATGGTTATTAAACGAGTGGAGCGCCGTCACCCACCACGGGCCCCTGCTGTCCAACCAATCACCTGTGCCCAAGAGCCAGAAGGAAGTAAGAGAAGTTCAGAGATTTCCTGTGAATATGTATGTCCCCCCTTCTTATTCATCATATATGAATGTGATCTAGTTGCAAGGACATTCAATCAAGTGGTTAAACAAATAGTGTAATACGTGTTGGAACTTGATAAAAAGCTGGACCTCTTCAGAGTGGGAAGATATACAGCATCGACTTTATTCCATTATACACTTGATATACAGTTTGTCCCTACAAACCTTTTATCAAGTTTAAATACTTCACATTTTTCTTCAGTCTTGCATATTTGAGCACACCTCCCAATCTAGTATATCATTGTTGGTACCAATTGATTCCTTAGGTTTTTTTCTAGTCTCATATGATGCCCGTATCTTCAATGTAGCTTTTACAAATTTGCGTTAACGTGTTCTTATCGGGTTAACTATGACAGCCCTAGTTCAAATGTTATCTTGCAGAAAGTAGTTTTTGGCGAGAAACTTGAATAAATACAAAAGGAGATGTTTTCACAGCAATATAACAAAGAAAATAGAGCGGGAATTAGGACCTGTTTAACTTCCTAACAAAAAACTGTATGCAAACGGTAATACATGGGATTTATTTTTTTATTTTGTTTTTTACCGTGATATCGAATTGGTAGAGAGAATCGTGGAATTTCAATGGTGCCCGTGCTACTGAGTTTTTCGTATTGTGACATCCCTAGAAGGGACGATGCTCCCTGTCCTCTTATTGACAATGAAGTACAGGGAACAAAACCACATGTGCACCTCCAGGGGAGGAATCTCAGTAATGGCTTTCTTCCTCAGGAGGGAGACCTCCATCACGGCATGGTCCTAGAGAGCAGTGTGGAAGACGACCCGTAAAGGAGGGGAATTGACAGCTGAATTGGAGTGCATGTCCTCTCCTCGGTGCTCTGTCTGTGGAGAGAGGAGACACAGACCTCCAACCACCCAAAGTGACGCTCTGAAAATGGTTACACAGTGGGAATAGGAGTGTAAAGCTCTGGGCCCACCTGTTGTCTTCCTCCCACTGAGGAAGGAGACACATGGGGGTCCTGGTGAAAAGGGTCACTGCAGACAGAAAGAGACGCTCCATTTACCTCTCTCTCTCTCTGAAGCACAGTACGCGGAGAATTAATCCCACACAGTTGTCATTGCAGCTTCTGATCGAAGCAAAGAGTTTGCCCATTCTTGATGGGGTGCCTATGCTGATTTGTGCAGCACACATTGTTCTTCTGCAATTGATAGCGAAAGGCCTGAGACATCCTAAGGGCTCATTCACACCAGCATTTTATTACAGGAAAATGTCAGACCAAAATCAATTCATTTCAATGGAATCACCGCAATCAACTGAGGCCAAATGTGTTTGCGCTGTGCTTTCGCATAGAGCTCGACTTGAGTGAACTTTAATCTGCAATGGCACTGATGTCTTGACAGTGCTGAACTTTATGGGAACAAAGAGACAGAAAGATCCAACATGGAAGAAGCTATCATATTAGCTCTGTCATGCCATCCAATTTCATATCACCCTGCTCTGCCAGGATATAAACTGCTCCACAAAAGAGATGTGGCATGTTTTGCTGTCAGTTGTGACATTTTGTGTAGGTATGAATAAGCTCCCTTGAATACAATTTCTGCCACTAACCTGCCAGAAAGTGCAAGTAGCCAGTACTTCACTACGCCAAGCTTCCAGTTTCGACTATCCTTCAAGGTTGCATGGATGAATTTCACTGTGCAA
Source organism: Sebastes umbrosus (assembly GCF_015220745.1). Lineage (NCBI taxonomy): Eukaryota > Metazoa > Chordata > Actinopteri > Perciformes > Sebastidae > Sebastes > Sebastes umbrosus. The sequence continues at coordinate 8,932,527 of NC_051277.1, read as the reverse complement.
CTGTCTAGTTGTTGCCAGGCACTAAGGTTACCACTTTAGTCTGAAACTCAACAATTTCTCAACAGTCTGCTGATGGGTGAGAAAGCTCAGGGAGCCCATCAAAAGGCCACACTGCTAGCTAGTCTTCCACCTTGAGCATTGTTAGGATAGCAGGAGGTCGAACCCTTTCCTGTCTCTCTTGAAAGGAGGCAGACCCTGACTGTATCCTCGACAGGCTGATCTCCTTTGTCCCGCTGCCAGATGTCGACCCTGCAGTATGGGAGCATACGCCACAGTAGGGAGCTTCGTGGTTAGAGGCAAAACCGGTTCCTTCTTGATTTAGTGAAAAGTTGGTGAGTCGAGGGACAAACATAGCTGAACATAAATATAAGCAGAACATAAATGTTAAACGGCTAAGGAGGCATTCGACAGCTCAAGGCCCTGAAATCCCACACAGGGTTTTTTTTAAACCTCTGCAGGTAAAACAAAACTTACAGGGGAGTGATGGAAACTTCAGTCAGTCATGGTCTGTAGATACCCACACAGTCCTGAGAAGAGTCAACATCAATCAACATACCTGAAAAACACCTGTGTAGGTGTACAATGGATTTATAGTGGATTTAAAGGTGCTTTATATGATAATCAGAGCATTATTATAGCAACAAACAACTATTTGTAAAGATATAGAGGAGTAATGACTACCTGAGCAGAGATTGATGTCGCTCTCCCTCTGTGTGTGTGTTGTAATTCGAGCTTCTTCATGCTTTGTTGACATTGCCAGGCCGCCTTTTAGTGCATGTTTGTGCAAATGAGCGTGCCCCACTGGCTAGCTCACAGCCGCCGCTTCTACTATGGAGAATCAAAGTTTTTTAAACTTTTTAGTCAGGAAGAACATTTCCAGCCCCAGTACTCATACAGCAAGACTCTCTAAATATCAAAAGATTCAGTTTCTAGTTTGTTCCGTGCAAAGGTTTAATATTTTTGGGTTTAATAAAAATCTGAGGCCTCTGGGGTCTTCTCATGCGGCTTATAATTTTTGTCATGTAACTTTTGATGGCCCAATGAGGAAATACTGTCCAACAAGATGTTGCTACCATTTCTCACTGATGGTTAGTAGTTCTCTCTCTGTGAAGCTCTAAGACGAATGTCTGTTGACATTGACGTCAGCATTTTTTCCTTTTTGGCTCCTTCAGGTATTTAGAACAAAGAATGCAGAAAAACAGATTGAAATATTGAAAAAAAAAGCTGAGGACAAAAAAAGCACATATTCTTGTTGTTTTCTCACAGAAAAGCTTCCAAAGAGAGACGAACACAGCTACGTCTGCATGCCAGCTGGGTGCCTCTCTCTCTCTCTCTCTCTCTCTCTCTCTCTCTCTATCTCTATCTCTCTCTGCACTAATGCATTTCTTTTTCAATGGAAAGAATTTTCTCTTGCAACTTCCTAACAATGCTGAGCGTGTTTAAAAACTCAACCCAGTGGGTGCTGAAAGTTAAAAAATGTATATGGTAGTCAAACTTGACTAAAGGTGCCATGCTTCAACTGGGTTTTCTGCGGTTGCATAGCAACAGACTACCACTTTCCCCAAAAACTCCTATTTGGAGGAGAGGTTTTGTGGGAGCATTGTAGAAATCTTTACAGTGCACTAAAAAAGACAGACTTTTCTTTTTCTCTTTGAAAGATCGGATAAGAATTATTACATTTTGATCTCAGTTACAAACCAGGGAACTCTTTACAACAGGGTTTTATGTTTTTAGCTCTTTGCTGTAAATGGAGAGTCCACTGGTTATAAAATCCACATCACCACCAGCTGCGAGACTCAGCGTGACTCCCTGCACTGCGTTTGTCCCCAGAATAATGCATCGCTTTGTGGATAATGAGCACTTTACTGCATGTAGTCCATGTGTTTAGTTTGTAAAGCATTCACATAGAGCATTTATACAAGTTGTTTTTTGTTTGTGAAGTTTCCCTCTCAAAGCATGAGCTTGTATTCTCAACTGTTAACACCTACAAGAGCAACTGTGTCAAAGACGTGTGAAACCTGCCAGACCGGGAGCTCATTATGGCTCCAGACAATGCCGTCATTAATGTCCAGCAGGGTCTTCACATTATGAAACCAAGCAGCTCCTCCAGATGGCTATCCAGTCTCACCTGGCTCTCCCTGTGCATCTCTCAGCACTCCTACAGGAGGTGGGAGGTCGGCCAGAGGCCCGCATCTTTCCGGGAAGAGAGAAAAGATTCAGCCGTGGAGTTCAAGTCCAAGACCATCCGATCCGAAGACCACAAAGGAACCACTTACGGTAAAAAGAGCTGCGGGGAGGAGGAGGGATGAATCATTGAAACCACAGCTAATAAAGAGCACACTTAATAAGATAATGGTCCTCTGTCAATATACAGCATTTGTCTAAGGTCGGTTTCGATTCGTATGCAATAAGGGTGAAAGATCTCATAAAGAGTTGAGACTCTCAAATGACTTTTGAATGAAATTTCCAGTTAGTCAGACGTAACGATTCCCGTATTTCACAGAACGTTTGTTGAGCAAAACACTTTGGGGCTTGTGTAAGAACAAATGTTAGAAATGAAAATAAAAGGTCTGACAGCATCCTGTATCAAAGGCATCTAAATGTTCTATTTTATCTATCTGTAAATCTGTCAGGGCTGTCGATCGATTCAAATATTTAATCCCGATTAATTGTTTGATTGTCCGTGATTAATCACGATAATCACAAATTGATTAAACATTTTTGATCTGTTCAAAATGTACTGTAAAGGGAGATTTGTCAAATATTTAATACTCTTATCAACATGAGAGTGGGCAAATATGCTTGCTTTATGCAAATGTTGTATATATTTATTATTGGAAATCAATTAATAACACAAAACAATGACAAATATTGTCCAGAAACTCTCACAGGTACTGCATTTAAATTTGTGACTTTATAATCTAAATAATTGTTTTTACCTACAATGGCCCTAATATATGGAGGACAGAACCTGCCAAAATGTTAAATAAATATATATGTAAATGCATAAAGAAATGTGTGAATAAATAATATAGAAATAGATAAGGGGTGAAATGCAAAGGGTAATAAATGAATAAATACATATGTAAATACACACATTTAAAAATAAATGCAAAAATACATATATAAATACACACATTTAAAAATAAATGCAAAAATAAATAAATAAATTTAAAAATAAATGCAAAAATTAATATTTTAATAAATAAATAAATAAAGGTATACATAGAAAAATACATAAATAAAAAAGCAATTAATGTCACATTTCATCAATTAATGAATGGCTACATTTATTTTCAATATTATTTTTGCTACATTTATTTATTTATTCATTTATTTATTTTGGCAGGTTCCGTCCTCCATACTAATACGGCGTCGTAGTATTTGTGCTTGTCTGAAGATACACGTTAAGGGTGTTATGGGTCAGATCGCATGGGGTTGGCAGAGAAGCAAATGCACACACACCTCCCAGATCTCAACATATTGTGTGGACCTGCACGTCAAGGTAGTTGACTGGTGGGTTCAACTCCTGTGGGAGGTGAGCTCGAAATGGAGAGGGAAAAAAAAAACTTAAACGTTTGCACATACAAGTATAGAGGAAACAGCCCAGTGGACATCTCTAAATGACAGGTTCACCCCATGCAGCCGGGGGAAACATGTTTCAGCCTTCACAAGTAGAAATAACAGAGAACTTGAAAGCTTAGAAGGGGTGGAAACAACTTGTCATCTACATTGAAACTGCCACACATAACTATTATTCGTGAAATTGCTCACATTTAATAACATCTTTAACAAGGAAGCATGAAAATACAATTGGAGCTGGATGACTTCCTGCTGGCTCCCCTCAAAATAATTTACTGAAATGGCTCTATTCTGATAGAATGAGTCACTGTTTAAAAAAATGTTTTAAAGCTTTTTTTCTAATGATTGTTTATCAGAAAAAGGTCTTGTTGGGCATCACCTGACATGCAATTCAGACTGTAGACACTTTTGCCAAAATTACCTTACAGCCTAACTAGTATTAGCAGCAAATGATTCACTGCCTGTAACTTTTTGTTACGGGGAATATGTGTTTCATTCTCTCATCAGTCAAACTGAAATCGTAAAAGCACCAGGAGGCCTTTAATGAATGTGATCAGCTTCTCGTTTATTTCACCTGAATTTCATTCAACATCAAATTGGCCAGCTGTTGTCTCAATGTATGGGTTTGTTTTTATTAATAGCCTCCACAGCTATTTACAGTGTGAGCTAATATGTGTAGTATACGGAGTGAAAGCAAGCTGTGTCGTAAGGTGCTGTAGGTAACTGATCTAAGGTCTCCTCTTCGCAGGTATAATTTTGTAACTGTATAGCTTTTGTTTTTGAGCTGAAAGTGGCCCTTGTTCCAGCTCTCGAGCCAAGCCGGTTAATAACTCTCCCACACACAGTGCCTTCTGCTAGGAACAACAATTACCACCTCTGCTCTGAGCTGCTAGGTAATATTGTTTGTCTTCTTGGAGATTTTCATCAACGGGGAGCTGAGAAGTGTGTAGGAACGTAGTGATGATCCCCATATTACAACAGTTTGCTCTTTCTGAATTTTTTTTTAGATCAAGATTGCTTTCCTGAGAGTTCATTAACTGAATATTGGGAGCTGTCACCCAAACGTACAGAGGCGTCTTCTTCTCCCCCCTCAGAGTTGACATACACTTTTTAACTAAAATGGATAATCATTTTGTTCATCACCTCTGAAATGGCAGCAATTTATTACAAATATATGTAATTTAATCCTCTAACTAGCAATTCTCCTAACCTGACCTTAGCTAATTAACTTTGTTATTTTAATGTGCACAGTAATTACAAGAGGACATTTGTCTCTGTAATGTAGAATTAAATACTTTACAGCTCATTATCAATGCAAAGTGATACTGGGCTGGGTAATCTTGTGAGTTTAAAAAGCAGCATCTCACAACTGTCTGCTGTGGGATTCAGTCGTCTCACAAGACACCAGCTCTGCATCTGTCTCAGTCTGAGTCATCCATCATCTCCACAACACGTACAGTAACAAATGAGATGATGGGAAATTTGTAAAATCAGTGAAAGAGAGGAATCGTGGTTACAAGTCAAGGCACCGAGAAGAAGGTAGTTGAGGGATTTAATGTCGTCATCAATTCTGTAACACGACTTTTTGTTTGAGCGTCAGCAAGATGTTGTTAGATCTGGTACTGCAACAAGACAGTATGATACTGTGTGTGCATTTCTGAGCTAATGAGGGTGTGTGTGCACAGCCCGCTCCTACAAAACGTGTTCATTGTAAATATGTTTTGGAGGAATTGTAATTGCTGCTTGAATTTTGTTCATTTTTGCTATTCATGAAATGTGAGCAGACAGAAGGTGTACAGAAATGCCCGGTTCAGAATGCCGATGTATTCCGACATGTAGTCTGTTATGTGTCGCGGCCAAGTCACAACAATAATTTATGACTTTCAATCGTCTAATATGACATAGTGACCATCATAACTGTCAAAAACATTGTGTAGTCTGATCCTGGCATAAGAGGAGGTCAGGGTGAATGGGTGGTCGTCCAAATAACAGAGACTGAAGTCTCTGTCCTGAGTCGTATGTGTTGTTAGGTTTTGGCTGATAGAACACTTTGTTAAAGCCAGAAAAGAGTGTAGGTTTTGGTTAAGTATCGAAAAAGTCACAGCGTTGTGTTTCATGTTTCAGAATTAACTTTAGGCCACAGTTTTCCCTCAAGCGGCACTAGAGTGTTGTCAAAAATATCAAAGTATTGATACATATCAATACTTTAAAGACACAACATTTAGCCGGCACAAAATTAATGCAACAGCGGCCACTGCCATCAATGAATGTCATCTTATTTGCCGATAGGTCGATTGCAGTCAACGAGGCAAAAATTGGCCGATACCAATGTTCGGCCGATAAATCGGTGCATCCCTACTTCTTATGTCAGATTTATGACGAATGCTGTTTCATATTTGTGAATGGAAATGGACTTCTTTAAACATCACACCATGAATCACAGCAACCTAATGTAATATTGTAGGTCTGTACAGAAAGTCTTCATAATATTTTCCCTGCCTCCGACCTCCCAGTCAACAGTTTGTTCACAAAAATCCTTTGAGTGTCAGCCAAGAATATTCTTAAGTAAAAGGAGAAGGGGAGTTTAATCTAAACAAACACCTTGTTCAAAAGTAAGCCAGGGTCACACCAAGTGTTCACCCCACAGGCTCTGTATAATTGCCTTCATGCTCATGCCTCTGCCAATAAAAAATACCCAGCAGTGACTTTGGAGTGGCAGCAAACGTATCTCCTCTCAGTAGTTTTTGTTGCGTATGAGCTTGTTGGATTGCCACCGCAGATTCCCCGGGCATCTATTTTTGATGCTGGTGCCGAAGTGGGGCATCAAGGCTAATTTGAATAAGTGCCACTGTTAGTCAGACCATCAACATCAGCATGAATGCTGCACGGCTGTTAAAAAATATAAATATACACTGCAGGGGGATTAATCATTAAGATGTAAGAAGAAAATTAGCCGTCCATCATCCTGAATGATTCAGAAGGTTGATTGCTCTGCCTGTCAACCCTCTAGATTAGATGCTGCTGTCCGGGATGTCTTCCCCATTTCCTCCGTTTCACATTCAGAATTATTTCACTCGCTAAGTTCAGAATACATAAAACAACTTCAGCAGAGTTGGTATATAATATGCACACGACTGTAAGTGGCATATAGAAGAAGCAGCTCCTCACTTACCAACTGTCTGAGAGACTTAAAGCTGGTAAACTCTGCATATGACTCAGTGAGGAGGTTTCAAAAAAGTGACACCTTCCTCCTCCTCCTCCTCCTCCTCCTCCTTACAAAATGATTAATACTATACTAAAAGAGCAAATCTAGACTTGTGGTTGTGACATGAAAAGCAAAATCTGTCAGACTGTTTGATAAGAAATGAATCAGCTTACATAACTTAGGTTACACAATAAATTATCTGTGTATGACCCGTCAGACAGCTTCTATTTGCTATCTTTACTCTCAAATCTATTTAGAGAAATGTTCATATTTACAATATAAAGAGGCCTTGATTGGACAGTATTTTAAAATAGGTATAATAAATATAGAAAACCTGCAGGTAGGATACAATCCCAGCTGCAGTTTTTCTGGTGGATGTGATAAAGTAGTCATTGTCAAACTCCTGTCCCGCCCCACGGACGCAGACTGGCCAAACATAGCGTAGCATCGGCCAGCTTTAACCAGCTTCTGACAAATATCCGGCTCTGCTCCATAGAGCCTCATGCAATCCTTTCAGATGTTCTTCATTCTCAGGCCGGTTATGTGGATTTCATGGTTAACTGTTGTGCCTGAGGCACTTGTAATAGTGATACTCGTTACCCAGAGAGGTTGGAAGGAGATATACGTTTCTAAAACGATACTTTTCTTTGTAAAAACCATAGACTGTATTGTATGGTAAAAACCTGTGGGGCTAACATTAGCAGAGAATGTTAACACATCATTAACTAGCGTTAGCACTTCTGTGCTGTGCAAGCTACTGAAGATAATAGTTTTAACAGTGAATAAAGACCTACCTGGCTTTACAGGCGCAGCGCTCCTTAATTTCATTGTCTTCTGTCTCGATCACTAGGTGATGTGGTGGTTCACTTTTACACTGTGCTCTGTAGGCTTCAGCTTCTATCTTGATCTTTTTAACCTGTTTTCGCTGCCGAGTCAGTTTGACATCCTCGATATAACGCGTATTGTAGACCCTTCTGTCTGCTTCTCCCTGAAATCCATTTTTCTTTTTTCCAAAAATTAGATAATATTTCTTCAGGTAGTGCAGTAAGTGACAGTGTGGGCTCCATGGTAGCTCCGACAGACACAACCTGTATACTTATATTGCATTCCTTATACCCAGTGTTGTGGTAATCAAGATCGGTCTTGGTAGCGAGACCGGTCTCGAGACCACTTTTTAAAGGTCTCGTTCTCATCTCGGAATCGACTGCATTTTTACTTGGTCTTTATTTCAAGACCGGTCAAGTCCACAACTGCGGGGATCAGACTAAATTGTTATATATGGCTATAAAAGAGGTGAATGAAGAGGACTCTTTATTTGCTTTCTGTGGGTGTTTTTCTGGGAATATGGATCTTTCAGATCAATTTGAGGAGTGCCTATGGTTTGCATGTTCCACATTTAATTTTATTTTATTTTTATCATAAGTGTGCCATGCAGTTTGGTACTCACACTGGTATGGTCTTGGTCTGGACTGGGTCTCGCCTTGCCATGGTCTTGGTCTTGTCTCTGTCTCAATACACTCTCGTCGTGGTCATGACGTTCTTGGTTTAGACCCTAACCTTAATTATCCTAACCTTGAAGAAATACTCCAATATGAAAATCTGTCTTTTCAGTATAAATTATTCATCCCCCTGTTGGCTTTAAAAATGGCTGTTAAAAGTTGTTAACTGGAAGCTTAGATTCACAGCAGTTACAATGGATTTCATCGGTGTCCCCAAAAAACATGTCAAAATGCATCAAAACTCGACACCAACGCTAAATACACAACTTCTATGTCCCACTATTGCCTCATATCTCAGAAGCTCCTGTGGAAGCAGCAGATTTGCAAATTCTTAGTAAAGCAATGAGTGTTCAGAACACAGTGAGCATCCAGATCGACGGCAGAGAAGTGAATTATGACATGTTTACGCTTTATTTATGTAGTTATTGCAGTGACTCTGGGTTGCTACTGGAATTAATTGTACCTGCTGCGACTCCAAGCTGAGTTGCTGTCTTCTGTGAAGGAGCAACCTTTAAAGCCTACAGACAGAGTGTTAGTCATTCAAAGGATGGGTTTTCAGCAGACTATTCCTTTAACTATTAGACAGCCTTTTGGAAAACATGTCTTCCCTTTTCAAAGGTGTCCTCCTCATACGATCTAAACCTCAAATTGGTCCTCAAAAGGAAAGTACAACAGTATACTCACAAACACTTGTTTTTGTCACTTACGAGGATACTAATTACTTTCATTCCTGACTTACTCTAACCTAACACACCATGCCAAAAACCAAGTTGTAACCCTGAAATGTAGTTTTGTTCCTTGTAATCGCCAACATTTTGAGTCCCCAAAATGCGACCGTATGTGCAGATTTTAGTCCCCACATCGTTATTAATACAAGTACCCACGCACACTTCATCGTCGCACAACAACAAAATGAATGTTTCATTTGTTTTTACTATATATTTTATCATGGTGAAGAATCCTTTTCTCTGCCTCATCATTGGGTTGAATTATACAGATGTGTTCGTGAGCCTGAGCGCCCTGGCGTTCAGTCATCAGCCTGGAGGTCAGATGAAGGCCAGAGGGCACAGAGACTTGGACAGCGGGACACATCCAAAGGGAGTTTCCACACATAATGGGCTCTAACACCCGTTGCAGAGAGAACAGGGGATGTTTACTTTGTTGACTGACCTTGCACCCGCTCGCTCCCTGCTGGATAGACATTGATTGTGTATGATCTGTTCCGGCGTCCAAGCTTCCAGTTGAGTGAAGCACAGTTAACGAAACAACACATGCACTTTGAAATAGCTGTGTTTTTTATACATTTTTTTTAATAATAATTCAAAATAGTTTTTTTTTTTTTTTTTTTTAATTGATTTTATCATGGAAATGTATTTCACCAACAACTTCTGACTTGAGTGTGTTTGATTGGACATGACCTCCTAATGGAACAAGAAGAGTTAACTTGAGTGAAATTCAAGACCTTAAATAAAATGGACAATACACTGTAAATGAGAAGAAATTATAGAAATTGGTTATGTATTTTTTATGATGAAATGCATCTCATTGAAAGCATATTCTATTAAAAATAACACCTTATCAAAATGGAGAGAGTTATCAGTTCAGTATATAAAAAAACTCTAAAAATATATATATATAAAAATAAACAATGATTTGTGAAAAAATCATAAAGTCTGAACTGATTTTTAAGACGATATTTGAATTGACTGACTGACTTTATTATCCACCTCAGTGGAGATTTGTCTTTGGCTTCTCCAAATACAGTTACATACAATACCCATAACACAACACACCATTAAAACATACAAATAGACAGTAATATATATTACGCCTAGCAAAGTGAAGTCTTATACTAACATTTAAATTGAAGTGTTATTGACATTACAGAGCTGCCCGCCATTGTCTGTTATGAACGTTAACGAACGTCAATATATTTCTTATTTCAAAATTCAAATATATACATTATAGTGCATTTGTTGGCTTCTTATACACATTAATAAATTACATTGTCTTTTGTGCTGTCATGATTGAATTAGCTGATTCAAATGTATCTTTAATTATGGTTATTGCATGCAAACAAATCATTGTATAATCAACATTATCCATTAACACTAACAGAAACTACACTGGATTCATTTGATTTTGGTAAACTTAAGCCACTGTGTCTGGACACTCGCATGCATGCTGGCTTGTTTCAAAGTAAACGCATTGTAAGTAAGATGGGACACCCTGCTGCTGTGATTTTGGACCTACTTATTATATTTGATAATACCCTCACCCGTAGTTGTCTCTTTTATAACAACACGCCTTTAATTCTTCCAGCCTTGGGCAATTTTTTGAAAATTTGGATAATGATGTAGTGGGCTGACAGTGATTACAATAAACCTCCTGCTGCTCATGGATTTGTTAAAAAATATGACATTATTTGTTTGACTTGGTTGGTGGTGAAAATCCAAACTTTTGAAGAACATTTTAATCTCTTTTCAAAGTAACACAGCCCAAAAACTACTGATTGAACATGTGCATTTGCATAAAGAATAAAAAATGAAAAGGCCTGATTCATTCAGTCTTTGGATTTTGTAACATGAAAACACCTTCAGCTCCATTTGAAAAGGCTTTGAAAAGCAAAGAGCAAGTTCAGCAGATTTGACAAGCAGGAGAAGGAGCATGATAGATCACCTTGAGAACATACCGCACTGCTCACAAATCCATTCCAATGCATCAACCTTTGCGTTTATACATGTGAATGTAAATATTTCCTCCTCTGCCGTGAAAGCAGAAGGTAACAATAACAAATGCACGCAGTCTAGGTATAGGTTCATTAGTCATTTGAGCAGATGTTGGTAAATCAATGAGGCTTTTTTTTCTTTCTGAAGAATGAAAATGAATGAATTCAACAAAGATCACTAGCAGTTTCAAACATAATATTTTTCCCGTTGGGGTTCTTTTGTAGAAAACCTTGAGAATTGTTCTTTTTTTTTCTCCACACTGCTGCAAAGCTCTCACCTGAATTTGATGCTTGTCGATTATTCTCTCCACACTGCTGGATTACCTGAGGCCGCGTCAAACTGGGACCTAGCATGTCAGGTCTAAGACTTTGATCCACCTGTTTTGGTTTTTGTTGTCATGAATTATCAGCTGTTATGTAGAGTGGCAATGCAACTTGAACGTGAAAGAGCTATGAGTTACCAACTGGAATACTGTTTTTATGTATTACATTTTTATCTATTTCAGGAAATTCCCACTGAGATAAAATGTGCCGCACAAGGGAGACTTAACCAAGATGACATCAATCAATGCAGGCTGCATCAGTAAGGAGTCTTTTCTCCCCTTTCTCAGTATGTTAACCCTGGAAATGAAAGGTTTATAGTATAGACGAATTAAATAATTAGTGTTTTGATGTGAAGTCTTGTTCAATGATCTGCATACATTCAACATTCGGCTAGCTAACTGACATATAACTGACATGATTTCTGATACTAAAGAAAGAGAAATGAGGAATGTCTAAATAAAAAAGAGTGCTACCAACCTGGGTTGGCTGAAATAGGGTTACCGCCACAGACCGTATATAATATGGACGTAGTCTCCGTGACGTCACCCATAGGTTTCTGATGAGCCGTTGTGAAGCTCAAAGTGGGCGGCTCCAGCCGTCTCCATCTTGGCAGGGATGCCTAACTCATGGCTAATTCCAAAAATGGGCAAAGAGGTGGATCGTTGGTGGAGCTGAGGCGGCTTGGGTGACGCAGCAGAGCAGACAGCTAGCGACCTGAGACGGATCCCAAACCTGTCACTCAAAGCAGTCACGCCCTCAATTATATCGAACTTTAAGCCGTAATATTATTTAAACTGAGTTTTTATAAAAAATCGTTCTGTACAGTTGTCATGAACGGGGAAATTAAGTATAGAGACCAAAACTGTTTTTTGTACCAGGCTGTAGACATGATTATTTCTGCTGTAAAGTTTGGCATTTTAACATGGGGGTCTTTGGGGATTGACTCACTTTTCGAGCCTCAAGTGGCTATTTTTTGGCACTTCTGCATTGGCTTCATTTCTCAGCACTGGAGGTTTATGCCTGGTTTCCGCAGACAGCCAGGGCTACAACACTGTAGCTCTCCTCTCCGATGGCTGGACAGTTTTTTTTTTAGGGATCAGAAGCAGAGATCTGTAGTCTCCATCCAGCTGCTTTCTGGTCCCTTAATAAACAAGGAATATGAGTCACATGCTGGACCTGCACCTGCTGAACACCTGCCTGGACCTTTTTCAGAGCAGACATTTTTGACTCGTTATATAGCAGGAAAGGCACAGGTGGTGCAAATAACATTAATGATGGCTCTGTTTCATTAGAGTGCCCCCACTGAGCCAACATGCACATAACCAAGGCCTTGGAATTAGCGCAGCCATCATTTTTAATGTTAGTAGTTACACCTGTGCTTTTCCTGCTATGACATGTCAGAATGTCTGCTGTGAAAATGGCCGGTTGCGTAAAGACTGCAATTAGTTCACCCCACTAGGCCAGTCATCAGAGTAGAGATCCCACCTTATGAGAATCAGGCCAAAGGCAGCAGCATCTCCAGGGGCAGAGCCTGTATTTCTATTTGGAATATGTACTATAAAGGTATGTACCCCCCCTGGTGATACTTTCAGATGAAAACATCCATCAAATACCAAAGGTTGGGTTACAGTATAGACAAATAATGGCACAGCAACAAATAGCCCCAAAAGACACAAATTGACACTGTTGATATGGTCATTCACTGTCTCCTATATACATCTGCACAGAGAGCTTGAATCAGGCAAATTAGTGTTATTACCTGAATAGTATGAAAACAAGGGCTGTAAATCCATTAAAATATGTAATTGTGATTAATCGCATGATTGTCCATAGCTAATCGCAAATTACTTACACATAATTATCTGTTCAAAATATACCTTAATGGGATATTTAATACTCGTATCAACATGGTAGTGGACGAATATGCTTGCTTTATGTAAATGATTGTATATATTTATTATTGGTTATTAATTAACAACACAAAACAATGACAAATATTGTCCAGAAACCCTCACAAGTACTGCATTTAGCATAAAAAATAAGCTTAAATCATAACATGGCAAACCCAAGCCCAACATGTAACAACAGCTGTCAGTGTGTCAGTGTGCTGACTTGACTATGACTTGCCTCAAACTGCATGTGATTATCATAAAGTGGGCATGTCTGTAAAGGGGAGACTCATGGGTCAGAGGTCATTATGTATTCCTTTGTTTTTCTCGTTTCATATGATACCAGTATCGTCACTGTAGCTTTAAAACTGAGCCCGCTACAACCTCACAATTTGTTATAATGCGTTAAAGAAATTTGTGGCATTAAAACGAATATGCATTATTATCACGTTACCTTTGACAGACCTAATGAAAACTAAATATAATGCTTAATTTTGTGTCTGTCTATTTGGATTATGATATTTCTATTCCTTTTACTTTCAGTTTTTCTCTATTCCACGTCTATTTTTCGTATCTACAGTGCAACTGTTCTTGGAGTGTATTAAAAGATGGATAATATCATCATTATTTAATAGAATCCAACACAATCCCTTACTCTCAGTCTAATGTGCTATAAACAGGTGCTGTACGTGCCCACATGCACAATTCCAGGTGCCACAGCCACACACACAATCTCATGATGACACCTCATCAGCCAAGGGCAAACTGCCAACCACCTCACACTCTGCCTGTCACAGAGAAAAGCTGTGGATTTGTTGAGGTGCACCGGGGTGGACGTCACTATCACACAGCCACCGAAACAGACTAGATGTGTTCTGACATACCCAGCTCTACCAGTCCTCTCTGTCCAGTGCCAATTTAAAACAGGGTTTAAGTCTAAAAAGCCTTTGCCAGTTAATCGTAAACACTGTTTACTGTTGATCCAATGGAATCTGTTACATCCTGCACTGATGTCTTCTTCTTCCTTTGGCTTTAAGTATTGTATTTTATCGAATACTTCATGGTATGTCCAGTTTCTCTCCTCAGGTGGGAGGTCTAGTTATAGAAAGATGGTGTAGGTGCTGAAAAGATATTTTTTGTCTCCCTCAGGGTCACTTAGATAGCATGACTGTTTGCTGACATAAGGGCCTGAGGCATTTTTGGTTTACAGATTACATGTTGACCACAGTCGGGTGGTTAAAGTGACCTCAACGAAAACAAAAAACAAGTGCATTTTATAAAATAAAATGATCAGAAACTCAAGACTGCAGTAATGAATCTAATATTTATATCACAATGCATTCTAAAGTTAATTACAGTTGTTCATCCACAAGTTTTCATTAAGAAGTTTGCACCTCTTACGTCTTTTTTCTGCTTTTCACAGCTGCAGATTTAGGAGTGTTTCATTTCAGTTGTTACATTTTGACAAAAGCCTACAAATCCACAGAGTGTGAAAAACAGAACATCTCATTATCATTAAAACTTTCAGAGTGTCGGTAGCTTGGCATTGACAGTGTCACCTCTGACGCCCATGGGGTCGCCGACGATCCCTGCTAACATTTTTGTCTTTAAGAGGCTGTAGAAGTTTTATAACTAGGGTGAAGATATTGATATCATATGAAACTAGTTTCAAACCATGCATTGGTACCAAGCCATGTCATGCTAGCTTGTCGGGAAGGGGCCAAATTTTGGCGAGGGGAAAAGTGTAATGTCTAGGGGTCTCTTGACCTCTCACCTCAAGCATACTCAAGCATAGAAACCTAGGGCATTCAGAGGATCTATGTCTTTTCTAGCTATATTAACAATATGGGCAGTTTCCAGAACACAAGAACTAGGCATCCAATTTCCAAACAAATCTTGCAGAAATCTCCAAATGTCAAACGTTTTTGATACCAAATCACAGCATGGCTTTTTCTATGGTGTTTTTCAATGTCTTGTTGTCTTAATGTGGTACTTGGGAGGGATTTTTGATCGTTTTTATCAATTTTCGATTTGTGTAACAAATGGTATCAACCGAAAAATTCCTGCAACAATTTCTGAGACATAATACAGCATGGAATGACCATTATATACCTACATCATACTGTTCTAAGCCCTTGATTTTCATTTCTCATTTATGACTAGAACAACTTGGCACACAGTGCTGAGCTGCATTTTAAATTAATCTTCAAGTTTCCAGCTCTCAGATGATGAACACCACTTCTATGTGATATCTACTATTGACCTGCTATCTCCCCCCTAAAGATGATATAAGTCTCCTGCAAAAAAAAAAAAAAAAGCTCTTTCACTGAAATGAAATGTCAGAGACAAAATTGTTCTGAAAAATAAGTCTTATAGCGAAAAAGTCAAAATTCAAATACATTTATTTTTCATAAATCACAAGGCACCCTAATGGTCTCAAGTAAAACATTTTATTTGTATTTTCAGTGTTCTGAGAATAAATATTTTTTCGTGCCTTATAAAAGCTGAAATACGTTTCTTGTAAACTTCAAACAGCTGTTAGTTGGGTATGCGTTTGTCCTCTCTAGTGTACAAGAATCTTCATCCGTAAAGAAGTGCAGCCACTGGTTATTTTGTCATTTCTATGCACAACCACCTGGCCAAGGTCATTGAAGTTTAACTAGTGTATCGCTTGATAAATTTGTGCATATTTATGAAACAAGACTCCATTACCATGATTGCTCTGAGCACAAATTTTTGCATTCAAAAAAGAATGAAGGATGAAACTCCTAACCAAGTGCTTTGGTAAGATAGCTTTACATAAATAACAGTTGCCTCATTCTAAATTACCTTAAATGTGGTACACATACGTACAGTAGGTTTGTGAAATAATATAGAAAAAGGTAAAACGTGCAGAAAGAGCTGGTACAAAGAAGGTATTTAACAGCCACAAGTAATATCCATATATATATATATATATAAATAAATATACTACAATAGTGAATTCAAACAACAAATTACTTATGGTTAACAATTTCCAAATATCAATATGCATCACATATGATCTGTAAAATTACTAAGTAAAAGAAAAATCTAAGTACTTTGTGCAGATGGTGACACTTGGCTATAAAATGAAGCCGGGTCTGTTTCTATGTAATTATACACTTGTCACCATATAATTATTCGTCTTACACACTGAATAGATTTAAATACATTGATTGGTACTTTGGCAGAGCATAATACAGTCAAGAATATGGTGAAGCACAAAAGGTAATGTAAGGATAGCGTAGAAGTAGCAGTAAAAGTAACAGCATATCCTATAGCTGAAAGCTTTAGGGGAAATGCACAAATATTTCCTTTTATTCATTCGTTGCAAAGAAAAATGCTGTAAACCATAATAGCGGTATGTAATGGATGGGTACAACACCATGTAGAAATCTAATTCTGGATGATGAATGGTTCTGATAACCATCCACCACCCTACTAACCAGCACCAGGGCTGCAATCAAAATTACTGTAATCATCAGTATAATAGATGTTCGGAAAGTAACTCGTTAACTACTTCAGTGCAGAGACATAATATTATCCTCCTCCTCATCCTTGAGCTCAGTCCTTTCGTCTCCCCTCGCAGACGCTGACACGCTGTAGTCGCTGTTATTGTGTGACTGAGCGTTTTCCATTAAGTGAGGGCAATCCGGGCTTTGGCTGACACTTGTAGCGCGGTGATTCAGCGTCATCTTTCCTGCATCTAATCTCTTTGTCACCTCCGTCACCGAAGCGGCCAGATCTCTCTCCATTCTGCATGGCTGGTAACCCAATTAATTTGTTCCTTATCAATCCACGGGCTCCTTCTCAATGCCTTTCATCATTCAGAGGAGTAAAGGGGATCCGAATGTGGGTGCACAGTTTACACTCATCAATATGAAATACGAAAAAGTGTTAATAGTTTCATTTATAAAGGTGCTGTTATATCACAGATGCATTAATTCACACAACTAACATTCATCAAGAACATAGAGGTTTTGGGAGGTTATCGCTACAAACAACACATCTCATACCATGTGGGCAACATTGGTCCACATTGAAGCAAATCCTCCTTTTTTCTCAGCTGTAATTGCAATACCACTGGATACTTTGCCACAGCACATGGAAGGTATAATTGAGACTACCTGTCAGTTCTGATGCCGGTACATGACTATCATACAGAACACACCGTGCTGCAGGTTTTCAGTTCAGAGACATGAATGTTTAAAATCACAGCAAGGCATCTCAGCCTGCACTCCTAAAGTGGATTTATACCAGGCACCAACATGTGACTTGTAGTTGGAGTGCATTTACTCTTCTAACAAATGAGCTACCCCCAATTGTTTCTTCCCCCCAGAGGTTCAAACTAGCACCTGTTGACGTCGTTCCACTTTGTTTCCTGTTGTGTTGTTCGTCATGGAAGGCACTTCAGTAGCTGTGATTTGGAGCCTAATGAAAGCTTGCGTGATGTTGCTTTAAACACATAGTTCAAAGGAACTCATTCTCACTCCCAACTCGTCAAATACGTCAGCTTGGTCAGTGGTCCTGTGCAAAAAAAAATATGATGCATTCGGTACCCATACAGTGTCAGTTTTGGGCGTGTCAGTTTTCATTCGCTCCATGCATAGTCTCTTTTAAAAATAAACTGAGGGAGTTTACTTAAACTATATAAGGTTACTAAGGTTTAACTTAAGGTTTACTTCATTTTTAGGTTTACTTATGCAACAAAATGACTGGGTTAGGCTTAGGAAAAGACTGTGGTTTGGGTTAAAATCATAGACTGTATATAAAAAAGTGGACGTAGTCACCGTGATGTCACCCATTGGTTTGTGGACTGAAGTTTTGAAGCCTCGAGTTAGGTAAACGGGTAAAGTTGTAAGACGAAAACCTGAACAGTACCCAGACTGGACAACGCCGTGGTAGCGACCTGTCAATCACAAGGTAGCCACGCCCTAAAGTATCCCCTGCTTTATGGTCTATTTGACTCCAAATGGGACCATAATTTACTAAATGAACATCATGCTGTATTGAAGAAGACTTGAAACTATAAATCAAGAGAGAAGTAGGGTCATTTTCTCATAGACTTCTATACAATCAGACTTCTTTTTGCAACCAGAGGAGTCGCCCCCTGCTGGCCATTAAAAAAATGCAAGTATAAGGCACTTCCGCATTGGCTTCACTTTTCAGAACCGAAGTTTGCCGCCTGGTTAAAATACATGCGTTTGTTACGTAAAACAAATATGTTTGTTACATAACTGGCGTTAGTAGGGAATTGCATATAATAAAACTAAGGCAAAATAAGTCAACGTTGACTTGGTTTCACAGTGATTGTTCAAAATGAATGATCGTATGTAGGAATTAGTGAATGTGTGAACAAGGAAGTCATGCCGGCACAGCCTTGATATCTGTTTCATAGCAACAGACAGTTATGTTAGTTTTCATCATGGAATGTCTGTAACAACACATGGTAGACACCCATATGTGTTGAAGAGCAAACATCTTTGAAAAATAATGTAGAGTCCCTGTTGCCCTCCCCTGCAGTAAAGCACCACCGCAGCTGCGCCATTTGATGAAACCTAACAAGGAGTGGTCAGCCTTGGAGGCTGCAGCCATGTGTGACAGTGCTCCCTCTCTCTCCATCTCCTCCTATTGCATATTTCATCCTCACTCACCTTTTAGTCGTTATAGAGACTCCAAATGTCACTGATTTCTATCATCCAAATCCCCCAGAGCCCTCATATGGACATTATAGCAGAAAAAAAAAATCATCCAGCACTTTAAGAGCTACAACACTACAAAAAACACACCCGTGGGTGCACTGCACACCGTTTATGATCTATATCACAATTAGAAATCAAAGGTCTCCCTCGGTGAAAAATGTCAGTTGGGTTTGAAAGAGTTCAAGTCTTTTTTCTCCGCCTGGTATGGGAATAGATGGAGAAAGGGTAAATGGTAATGATTCTTTCAAAAGGTTCTTGACGTCTTTCTTAACCTCAGGAGGGTTACAGTGGTACACGTTGTTAATGATTTAATTACTGTCACTGGCAAGTATATACAATGAAAAACAATTGGGAAATGTGAAATGTGGAGATATTAATAACAGTAATGTTTAAGTTTGTATTTTTCCACAACTGTATATTTATAGCAATATGACAATATGAAAAATAGAACTGGACACTTAAAACACACAAGGTACACAAAATCCTGAGTAGTAACCACTGAATGAGTAACGAATCAAGACCCAAGTGCCAATTAATGAATCACAAATACTTATACTTATGGATATAAATTACTTACTGAATACAGGCTGGTCTCATAAACCGTCTGTAGCTCTACCTACGAAAAGTAATGCACTGTAATTCGTTTACATCCCACAAAATCTATTTGAATGTAATCCACGTAATCATGAACCAGGAAGTATAAAGAGCGGCAAACGCAATGTAGGGAGAAGAGGTTCGTGTCCCGCGTGAAAACAGACGTCAACGTTGATTTATTTGTCACATAACTTCCGTACTTAAGAGTTCTTTTAACCCAAACCATGATCTTTTCCTAAACCTAACTAAGTAGATTGGTTGCCTAAACCTGACCAAGTTGTTTCCTAAAAAGACAGAAGGCGTTTCACCCAAGACAGCGTTGTTTATGTCCCGTGTGAAATCACAGGTCAAAGTTGATTTATTTGTCACGTAACTTCCATTCTTAAGTTGCGCCACTTCCGGTGTTATTTTAACCCAAACTGAGATCTTTTCCTAAACCTAACCAAGTATTTTGTTGCCTAAACCTAACCAAGTTATTTCCTGTGAATAAGAAGTTATTTTTTCAAGACAGTATGCATGTACCGAGCGGAAATTGACAAGTGTTCCTGGACATTCGTCACATGTAGCTGGACATTCATAGGAAAGCGTGTGGAAAATGAGGAATAACATTTCCTAAGATATCATGCAAACTGTTGTTTGAGGATATGTACTTTTGTAATATAGTTTCCCTTAAGACATGGCAGTTACCTCATAGAATAACAGTAAGCGTACATTGACAGAAAAATCCCATCAATAGTATTAACAGAGTGAATCCTGCAGCTTCCTGTTCCAACCCTGCAAAACCAAAAATCCCTTCAGGGGATTAACTTCAGGCAATTGTCCATTTTATCCCTCACTGCTGATCTATAAATATGTCACTGCCACCAAAACGCTGGCATTATATGGGAGGATGACATTTGTCTTTGTGTGAAATACTCAGATGAGACAATTAAAACCCCTGCATGTGAAAGCTAAATAAGGATCTTACTGTCAAAGCAGTCTAGTCTGCTCCCGCTGACTCATGTTTATGCTAATGGTTAACATGAGAACAGTTAGCAGAGACAGCTCTCTTATAAACTAACATACAACATGTGTCAAATCTAACAATCCCCAAATGAGACTGCTGTGTCTGCATGTAACAACTGTAGCTAAATCAGTAGCTGTCAGTGATGTAATCTCCCCTTTATTCCCAGTTTTAACTTCCAATTAACATGTTACATAATCTGCAATTGCATATAATCATTTTTATTAGTTTTATTGCTTCTTATGTTTGTATTGCATATTAAGCATTGTGTTCTTTATTGAATCCTACAACTATTAGTGCTGTAATAATCCAGTTTCATCAGACTATAGCCTACAGGGCGTCTTATAAATGATTATGCCTTTAGGAAACCCACCTAGTGTTTGTAGGAGCTCTGCCTGAGAGACAACTATATGGCTAGAAACAAGATAAAGGGCATCTGGTGTGTGAGTCTTTTTCTGTCTCTTTTAGAGGCTTTACAATTTTAATGTGTTGGAATTTGTAATGATCATTACGCAGGTCTAATTTTCCCCTTCATAAGTTGCTGCTTGTCCTCAAACAAAGTATCATCATGTTTTGCTAATGTTCTGCATTAAACAGTTTGTTAGTTACAAATGTCATCTCATTCACAGTCCTGTAGCTACAGACAGTTTTTCTAGTCATGACACAAGATGACAGAAACTGTGTTAATTAATGACAAAATTGTTTATGCAACAAATTGGGAAACAAAAAAGAGAAAATTTGAAAATGTGTGTTGTTATTACTAGTATAAAACTGAGTAAAATTATGCAAATGATTTAAATTTGGGTTACTTTGTAGCTGCTATAGCCAGCCAGCCTACCATTTGTTATTGATAATAATATGTGTATCCTTTGTAGTTTTGAATGTCATATGCAAGTTGTTTTGTGCCGCTAAAATAGTTGTGTTTAAGAGCTTGGTTTGTCTAACACAGGATCAAAATAATATTTTTGTTTGATTAAGTTGGCTGACAGTAATATAGAAAATAACACTAACACTGGGTTTCAATAACCAATTGGTTGGTGCTATAATAGTGTCATTTTTAGTGTGTAGAGAAATCCAGTTACAAAATGCAGTTTTTTGGTTTGTCAATGTGTTGAGAAACGGAAAGTCTGTTTACAGAAATAACTTAACAAGCAGGCAGGTAAAAGAAAATTGCTAAAAGAAGAAATATCAAAGAAACCAACAAAACTAAAAGCAGAGTTGTTTCATTGATAGATGATTTGAACACTGTTTCAGCCAGTGTAACAAAGCCAGCATCAGTACAGCCCTGCCGGGGGCTCTAAGGCTGAACAATGGCTCATAGACGGTTAAAAGGTCCAACATATAGCTGGGAGCGAGGCCTTGACAAGCACTGAAAGTTATCAATCAAATTTTAAAATCAATCATGAAACTGACAGGCAACCAATGTAAGGATGCCAGAATAAGAGTAATGTGGTGCCGTCTCGTTGAGCTGATTAAAAGCCCTGCTGCTGCACTGAGCCGTGGCTTGTGGGTAAATAAAGTGTCACAGTAATACCAGAAAATATAAAAGCATGTATGACTCTTTTATGTTAGTGATAGACATGACTAATCTAATTTTGGCAATATTAAAAACCCGGAGAGAACATGAATGTAGCTTTAATGTTGGTCAAGGCTTAACTTTGAGTGAAGACGCTACAGTGTTTTAGGTGCAGCCTTCATAATATTTGTCAAAAGATAAAGAGACTGCTGGATTTGTCAAGTTATCATACTTAAACTCCTTGAAGCTCTTAGACATCCAGCCCTTTTATTGCTGCCTGAATTACGATACGTTGGCTGAAAGATTTGTATCATCTTCTCTTCACTCTGAGGTCAGACAGAGTTTTCAGGGTTGAGAACATTGCAGTGTGCAGTGTCACCCGTGTATTTTATGATCTGACTGCCTTGCTCAAGGGTATAACAGAGTTTCTTCATTCTTAAGTCAATGGCAGTAGCTATTGAACATCTTGAAAAAAATGGCACTTTGTTGTTTTATAAGGAAAACCTTGCAAAGGCTTCAGTATTCATCTTTGAGTAACCTCATCTCTCTGACCTTTTATGCACAGCAGCTTCTCTTGTGGATGGTTCGGTCTTGCATACTGAATTTCCCAAGGTTTTCTCTGAATCGACCTCCTTCCTCACAATGAAGCATTATGAAACTGACCAACTTGACAGCCTCCCACATAATGAGAAAATAAGCTTAAGCATATCAGCATTAGTCAGAATATAATTTGTCTATTTTCCTGTCTGAATCATCTAACACTTTGAACACACTTTGATTTATAAAATTAGTTGGACAGTAGACCGTTGCAATGTGCAAGAGTTTTGCATTTTCATACAGAATATTAAATGAGGGTACGAGGCTTAGCGAGCCATTAAAAAGTTCTTTTGAAGGTCTGTTAAAAGACCGAATGTATTCTTTTGGCGTAATGGGCCATGATGTTAAAATTGTATTTCATTTTGATGGGGTTGTTATCTGCTTTTATGTTTATTCTAGGACAAATTCTTTATCACCAGGTATCCAATAGGCCATGGCAGGTGACTGTACAGAAAGCTTCGCTTCACTGCAGAAATGCGTGCCGGATTTTGGCTGGTCAGATATTCCACAAAATATGATGAATGAAAAACAAACACGTGAATCACTAACTTAATTATTTTCAATATTACAAGGACAAGGTAATAATACCCTGCTCTCTTTGATTTCATAAATTATAGTACCATCAGATGAGTGTTAAAAAAAAAACATATAGCATAAAGTAGTCAAATAGAGTTTGCTATTTTCCTTCATGAGATTTTTATATGGAAATTAGGGCTGTCAATCGACTACAATATGTAATCGCGATTAATCACATGATTATCCATGATAGATTGTGATTAATTGCAAATCAATCGCACATTTTTCATTTGTTCAGAATGTACCTTCAAAGGGAGATTTGTCAAGTATTTAATACTCTTATCGAGATGGGGGTGGGCAAATATGATTGCTTTATGCAAACATGTGTATATATTTCTTAATGGAAATCAATTAACGACACTCACAGGTACTGCATTCAGCATACAAATATGCTCAAATCATAACATGGCAAACTGCAGCCCAACAGATAACAACAGCTGTCAGTGTGTCAGTGTGCTGACTTGACTATGACTTGCCCCAAACTGCATGTGATTATCATAAAGTGGGCGTGTCTGTAGAGGGGAGACTAGTGGGTATCAATAGAACTCATTTTCATTCACATATCTTGAGGTCAGAGCTCAAGGGACCCCTTTGAAAATGGCCATGCTAGTTTTTCCTCGCCAAAATTTAGCGCAAGTTTGGAACGTTATTTAGCCTCCGACAAGCTAGTATGACATGGTTGGTACCAATGGATTCCTTATATTTTTATAGTTTCACACGATGCCAGTATCTGAGCCCACTACAAACTAAAAATTGCAAGTTACATTAATGCTTTAAAGAAATTGGTGGTATTAAAACAAATTTGCGTTAATGCTTTATTATTGCGTTAACTTTGACAGCCTTAGTAAAAACTATGATAGCCTTCCTCTTTTAGGAAATTATTTAGTCTTTTAAAAAAGTTAAAGTATATATTCAGGACCCGCTTTTAAAGATTTATGTCTTCAGAAGGAAAAGTGGGCTTGGGGCTAACACAAGTCTTAGAAAAGTCTTAACTTTGTGACAACCTTCTGTCTTGGTGATACAAAATAATGACACACACACACACTTTATACCAATATTTATATTGGTAAAATGTGATAGCCTCGTAGCTTAACTGAACTGTAGTGGCTGCATTTGATTTTCTAATAAAAGTATTCCTTTGTATTTGAAACAAGTCTTGAGTAGAGCCTGCCTCTTGCATCATGATATATGCTGCAGTGGACTGAGATAGCCTCTCTGCACATGCTCACTGTGTGCTTGAGGTTTAATGGGTGAGTGGTCTTTAACACATTAGACTGCATCTAAGAAACCCATTGGGTCATTTTAGTGGTGCATGGGAAAGACAAAGTGTGAACTAAATTGACACTTGCTAACCAATTAGCAAGTCATCAACATTTGGTGTATATTAGGCTTTGGGAATTTAAGCCATCGATAAATGGACTTTGGGAATAGAGGTCTCTAAACAGCCTGAGCGGTTCTTCTCACAGTTTCTCTAGAAGACTCTGTTAAAACAATCGTTCCTCAGGTTTAAAAGACACCGTTAAAAGAAGAAGTGTTCCTCAAGTTAAAGAAGAAAAAAAAAAAGTCTAAGGATTTGAGGCACTCACTGGAGAGCCATCAAGATAGAGCCTTAGTCTCCTTCTCTGTGAAAGTGCTGTATCTGTTTCACAAGGTAACAATTAAATTGCAGCTGTCAGCAGTGGAGATATTAAACTCATTGCCGGTTCTGTCTCCCTTTCTGCTGACGGTGACCTTGGTGGGTAGACGGGGGCCGGCCGCTGAAGCCTCACGCTGGTTGAGAGGGTTCGCGCGCTCCGTCTCGTGGAGAGCCAGCCATCTGGGATGGGGATATTCATCACACTGAAACATTACACACACACAGCCACTGGCACAGACACTATCATCATCACCACCACCATCATCATCTTCATCATCGTCATCATCAACACTCGCCAGCATCATCACATGTTCCCAGGCTCTGTGAAAATCCTGGACCGCCAGCCCGACTGTCTCACGAGCTGATGTCACGCAATGTCATCTAATCACCTGAGGAGATAGTATTGGCTGACTGCCGGGGTTTGGCTTATCGGTTGTTTTTTAATTTAAAACATGAAACAATACATTTCTATCCAGCACATGCATGTACTGTAAGTGCTTGCGTGAGGTTTTATGTCAAGGTACAGACCAATGACCAGGTTTTAATGCCGTAAACTAGTCCTCATACCTGAATTGCTAAATGTGTTGTTTGTCAGTGCCGTCCAAGACAACCTATATGTCTGGGATTTGTTCACTGGCTTCCCTGTCACCCAGTGATAATTTTAACCTATTTGACCTACACATATTTCAATCTGGCATATTTCCCATAAATGTATCCATTGTGACTCTATTAGTCATGCTAACTTTACACTAACCACCCAACGTGTCCTTATACAACGGTTCGTATCTTATAAAAAGTTATTCATAGTTTTCCTACAAATATCCAGCAACATGTGTCAATTTCCGATTGGTACATGCCTACAGTGTCATGTTCCTGAGTTTTGGTTTTAGTTTGTTTCCTGTTTTATTTTGAAAGTCACTCCTCTTGGTTTTACTTTCCGCCTTTGTGATTGTCTATCCCCGCCCTGATTTGTTCAACCTGTGTTCAATCACCCTGTTCTCCTTGTGTATTTAGCCTGCGTGTTTCCTCTGTTTCATTGTCAGTTCGTCGTCGCTCCTCGTGAGTTGAGTTTCTCCTGGTGTTTCCCTCTTGTGAGTTTTTTCCCCAGTATTTGAGTTTCTAGTTTACTCCTTGTGATATTATTTTGTGGATTGGCTTTCTGCAAACTTCCTGCTGGACAAGCTGCATTTTGGTATATTGTAAGTTTTTATGTTATTAAATCATTAAATTCAGCCTGCTGCCTCCTCGCCCTTACCTGAGTTTAGGTCCAAGTCTTGTTATCCCCGTAAACCTGACATACAGTCTTTTCAAAATAAACTTCCATCTTCACAGGAAACAACTTGGTTAGGTTTAGGCAACAAACCTACTTGGTTAGGTTTACGAAAAGATTGTGGTTTGGGTTAAAATATCAACGGAATTGGCGTTATTTAAGTGCCGAAGTTACCGACAAATAAATCAAACGTAAATCAACGTGATCTACACTGACGCTCTTTTGACTTCCTGGTTCACAATTACGTGGATTAAATACACAAACTACAGTGCATTACTTTTCATAGTTATAACTACTAACAGTGTGTGAGAACAGCCTGCACCACCTTCGTTGTGGAGATTCAAGGATTCTTTCCAAATAAACATGATTAGTACATGAATAATTTCAAACGCTTGTCTCTGAGTCAGACCACAAGTAGTCTCACATAGCCAGACCTATCTCCACAGAACTGTGTCAGCGCTAAATAAAGGTCTGGCTCCACACAATATCATCCTGATATAGGGGAGAAAAAAAACACTGGCTTGTTTGTATTTCTTTAAACCAATCACAATAGTCTTGGTCCGGCTCTAAGCACAGGATGCAGCGACGGAGCCCTTGCAAAATAGCAAGACATTCTCATCCCAAGTCGTCACATACTGATGCTTAGTCAGACCCCTCGGAGTAGTCGCAGTAGGCACGTGTTTAATGTTGTGAATTAAACAAAAATGCTTGCTTAGGTTTAGGCAAAAACAACATGGTTGGACTTAAAACTATGACGTTTTTACAGTGAAAATGTGACTTGACTTTGTGAACACAGGACACGAACGAACAGCTGATTTTAATGTGAAGGTGAAACTTAACGCCCGGGACAGCATTCTCCTGGATGAAAGTCTTGTGTTTGTTGGACCCATCCACCTCCCCTCCCACCCTGTGTGTCTCTTTTGCTCTTTATAATATGTCACCACAGCACTTTCCATGAGCGTTTACTGTTGCCAGGGATGGGTTTACATTATAGTTAATGGAAAGCTCGGTGCGTCTCATTGTGTGGCGGTATCGAACGCTGACAGGTGTGACAAAGCGTCTGTATTTGACGCTCGAGGCATAAAAACGGGCTGAAAGTAGATAGCGAACATGGAGGACAATGGCGGGTGAAATAGGCAGCCAATGGTACACTTATATGTACAGTCTACACACGTTGAGTCAGACTAGACCAAAAGTAAACACATAATGTTGCCCCATTGAGTAATTGCAGACGGAGTCAAAATTGCCACATTTATGGGAAATAAAGTCAGGTTGAAATATATACTTTTTTTAAATAACTTTTCCTTTTATGTCTCTCTGCAGTCATTGCTGTCTCTGCTACTTTGTACTGCACCATCCTCACCTCCTGTGGTGGCCCTGTACAGTATACCGATCTCCACATGGCTGCTATTAATAGGTATTTACCCCCATGATTTAAGATAATTGACATCATCAATGCCCAAGTCTCTAAATTCATTAAAATAAAGCATCTGCACTTTGTTCTCTTGTGGTCTCTTTTCAGATGTTACTGCTCTCTGATCTGCCAGCCCTGCGGTTTAAGGTAAGGTTACATTCAGGGGAACTAAAACGTTTTAGATAAGGTTAGGGAAAGCTTGGTTTCACATTATAAAGAAGCCAACATTGACTGTTTGACAATACAGATTGTTTTCCGTGTTGTAGTCGCACACATTTTACATCCAAACTTTCACCACAACCTCCTTCCTTAGACTTTTTTGTCTGGCTTTATAATGTCATGCTTACTTTGGCCTTTATATCATATGAGCTAATTAAAAATCTCCTCTCCAGACCAACGTTATGAAGAGATCATTATTAGTACAACGGGAGGACACTTGAAAGGAAAATGTAAAAATAGGTTGTTTTAATTATTTGAAATGAGGAATGCAGTGATTATTCTAGAGATGTGTCAAAGATTGAGTTTTTTTCCAACAGTAAATGAAGAAAAATAATGTTTACTATGAATATACATCCCCATCCATCCAGCCACTAATACACAATCACCAAACCATTCTCAAAAACTCTCACTAAAGTCCGCCCAAGTGCAGACTTAGTAGAAGTCTTGGTGATACTCCAGTACATGCCAATATGTGCCTGTCAAATGAAAGCATCAGTTTAATTAGAAAGTTGCCACGCTTGTAAAGCCAAACCATCCTCTAGCCTTGAGTATATCTGCTTTTTGTGACGGTTATCTAGTGTGTTGGTTGCTTTCTTTTTATATGTCAGTTAATCATTGTTACGGCCGTTGTGTTGTTGTGTTTTTGGATCAGCTGTTTTCCTCTCCTGTGTTTGTGAGACCAGTAATTATTGATTGACATTTGTCAGGTGTGTGAGTCCTTGATTTGATTGACTGGACTGACAGTTGGCAATTGGTCCATTAGCTGGAGGCACTTGCAGCTGATTGGCTGCCCAGACAACATCAGGTTATATACAGAGCCGGGCTGTTTTGTGATGCTGTTGCAGAGCTTCGTTCTTCCTCACCCCCTGACCCAGCTCCTCTCACCTTCTTTGTATGCAGTATGGTGATTGTTAGATGTTGTACAAATCTGTTGGAGATCTCTGTTGGGGAATTGCAGGTGTAACTGTGAGCTGTGTGTAATGCTATCTTTGTTTTGATGTTATTTTGGTAGGTCAGACACTGCTACGTGTGATGAAAGTTGCAGTGGTGGAAGAAGAACTCAGATCTTTTACTTAAGTAAAAGTAGCCAGAAGTGTAGTAGTTACAAGTGAAAGACATCATTCAACATTTACTTAAGTACAAGTATAAAGTATTAGCATCAAAGTGAAAAAGTATACATATCATTTTTATTTATATTGTTGTATTATAACTATTGGTGCATTAATGTTTACATCACTTTAGTGTTCCAGCTGGTAAAGGCTTATTTTTTTTAATCTATATAGCTGAGTAGCTTGTGAATCAGGGATCAATAAATCTTTCAATATCTTTATCCATAAATTCTAGGGCTGACCTGAATGTTTCCAAGCTTTGCAGCTTCGACCATTGCCATGGAAATCGACATCCAAATCAGTATTTTTTTTTTTTTTAGGTGTGTGTGTGTGTGTGTGTGTGTGTACAGTAGTGCGACTGCTGAACTGTCTAAGGCACTGAAACGGTGGAGATGGGGACAGACTGACAGAAGCACACATCAGCCTGCCTCGCCTCGCTGCAATTCGAAGCTTTGAATATCTTTGAATATTTCTCATCGAAGCTTTGAAGCCTAATTAATGGTATTTGGGACAGCACTAATAAATACATCATTATTTATTTGTTGATTATATTTTGTATCATTAATCTGAATCTGCAAAGTAACTAAAGGTATCAAATAAATGTAAAGCAGTAAAAAGTACAATATTTCTATCTGAATTGTAGTGGAGTAGAAGTAAAAAGTAACAGTAAAGTAGAAGAACCTCAAAACCGCACGGTACTTGAGTAGAAATATTTAGTTACTTTCCACCAGTGAAAAGTTGTAAATAAACAAGCATGTCATTGTGTATCAGTATATTCTGTTGTGGTCTGGTTTTGGGAATTGAACAAAAAGAGTCGCGTTCATGTCGTGCGTCAGCCTCCCCGAGACGGTGAACAACAATCATATCATTCAGAAATGCTAATAGTTCATGAATCAAATGCTGCTATGTTTTTAAATAATAAAATAAGTGAGTACACTAGAAAAGAAATTAGAATTATACAACACATTTCAAAATCCTTATTTTTCACACTAGATATTAAGTATCACAGCATGCACAACAAGGAAAAATCAGTAAAGTCTGCTATAAATAGATGTGACAGCAGATTTTGCAGCTGTCACTGTTGTCTGTCAATGAACCCTTCAGCTCACTCTGCCACGTGAAGGCAGAGATTTGTTCATAATTCCTCTGAAAAATACACATTATTAGGGAATCACGTGTAAACCTGCACTACAACCCTAGAGGTTCTGACACACCATTAAACAATGTTTGGTTCATGTAACATGAAGAAAATATTGTGAATATACATCATAATGTGTCAAATTACACAAAATACATACAGTAAAATCGTTTTATTGTTTGACAGGATGAAAGCAGCAAACTGATATTTTCTGTCCATTCATATTTCACTGACCCCTCTCTCGTGGTGAGTCCGCTCTGTCTGCTTGATTGGGTGGCTGTGAAGGTTGTTTACTGGTGAATGACAACGGCTCCACCAGAATGACACCCTGAATTGCATGCATTATTAAAAAATGTCAGCTCTGCCTGCGTGTTTGCCTCCCCGAACCCGGTGACAGGCTGAGCGCCAAGACGTACTTGACATGCATGATCATGAACTCGTTACGAAATGGTCGGAGATTCAAAGAAAGCTACAGTAGGGAAGACAACTCTCTGAATAAAACATTCACAGAAATGGACATGTGTTTTTTTTTTGGTTGTCAACCCTGTTTTCAGCCTGATCTGTTTACTATTACAGCCTGGCCTGGATCTCATGTTTATTTGCAATTTCATTTTGTTCAAATATTTCTGCACTTAAACCATCAGTGAAAGCGTCTTGAGTTGTAAAAGACGTCAGAATCACTATCAACACGCACCGACTGTAGCCTGCAATATTTATAGCACATAACCCTTTGTCAGTGATTTGTATATAGGGGGTCGTTTTTTGCTGGCCTACCAGTATACTAGTATATTTTTCTATATACATTTTAATGAGCATTATTGAAGGGAATCTGAGACTCAAGATATTCATTGCCAATGACTGCTTGTTGTCATTGTTGTGCATATGACAAATAAACAAACCTGACCTTGAACAAAACAACTACCCTGCAGGTTTGTTTTTGAGGGGGAAGAGCTTGTGAAAAGAACAAACTTTGAGATGTAATTTAATCAAAATAAAATAAAGTACAAATGCAGCCCTGGAAAAAAACAAGCAAAAAGCAACCCTAGTACTGAACATTGTTGAATTATAACCTGTTACCTGTTGGGCTTGAGTTTGCCATGAGCATATTTGTATGCTAAATGCAGTACCTGTGAGGGTTTCTGGACAATATTTGTCATTGTTTTGTGTTGTTAATTGATTTCCCATAATAAATATATACATACATTTGAATAAAGCAATCATATTTGCCCACTCCCATGTTGATAAGAGTATTAAATACTTGACAAATGTCCCTTTTAAGGTACATTCTGAATAGATAAAAAAATTGCGATTTGCAATTAATCTCAAATAACTAAGACAATCATGCAATTAATCGCGATTGGATAAGTTAATCAATTGACAGACCTAATTGTTTTTCAATGGAGAGAGCTAAGACACTAAACCTTGCAGCACTGCTTCCTTGGCTGTTGCCAATTCCTCTGGGATTTTACGTCTCACCACTGCACTCAAATTACAACCTTTATTTTGTCAGTGGTGACCTTTTAATGCTCAACCAATGAGGTGACATCTGGCTGTGACCTAACCATAAAGCAAGTTAATGACGGAAAGGTTCGACAAAGGTTTCATGACCCCGAACCCTTTTTGATCGTAGGAATATAAATAATCTTCTTCTGTGTTACACTGACATGCATAATACATAACAGTCTTCAATAGGCTTTTTTTAACTTCATTATTCCTGCTACCTGGCACATATTGGTGACCCATGCTACACGTTGCCTCTGCACTGTGCTGTAATGCGTCCAGTTGGAGAAAAAAATATTTCTCTGACTTTGCCATCATGGTTGATGCTTGCTGGTTCCACCCAGGCTCCATCACACTGACCGGATTTTTGTTTTTGTTTGGTGCCAAACATCTGCCAAGATGGCAGCAAGCAGGAAACCAAAACCAGGACATCACAGCATTCCTCCCAAAAATGTTTGGGCCACATTTAATCTCTCCAGTCTGTGGTTGCTCCACATATTTTCCATTGGCACAGTGATAGTATGAACAGATGATGCAGTCCTGCTCATAGCAAGTCAATGACGAATGTGTCTCATTGTTTTTACTTTTAATTCAGCCATTATGGATTCTTTTTAGAGTAGTTAACCCCATGTTCCTAAATTTTGTCCACACCACACATCCTATATGTTACACGATCCACATGTATTACAGTTCCCATTTTAAACTTGTATGAAATTCATAGACGATAGTGATTTGTTGTGGAGTTCTGGGTGAGAGGTAATTTCCGAGATGCATGACTTTATTTGTCCTTGCAGACGTGCAGTGTGTGCTTCATTAATACAGGTTTCACACCTGAGGTGCAGTGATGTCAGATGTTAACATTTATACTAAATGACTTTATTTATAATGGAAAGTTTTGCCAGAGCTGCACCTGGCTTGCAGTCTGCAATCTCTACATCTCTACTGACATATTTCAAGATGTGAAATCAGTCAGGGGCTGATTCATGGAGATGATTGCTGTTGGCTTCTTTTTAATTAGGCTCTCTTGCAAGTTTGTTGCATCATTGTGACTAATCTGGGATTGTTAAGAAATTTCTGTAATTAGTGAAAATGTTAGTTATATCTTATGCAGAGGGTCTGTCTGAGGGTCCCAGAAGCTTTGTAAAGTTTTGATACAAACAACTAAACTGAGGTTGTTAATTTTCATGAACAAATCAGTGTAGTCACACATTGTGAATATTTTACATTGCATTAAAACTTAATGTCATTATCTTCTTATTGCTCCACATTGCAGTGTTGCTTTGACTGAACTAAAAGTTTTTATGGTCATTTCTACATTGAGTCAGTTTCATAACCTTTTGACCCCTAAAGCCTGTGTGTATAATTAAAAACATATATAAAGGATGATTTTCACCTGGCAACAGGGTTGCATTGTTTATGCTTATACTGTGATCCATCTATCACCAGTGATCCCCAGTTTATTGTGCTGCAGCTAACTATCGCGACCAAAGGATCAATAGTGTATTGTGCTCCATAACAAGCTCTGCTGAATGGCTGATAATTAAGACATACTGTACTGTATGAGTCACAAGCTGTGTTGTGTGATCGCGCCTGCTGAAATGAATTATGAGGCTTGAAAGGAAGTGGAAATTTAATCTTCAGTAAACTAAAGCTAAATATACATGACATTATGTGAAAAAAAGCAACCCTGTGTCCTACAAAATTACTTTCCCATACAACAAAACTGCTTTCTCAATAACGTTTTGAGGGAAAGGTATTTTCTTCTGTATTACGGTCGCAGTTTTAAAGTAGTTTTAAACACGTAGTTGACGTAAATTGAAACAAAACAAAACAAAAACTGCACCAACACTACTTTGTTAGGTTTAGGCTAAAAAACTACTGGGTTAGGTTTAGTAAAAAAACATAATAGTTTGGCTTAAAATAAAAATGTTTGACACGGGACACGAACAACAGTCTCCTGAGGGAAAGTCCAATGCTTGTTTGACCCATCCACCTCCACTCCCGCCTGCCCGTAGTGGACTTTCTTACTTGTTATACTCGTTATTATATGACGTAACTTTCAATAAAGGTCACTTGATATAATACATCACCTGCTTGTTGTATTATGTCACTGGCTGGGGCCACCTGCAGACTTAAAACAAGCCCGCAGGAAGAGCGCCGGGCTTTAAAGCAAAATCTCCTAGTGGCCAAATGGTGGAATTACATCTTCCATGTCCGTCATGTGATGCCATTGGGCCCAAAAAGACTTTTTCACATAGATGTACATTGGGAAAAAGATGTCTGTCAACGGATATTTTATTTTTTTTAGGTAAATCAACTTTGCAGTAAGAACACTTGAATAACCCTTATTTAAATCATTAGGTCCTAAAAGTTGTAAAATGCATTAATAGCTGAATCCTATGTTATTTACCTTCCTCCGTTCATGTGAATGAGACCCAGACCGAAGGCTGGAAGGCGGGGTTAAAGGAAACGTCACTGCGCCTGCTCTATGGGCCCAATGGATGCTGAAGATCGCCGGATGATCCGGGTACTTTCATACTCGGAAGTCAAGCTTTTTTTGCTTCATGCACCACTGAGCAACTTTCATAGGAATGAACGGGGCCCCGCCTCCAACGCTGTATCCAGTTCTCTTAACACATCCATGACTTACAAATGTATTTGTGATGCGTCAAAGATAAAGGTTATCCGCGACAAAATACTTTTCCTTCCAAACATAATTGAGAATGCAGATAAGTCGTATCGGAACGTCATTTTAAGAGAGGGCTAGAAAGAAGTCCAAATGACCGCTGAAAACTGAAAACAAAATTCTGTTAATATTGATTGATGGCACTATACATATTTAGTGTTAAAGAAGAATATATTCTATATTCTCTTATTGTCAACAAATCCCATGAAAAGTCCAAAATCAACACTGAATTGATCCTACTAACAGCTCTTGCCAAAGCCTGACCCTTTTCCTCGTTGCCATAGACCTTCAATGTCCAAAAACCATTACCAAGACCCATTACAGATGCTGTAGTGGTGCTTTGAGCTAAATGCTAACGTCAGCATGTAATATGTTAACATGCTAACATTTGCTGCTTAGCACTAAACACAAAGCACAGCTGAGACTGATTGGATTTTTTTTATTCAGTCAGTAGGATTCATCCTCTGGGGATTGATAGCAATTTCATGGCAATCAATCCCATAGTTGTTGAGATATTTTAGTGTGGAATAGTGCGTGGGACCGAAAACACATCAGTGAGCCACACTTTGTCTTCTATCCTACACTCTACAAGTAAAAACACAACCCACCCAAAATCATCCAACCAGGAGAACACATCAGAACATTTTACTAAAAAAGTCTAGCCTGTTAAATTATCATATAATGAGGAATAAAACATGAAATGGTTTTGTCTTCAATCTCACCTGAATCACAACAAACAAAACCCTTTTCTCTTCAGGGAAACCATTAAACCTCCTCTTTTCTATAGCTAATGCAACTTCTCATGGGACTCTACTCCGTATTTGTTTTTCATAATGTGTTTGTAGTTTAGATTCTTGCCAAACATCAGACAATCTTTCCTTATACGTCAGGAGCAATTTGCTCTGAGCATCACAAATTACACTGCAACCTATACTTTGCATGATGAAAACAAGAATAAAGGGGATTTGTAAGTACTGTCATTTGATATTGTTTGATTGTCGAGTATTCAGAGCAACGTGAGTCCATTATACTGTTTTTATATTTCGCACGAAAATTACATCAGCTTGCCTGAAAGCTATGAACACGTGCATAACATCTTGTTTTTCTGACATCAAGATTGGTACTGTACCGTAAGCCACTTGTTTCCTTTAGAGAAGAGAAGGCTCGACAACACAAACACAGGGGCACTCACAGGCTCTCCTGCCATGATGTTGGAAAAATATTCTACTTGAGTGCCCACGCCGCTCTCACAACCCCCCCTCAACCTCCTCAAAACCTCTATCCTTGCTGCTATCCAGTGCACTTTCTCTGCCCCATTCTCTCTCCATTTCCTGTGTCACTGCTTCCCCATCTCCTCTCTCTCTCTTTCCCCTCCGACACCCCTTCCTCATTTCCTACATCTCTCTCCGCCGTCTCTCTCTCTCTCTCTGTCTCTGTCCGAGCTTCTGCCTCGTTGTCTCGGGTAAGGATGCTTTGAACCCACATCGTGTGTGGGTGAGCGACCCCTAAAAGCAAAGGGCTCCTCTTGCCACAGGTGAATCACTTTGCTTTGCTTTTATCCGGCTGCCACCGAGTCCCACGAAGTCAGGCATGTGCGCATGAGCGGGAGCAGAGGGTTTCAGATGTCCGACGTCGTATAGCCTAACAGCTATGAATAATGAAACAGAGGTGAGATATAAGAGGTACTGTAAGAGGAGACATTCAACGCACACTTTCCAACAGGTCTTCAACAAGGAATAGATATTTTTACACATCCTGAAAGCTGCAGTGTGCAGAATATTTTGGCAATCATTGGGCACAAGTTCCATAATAACCTTTCAGCATATTGCAATTCAAGTGTTCTGAGAGGAAACTAGACTTCTGCACCTCCTCTGTTTTCAGGCTTTACAAAATTCAGCCTGTGACGGGAGACTTTGGCCAATAACAGATCATTTCGGAGAGAGCGCGTTCCTATTGGCTGTTCATTCAACGGAGGCAGCTGTCAATCACTTGCAATCTCCGATCAAACTAGGCAGCGCTGATCAAAAATTAATCAATGTTCTGTTACTGTAATGCCTATGTCTCGCATCAAATGTTTTCAGAAACATTTTGTAGTGTATTGTTTAGCGAGTGATCGACAGCCGGCTAATCGACGGCAGGCTCCAGCTTAACTCTGATTGGTTGTTTTCATCCGTTGTGAAATCTTGCAGATGCCATTAGGAGCAACCTGAGAACACAGAGGCACATGATTTTTTAGATTACCTGTCTCATGCACTACTGTCAGGATATAGTGACCGTTTTATAAATATAACTTTCTCTTTTAATCATATTTGCTCTAATTCTACCGACTGCAGCTTTAATATACTCTCCTCAAAGCTACCAGACTCCATTGACAGAATCAGTACTTTTACCTCATCTACTGTAAAACACTCTACCCACTGCTGCTTTAAATAGTTTGAGGGGAAGATGTTGCTTGAACAAGATATACAGTACCATATAACAATACGATTTTATACCCGCTCTGAATATTTATTTGAATACACGATAAAATCTCTTTCTGGTGCTGAAGGGGTGCGTCATTTTTCGTTGTGTAAAGTGAACAAGGTGGCCTATTTAATAATCCTATCCAAAATTAATTCACTCCCCAAAATACTGATTCATCCCATCAACTTGCTCTGACACTTCTCTGTGTAAAAACAAAAAAAAAAAAATCCCAGCGAGCTCCAAACAGTAATACTGGCCTGCGATATTATGGGAGACATCTCAAGGTCTTCCAGAGCAGCTCTCTAGGGTTGCCTAGCTACCAGGCAATTGCATGTCTCACAGCTCCCACTCTTTTCTTGTGTCTTGTTCAACATGAACTGAATGTTTGCATCTCTACAGAGAGAGTGAGGCTAGCTGCCGAACACTACAAAAGAATCATGCTCGATAAAAATCCCCATTCCTGTTCACACAAAAGGGGTCTTTCACTCAATAATTAAAGGCTGACTGGGATTGATGAAGTCAGTATAATGTCAGTGCAGCCTTTAATAAACTCTATTTTGCATATTATATAACTGAGGAGGCATGATTGGTAGATCTATCTACAGCTATCTATATATATAAAATAATAAATCATATTAAATAAGTAATACTTTGGCCAGTATGGACCAAAGTAATAGATAATAAAACTCAGTATTTAAGACAAGTTTTGGAACTGTAAGTTTAAAGGTGCAGTGTGTGACATCTGGCGGCATCTAGCGGTGAGGGAGCAGATTGCCATAAACTTCTCTCGTGTGCCAAGTTTGGAGAACTACGATGGCCGACGCGAAAACATGAACATGTGAATAGTCCTATCTAGAGCAGTGAGTTGTTTGTTCCTTCTAGGCTACTGCAGAAACATGGTGGCCAGCTCTGTGAAGAGGAGATGTAGATATAAACGGCTCATTATAAGGTAACGAAAACACAATGATTTGTATTTTCAGGTGATTTTACACTAAAGAGAACATACTTGTTCATATTATATTCCATTTCTGACAATAGATCCCCCTAAATGTTACACACTGTACCTTCATATCAAATAAAAATTATTATTATAATCAGTATTTTTTACATAAACATGGCTAATGCGTGATGTGAAAGGTCGTAGTGACCGACAAAGAATTATTACTTGACTGCAGTTCTCTTCAGCTCTGCAGAGCTTTTTAGTGTCTTTCAGCTCATTGTTTTGGTTTTTACAGCCCACAACTTTACTGTTTTGGTTGAGTCCCACCACTCTCATCAGTGTAGTTTTTTGCAAAAAGAAGAAGTGCCAACAATATTGTCTCAAAAACAACACCAACGGCATAACTACCCTTTTTTTTTTCATCAAACGTGTGCAAAGTCAGGTTTTTTTCCATACAACAAAACTGACTTGTGAATTATGCTTCGAGGGAAACGTATTTTGTCATGGATTACGTTTGTTTTTTATCACAAATCCAATTTTAATGAAAGTCCGCAGAAGTCCACATAAGGAGGAGGTCTGGGTGGTGGATGGGTCAAACAAAACACCGGACTTTTGCCCAGAAGACCGCTGTTCGTGCCCCATGTTAAACTAAAAGTCAACGTTCACTTATTTTAATCATGATGTTTTTTTTCTATGCTTAACCAAGTAGTCTTTTAGTATTTCTTTTTCAATTTACAACATTAAGCATGTGTTTAAAAGTATGACAGTAATCCGGGAGAAAATGTGTTTCCCTCGAAGCGTAACTGAATGCAGTTTGGTTGTATGGCAATTTTTTAAAGAGGACTTTACAGGAGCTGTCTGCTCAGCACCACAAAACCACAACACAAGATTCTGTCTTGTGGAATGAAGCATACATTACATATACATTATATAATTCTATTTTTCTTATCTTATAGGTTTCCCCCATTTGCCTTCTGCTTGACATTGTATTTTTTTATTGGTATTTAGAAGCACACTTGTTTTTTTCCAGAAAGTCGTGAAACTCTCTAGATGTCATTTTGTAGTTCAGAATCACATGCAGTCCGGCTTTGACAAGATCCTCCAACATTTGGTTCTGGTCCAAAGCTGCGTCATGAGACTAAACACCCTCTCATAAACATTAGATATCTTCACCCATCTCTGATCAATGTGATCTTCCTGTGTTTTTTCCTTCTCCTGAACTTGAGCAACAACAGCCATACAAAATGTCCATATTTATGCCCCTTATAACCGGTAATGCACCTTATCAGTGTGGCTGCTGCTTCTTGTTTAAATGTTCAAGCATCTGCTGGGAGAATGTTTCTGTGAATTGTGCTGGCATTATTCCCATAAAACCCCGTCCTGTTTCCAATCTGATCCGTGACAGAATGTAACTCTGTGACAGCGTCATCGTTTCTCTCCAACTTAACGAAAAACACCTTATTGCTCTGTTCTCGTGCTTCTGAGAGGAAATAGGACTGGAGAGCAGGCCAGCTGTGCAGCATGCGCTAAATAGTTGGCAAAAGCGACAGCCAACTTGTGACAACATGCCGCGGCACTTCTTGATAATATATTCCAGAAAATCAAAGGGTGAATGCTTGTGACATTTTTGGGCGATGATGAAAATTCACTGTAGGTTTTCATCTCAAGTACTTCAACATCAAAACTCTTTCATTCTGCTTTTAAGGCAGTTGTGAATGATGTGAGACTTGAAATCACACAGTATCAGCCCTGTGATTAACTGCTTTAGTTACTGGTAAACTTTGTTATGCTTTTACCAGTACGGAGGATATTAAAAGAAAAATAGTTTGAATTATGATTGCGCTGAGCTAATTTCATGGCAATCTGGCCATCAATCTGACCTGCTAGATTATGATGTATCTAGTGCACAAAGTTGACTTTTTTTTGGCCTGAGGGTTGAGTAAGGCTGTGGCAATTTTTTTTCATTTTTAATTAATGTGATCAAATATTTCTTGTTTAATTGTGTGGTCTATTAAATGTCCAGACATAATGAAAAATTGCCCATTACCATAGCTCAAGGTGAGGTCTTTAAATAGCTTATTTTTGTCCAACCAACAGTCCAAAACCCACAAATATTTAATTTCCAATGATATAAAACAGAGGAAAGTAGCAAATCCTCACATTTTAGAGGCTGGAACCAGACTCGGTTTGCCACGCTTACTGGAATCAATTGTCAAAATAGTTTCCAAATAATTTTCTATCAATCAAAAAAAAACAGCCTTTCAGTTTTTAATAATAGTTGTGCACAAGGGAAAATGTATTAATGATGGCACTGAAAGGTGGAAAATATTAAGATCCATCTCCTGGGACCATGAATGTACAAAGTGAATTTCATTAAAATCTGACCATTACTTTTGGAGATACCTAATTTTCCCTGACAGCGGCACTATGTATGAAAGGTCAGGAGGTCACCAGAATCATTGGGGGTTATGCATTGGGGACATCATCTTACTGGACTGTGCTGTTAGCCTTGAAAATAATAACACACTGGACAAATACCTCGGGGAAAAACATAATGGAACTTTTTTAACCGCATCAGTGAGTTATTTTAAAATGACACGTTGCTGATTTAGAGCAGAAAATATCCTTTTTTTACAGTAAGTGGCGCAAAGCGAGGATCTCAGTCTGGGCTTGAATATCGTACCATTATACGCCGCCTCTCTGAAAACAGCCAAATAAATAAATAAAACATTTTGAGTGCATCACAGTCAACAGACCATCGGCAAAAGCTAAACTGCAAAACCTTCTAACAGGCTTGAAAAACAACAATCTGCACAAATTATAACCCTCTGCAACCTCATAAAACGCCCGTCTGCTGATATCTGCTTCCCGCTCTGCCTTTTTCCTTTTCGTTCTTTACCTCGCGGGTGCGTCTGAATTCACCCTTTAATCAACGAAATAAGATACACAGCAGTGAAATTGCTTGAGATCCGTCTACTGTATTTTCAGTGACTTGAGGTAACCCAGTTTGAAGATAATTTGTACTAACTGCGGCTATTGTGCTGCAAGCCCCGGAGGAGTCCTGGCTGCCAAGTGTTTAATGCCATCTCTTCATTTCTTTGGCCATTGTGTCATGTTTCGGTGTCGAGGTAATTTAAGGTTAAGAGTGTTTGTGCTCCTTTTACGTGAAGGTTTTAATGTCCTATTTGATAATTCAGATAAACCAATTTCAAAAGCCTCCTTTGTTGACTATTTTGCAGCAAATAAAACTACTTGAAATTGATTACTGTTACTTTCCTGCTTATATATCGAAAGAGTTAAGAGTAGCAAATTTGTGTTTGTGTGTTCTAGTGCTGGATCATTGGTGTGTGTGGTGCCAACATGATAAATGACCACTTTTTTCAGCACAATCTCCTTCTGAACTTCAACCATTTAAAACCACCGCACAGACACCCAGCGCTGTTCCTTTTGTTTTTGTAGATCTACCTAACCATTTGTAGATCATGTGACAACAAATGGCAGAGTATTGCCGTCACTGTGATGGGCGGTCTCAAATTGCCTGCTGGCAGTCTCTCCTCACCTTTATTCTGTGGCAGGCTAAGTGGCCTTTTCAGTCAGAGTAAACATTACCAAAGGGACATCCAATCATCTGAATGAATAGTTCATGGCAGCGAAGGCCAATGAGGGGCCATGGACAGCCTCCTTTGATAACACAGCTTTTAGCTGACTTTCTCTTCCTCACACAAACCTGTGAAAGACAGATGCATAAGGATAACTTGTAAGTGGTAATAACTAATATTTGTTGGTGCCCTGCAGTCAAAAATGAACAACGTGTATCTGCAGGGGGGTTCATAGAGCTGCTGATCAATAGTTGTTGGCTTTCGATAGACTCTCTCTACTCTGTTGTGCAGCAAATATTTAACTCCACTGGAGTTTAAAGCTAAACCCAATCAACAATAGTTCAACTGTTGAACAGGCATTGTTTTTGATTGTTTACATGTTTACATTTATAGTCCCTATGTAGAGAAATATTATATTATATTATATTATATTACAAAAATAAGAATAACAGGAGTATACAAGAAATATGTATAATTATGTGCATTTAAGACATACAATATATATCATAACCAAAGTGTGAATAAGTAAATAAAAAATGCTGAGAAGTAGACACATCACATGTGAAATTTCCAGAAATGATTTTGTCTTTATGTGAATTCATCATATTTAAATGGTGTTTCACATGTGACAAAGTCAGACATGCTTTTTATGTAAGTTTCCACAGGTTGATTGTAGAAAAGCTTGCAGAAAAAAAAAGTTTTTGAGAAGTAGTTCGCTGAAGAAATTCTCAAATATTTGGGGCACATTCATTGCCAACCTAGATGACAGTTGAAACAAGTGACTAAACCCAGCTCTCTTTGTATACTTAGATACAGTAGCAGTCTCTTTTCATGTGCATGTTTACCTGCTGTGCATTATAATATCTTGCTTTGCTCATGGTTTACAACACCGTCTCCCAGAAATTACCTTTATATAGCACTAATTTGTTTCCCCAATCACATTGTGGTGACAAATGTAATCGCTGCCTGGTTGGTGTTCACAGGCTACTTTTTTTTTTTTCTTCCAAGTGAGTGAAATGCCACATTCTTGTACCGCCGCACCGAGCCGCACGGAGGTGGATGGTGGGCGTACAAAGCGCAGGACTTTAACACCGTAGACCAGGATTCA
This sequence comes from Sebastes umbrosus, assembly GCF_015220745.1. Lineage (NCBI taxonomy): Eukaryota > Metazoa > Chordata > Actinopteri > Perciformes > Sebastidae > Sebastes > Sebastes umbrosus. The sequence continues at coordinate 8,890,209 of NC_051277.1, read as the reverse complement.
CATCCTGACTCCTGTGTGTGGTTATGAAACACAGCGTGTCTTGTGTTTCAAGTCACTGCAGACTTCTTCTGTATCAAACCAGACCATGATCATTCCTTAACCTTGCTCTGAGGGGGCTAAACATAACCATACAATGTGTGAGCTGTAGTTGCTATGAGCAGATATCGTGGGAATAAACAGATGGAGTACATTGTCAGTTAACATTTTAACAGTACTGTCAGTTTTAGCATTTTGCAACTTGTCACAGGAACATTAATTAGCAACCTTTCCTTGTTATGCTGAGGAAAAATGTCATCCAGTAATTATGTTTATTATGAGACAGGGTTGTTGTTTGTTAATTAAAGAAAAGTCAACACAAATGTGAAAGTGGGAAAGGTGTGTCCTAATTATCTTTCGTTCTTAATCACCTGTATCCTGAAAATGTGAGAAGAGTGATGACGGAAGACATTGATCTTTACAAGACATTTTGTTGTTAACTCACACCACTGTCACTGTCGCTGGGTGGGGAGTTGTTCTGAAATCTTGAAGATTCATGCACTGGTCATTTTTGATATTTTTGGGCTATTTTTCTTTCATAGCATTTCTTTTTTCAGATTAGTGGAATGAAAACATCCAAAATATACATTTAGGTGTTTATTTTACTACACTAAAATATATTTATATCTATTTGCGTCTGCAGATTTCTTCAAAAGTTAGCATTACATAATGCCTCATTTGCATTATTAAACACAGATTTTCAGAAAACTTGTAATACAAAAAATAATTGTCTTAATTAGGGCTGTCAAAGTTAATGTGCTAATCACGCTTTAACGCAAATTTGTTTTAACGCCACTAATTTCTAACGCAACGTGATTTTTATTTTGTAGCGGGCAAAACAGAAAGGAATCCGTTGGTACCAACCATGTCATACCAGATTGGCTAAATCACGCTTCAAACTTACGCTAAATTTTGGCGGGGGAAAACTGGCATGGCCATTTTCAAAGGGGTCCCTTGACCTCTGACCTCCAGATATATCAATGAAAATGGGTTCTGTGGGTACCCACGAGTCTCCCCTTTACAGACATGTCCACTTTATGATAATCACATGCAGTTTTGGGGGCAAGGCATATTCAAGTCAGCACACTGACACACTGACAGCTGTTGTTGCCTGTTGGGCTGCAGTTTGCCATGTTATGATTTGAGCATATTTTTTATGCTAAATGCAGTACCTGTGAGGGTTTCTGGACAATATCGTTCATTGTTTTGTGTTGTTAATTGATTTCCAGTAATAAATATATACATACATTTCCATAAAGAAAGAATATTTGTCCACTCACATTTTGATAAGAGTATTAAATACTTGACGAATCTCCCTTCAAGGTACATTTTGACATGTTAAAACATGCAGGATTAATTCATTTTTGCGGTGATATCTATTAGTTAACGTTTTGTACCCTACCTATAGTGTCTTGCAAAATGAATGGAATTGTACATTCCATATCTTCAAAGGCCATTTTCTTAAAATGAGTTTTTTCCCTCTCTGAGCCAGAAATCTCCACTTCAGTAGCACTTACATCCACCTAACTTTGCAGTTTCATCCCTATCTATATTCTGAAGGTTCGTAGAGAGGGGTTTGTTCATATATCATTCATAGCCTGATTTATAGATAGATTTTATTTCTAGAAACATGGCGAAAATGAATATCTTATGGCTGTTGACAGTATTTTATGATTTATGGAGTGATAAAAAGAGATATCCCTCCGTAAAAACTATTGACTCCAATATGTCAACAAAATGAAACAAGAATTTTGAACCTGGCTTTATCCAATGTTCACATTTCTGTTCTGGAAATGTATGCAAATTAACACATATTTGATACAATAATGCCTAATTTGTATATTTAAACAAGCATTTTTATAAAACTTGTAATACAAAAAAGAATTATCTTAATGTGAGTAATCAAACGGGGAAGTTTCGTGGTGATGTCTATTACTTAATGTTTTCACCTGTAGGGTCTCCCCTTAAGAAGCCATCTCCTCGATGCTGATGCAAAGACTCTTGTGCGGCACACGTTGACGCTCCGCATGCATGATTCAAGCTTGATCTTCCAAATTAGAGGCATAGGCTGCACCAAAGGCCACTATTACCAGTGACACTGAAATTAATCTGAGATTCTATCTGCTGCCAAAGTGATTTACCGGGACAGAGTATTTTGCTGCGACTTGCACATTAAATTACATCTATTTTACACCTTTTGTAAGAACACACACGGAGAGGGCTGACATCGTGGCTATGAGTGGTTTTGAAAGGTACATCAAAAGAGTGTATCCAAATTCCTTAAACATAACAATGAGATGCCTGATTTTCAGCTAGCTTTGATGTGAAATTTCTTGATGTTCTCTCGTATTTTTCCTCTTGTAATGCAAAATATCTGCACATAGTGAGAGACTTGGAAATGATGAGACGTGGCGTGACTTTTGTAGACTTGTAATACGCTCAAACCTTTGCTCCCTGAACACACTGGTATGCATTATCAGTAGCAGAAAAATGGACTCCTATCTGTTCAGTGTCAGATAATGATCAAGTTTGAAGACGTGTGTAAATACTTATTCATAACAGATTACTTGTTTACCCTCCAAATGCTGTAAAAAGCCACTGCTCAACTGCTCAGCAGGATTTAACTTTTCCAAATGATATCATATTAGAATATTTAATTGGGCACTTGATATTAAATCATGAAATAAGGATATAAATATTTATAAACTACTCATCGCCCATCTTTAAACGTATACAATGGAAATGAAATTTGAATGATTAATCAATCAAACAGATCTTGATGGAGAAGAAAATGGTTTGGTGGTGAAGATAATATCATTCAGTCATTATAAGCTCATGAATTGGTAATGGAGCAAGCTAGTTTTTCAGCTGAAGATTTTCTCACTTTCAATAAACCCGTTGGAATGACCTTGGTCACATACTCAAGATAATTATCTCCCAAAATCAATGGTGGGGCCTTTGACAAATGTGATCATCAAGACAACTCAGAATGCTTGAGTACCACTTCCTATTTCAATCACATCTTTTCTCCACGGTCTATACACAAAATAGTGTTTTGTACTTTCTAGTTAGGCTGTTAAAGGGATTCTCTTACTGAAATCACAACAAGATAATGATAAAGATTGCACTTGTTGAAGCTGCATAAGAAATTGTTGTGATTACAAAGGGAAAGATTAGCAGAAAATGGGGTAAAATCGGCAAATATACGCATTCTCTATGATGCCTTAACCTGTAATGTTTATTGGAAGTTCATGTTTATTGATGAGCTTTTTTCCCTCAACCTCAAAATCAGATGACATTCTTATAAATACTATTTAATGAGTTTCACAGTTCGTTTGATGCACATTCACTGTAGACTAAACACACATATACTGAATTTCCATATCAGATGTCTGCGTTATGTCATGAGCGACCGTGATCAGAGACTGAGCTGCAAGCAGAGAGAAGATGTGTTTTTCCCCCATATGACTGAAACGGCACAGGAAAAGGTGTCTCTTACTGTGATTAGTGTAAAATCACCCACACTGCAAGACACACTGATCGCCGACTGCTCTTTATTTAATGAGTAGACCTTTGACTGCATCTTCTTCATCTTCTGACTTTTTCACATCATTTGAATCTCATCTGCCAATGAAAAATCTACTTTTCTAGACCAGTGAAGCTATTTCATCAAACCTTGATGATCAACAAAGCTTTTCTTTGGCTTAAAGGGTACCTGCGATATTTTTCAACCATGTTTTTGTGTCTGACTAATAGCGACAACAATTTCTGAAAAAAATGTCCAGTATTGAGGGAAAGCTCTGTAGATGGCAGCTGCTCATGGGCTGCAATGTAATCCTAATGGGGCAAGCTGGCACCATCATTTACGTCCACTAAAAGGTGTTTTTTTTTCCATGACTGGCTCTGATTGTTATTATAAGCGTCTGACATTGTGGATAGAGTGCCGCTCAAGGAGAAGTATCATATTTACGCTATGTTACAAACGGCAGCAGGGTGACAAGGTGCTGAGCTTCTATTCTGCCATGCTGCCAGTGCTGCCCGTGTTTCTTTTCTGGTCGCATAAACTTTGGGTAAAACGCTGCCCTTCTGTGTTCTGCAATGAACAATAAACAAGTGTCATCTTTGTCCTTTAAAAATTAACAATAGTCCTAACATAGTCTAAGAATAAAGCTTATTTACATAGCACTAAAATCATTAAGTAATTAGCAAAAAAAGAAAAAAAAAGGCAATAATATTGCGCCAGAGCCAATAAGTATCACCACAGGGGAAATTCCTTCACCGCGACAGCCTTAAAAGCGTTTTATTTCTCTTTAGGGTCCTTTCATAATGTTGTCAGACACTTATAATACAATCTGAGCCTGTCAGTGGCAAAAACAAGCACCTTTAGTGAACGTAACGTTACATTGACGGTGCTCACTTGCCTTCGCTGCTCGTTTTGCGGCTGCCGGTTACAGCGTTCTCCCTCAATACTTGACCAATTTCAAAATTGTTGACACCATTAGTCTCTTAGACACAAAAACATGGGAAAATACCGAAGTTACCCTTTAAGGCTATGGATATGACACATGGAAGTAAGGACATAAAGGTAGGAGTAAGACATTAGCTTGTTACAGGTGCTGCAAAGTCAGAGAACATTGCAAGCCTCGCCCACAAAGATGGATATTGTTACTGTTTGGCCCGAAGATGGCCAGTCAAAGAGGTCCGCTCTCGATATGAGGGTGCAGCAAACTGGGAAAAAAGGTGTGATACTCCTCAACAAAGTGCAAACTAACAGTACAAATTGAGATGGAAGTAATTATCGCTCTCACAGCTGAACCCAAAATGTGTATGACACATTTAAACCAAACAACAGTGCAATTAACAGGTAGCTCTAATTTACCAGCTGCTAAGACGCAGCATGAGCTCAGAAAGCACGCTGTAAAGCTTCTTGTTTTTCATGTTGGTGTTTATATTCTTAATTTTGGTAAACATACAGTATGGAAACACTGTCTCAAAGCCATAGCACCCTGGAGGCCATTTGTACTCAAGACAACAGGTACTTCAGTGCAGCTGTGCCTTTTACATAGTCACATCATCAGAGCTGTAACGACAGCAAGGGCCGCCCTCAAAGGTGCAGTATTGTTGCTGTAATCTGCACTACTGCAACTTAAAAATCTCCAAGGGTCTTAACATGGTGTTTGCTCTTTCTGACTATTCCTGTGTTTTCTTTGAGATGCCTGTCTCAATGCGCACAAATGTTCTAACAACACAAAGCGGTATATCACTAACAACACCAGGGAATTATTCATTCAGGCTTCTCTTCCACACCTGCAACCGCTTGGGTCTCAGTCTATGATCTTGTCGATAATTTCAGGTTTAAAATAACAAATGTTATTGATGCCTTTGCCCCCACTGAGGTAAAGGTAGTCTGTGGTTAGAAGAGATCACTGTGGAGAAATGCCACGCTGGAAAACAAATTGACAAAAAGAGAGTGCGGTTGAACGCAGGTGGCGGAAAACAAAGCTCCAGGCTCATTATGACGTTTACAAAGAGAGACTTCGCATTTTTAATTTAGAACTGAGGAATGTGAGGCAGCCCTTCTTCTCTGAAATCATTACCCAAAACAATAATAATGCCTTATTTGCTACTGTTGACAGGCTGACAAACCCTTCATTGTCAATACCCAGCCCGGTCACACAAAAAGGCGTATGAATGACATGATAATGCGCAAGGTATTTAGTGTGCAATAAGAATGCCGTTCTTGCTTTTGGCGTGTCATTTGTACGTAATGTAGTCTGTAATGACTGTGTGTGATGTGTTTAATTCACATAATCATGAACCAGGAAATATCAAGAGCGGCGAACGCCACGTAGAGAGGAGGTCGGGGTGGATGGGTGGGTCAAAAAATACCGGACTTTCACCCAGGAGGCCGGCGTTTGTACCCCGTGCGAAACCAGAAGTCAATGTTGATTTATTTGTCACATACCTTACGTACTAAGTTACGCCACTTCTTAACCATGATATTTTCCTAAACCTAACTAAGTGGTTTTACTGCCTAAACTTAAGAAAGTTGTTTCCTGTAAAGACGGAAGTTTATTTTGAAAAGACTGTGTGCAGGTAACGAGTAGAAATTGACAAGTTGCTGGACATTTGTAGGAAAACAAGCGAAAAAGGAGCAATAACTTTTTCGTATCATACAAACCTTTGTATGAGCAGATGCTGAATGAACGTTGAATTTGCCTCATTCTGCACTCACAAGTTGGAAAATTAGACAAGCTGTCAGTACTTCCATATCCAGTATCAGTTCTGTATTTTGTCCACTTAAAACCAATTCAATTAGCATGACATCATTTGATCCTGAAATTGTGCAAATGAAATCCTCCTCCTGACCTGCTGCCTTGATATTCTGCCTACAGGCTCTTTCAAAAGTGTTTCTAACTGCATGCCATCAGATCTGCTGCAAAGAGTCAACACTTCTCTACTCTCAGGCTATTTCCCACAGGCTCTGAAAATTGCAGTTATTAAGCCATTCTTTAAAAAGAACAATGTGGACGCCTCACTAATGAACAACTATAGACTCATATTATCTAACCTCCCACTTTTAAGTAAAATGATTGAAAAAGCTGTTTTTCAACAACTGAATACCTTCATGGCCCTAAATAATGTTTTTTTATGTTTTACGGTCAGGATTTCGACCACAGCCCTGAGACTGTGCCTGTTAAAGGGAGGTTTAATGAGGTACTTCAGTGTATTACCTACAGTAGAAGACGATCGACATGCCCCCAGTTTGCAGACAGGACTTACTGCACGGAAGCAAGCATGTGTACGGGGGCGGCAGCAAAACTTATTTTAGCCACCTAAAAGAAAGGCTCATCAGTTTAAGTGTACACTATATTTAGAATATTTTCACCATTTTACCTCGTCGCCAGACAGCCCTTTCCGATGGGGAACTGAAGCCGTTGTGTCCATTTATGCTCTCGCCAAAGCAACCACACTCAATTGAAAAAAACATGAAATTTGGTGAATCCAAACTAACCAAAGTCACACAACACAAACAGCCCTAAAAACATTTTAACATGGACGAAATGGAAGAAACCTCAGGAAGAACAAAAGCATTTTTTCACGTTTCTTTTCTTAATTATGTCTTATGTAAAGAGCTTTGAATTGCCTTACTGTTGAAAGTTGCTGTACAAATAAACTTGCCTTGCCTCACCCTGGATCAACATGGATCACTTCACCCTAAATTTGAGTTATAAACATTAAGTACACTATAATCATCTGGATTCTGTGTTTACAGGGAAAAAACAGTGGTTTGATTATAAAAAAAAGAAGTGCAGCTGCTTCAGATCTGTTTTTCCAGCCCTGAGGTAGACTAAAGTCCCCCCGAATCACTTGACTAAAAAGAATGCATTTTATAACTCCTTTTATTGGCAGCACTTTTATTTTTTATTGTTTTGTTACTGAAGTATCTCTACAGCTTGAGAAAATGCAATCAACCGTCCAATCCAATTACTGTCATCATTATGATATATTAAAGGCAATTCTGTAGTGCTTGGCTTATTACAGTGGATTCTAGGGGTCATTTGCTGCTTAATTGACTTGCCAGAGAACAGGAAACCACATAGCTGAAGGGTTTTTTCTCGCTGTTTGCGTTTCCCCCCGTGGCTGTCGTTGCTGTTGATCATGGCAGCAGGTGCATATCGCTGGATTACTTTCAGGTGATATGGATAGCCTTGGGAAGGTGTGGAAAGAAATGGGCTCTGAGGGAACAAGGAGTAACTATGCGGTTTAGTCGACACAGGAGTGAGAGAGCACCGAGGAGTGCTGTGCTTTGCTTTGCAGGGTCAAGTAGAAAATGCTGAAATGGCTCAGTGACAGTCGGAAATAATTTACTGCGAGCGGCGAAGTTGTTGTTGGACGTGATAGGATTTTTAGAGAATGCAATTGGTCTGCAGGAAATTACAAAGGTTGGTATGGCTAGTCTTGCAAGATTTAAGGACAATTTAAATTAGCCGTGATTCAACCTTAGGGTAATGGATTCTGGCCTGTAATGGTGTTTGTAGCAATAAAGAGATTTTGAAGTTGACAAGGCTGTATATTGAATAGTGACTTAAAAGGATTCAAAAGTTGGCTGCATTTTGGGGGATATCTAGCAAGAAAACAACAATCCATATTAAAGGACGAGTATTTAACATTTTGGGGGATCTATTGACAGAAATGGAATATAATATTAATAAATATATTTTCTTTAGTATATAATCTCCTGATAATAAGAATCATTGTGTTTTCTTTACCTTAGAATGAGACGTTTATGTTTACATATTTGCCACCATGTTTCTACAGGAGCCCAGAACGGACAAACCACTGTGTTAACTTTTCCTGGGCCTGAGTTGATACGTTACTTTCTCCGAAGTTCCTCACTCCACCCACCCGTCAGGAAACAAGACACGGTCTGTTGGTCTTGAAGAGCTGCAGCATTTATTGCTGCAACTTCCATTGTACATTCCTTTGATATAATCAAAGCTAAACTAACTCTGTATTCTGCTCCACTAACTCACTTGTTCGCTCACACACATTCGCCACCGCTCTCTCTCTGTTGCTTCACTACTCACTTCCCACATACACCACGCCCCCCAGGAAGAGCATCGAGCTTTGAAGCAAATTTTCGTAGTGGCCAAACGATGGTACTACAACTTCCTTGTCGATCATGTGATGCTTTTAGGCGTCCGTAAATCAGCGGGTAATTTTTGTTTTTAAGTAAATCAACTTCCCTGACAAACACTTGAGTAGTCCTTATTTAAATCATTTGGTCCTAAAAGTTGTAAAATGCACTAATAGCTGAATCCAGAGTTATTTCGCTTCCTCTGTTCATGTGAATGAGGAGCCCGCCTACAACGCTGTATCCAGTTCTCTTTATACATCCATGACATACACACACACTCTATACACTGGCTATTCTATACATGACCTACACTATTCTTACAACAGCTCTAGATCGGACCATTCACGTTTTCACGTCGGCCACCGTAGTTCTTCTACATGCTTGGCATGCGGGAGAGGCTGCAATCTGCAACCTCAGCGCTAGCTATATGCCCCCAGATGTTACACACTTAATGCGAAATGTCCAAATAACGTGGTGTAGATGTTGCAATGCAAATCGAAGGACTGGAAAAATTGACTATCATGTTAATGATTCAACCCTCAGTGTAATCGTTGCATAATAGTACATCTGAACAGTATCTGATGCTGTTTTTCATGGTAGAGAAATTAATTATGAAGAGGATGAGATATCGACCAGTGGGACGCTTCACACAAACTCCGGGGTCCTCCACAAACCTAATCACATCACTTAAAACATCTTCAGATAAGATTTTTAATGAACTTCTGAGAATCACTTCAGAAAGCCCTGTTGGCTTCGTGTTATGATGTTCTAGTATCACTGATGGCTTGATGAGGTGTAGGGAAGGGGGATAGTGTCAAGGGCTTGAGTAAGAGCCATCAGACAAGAAAACACCGCCGTGCAATATAAACAGTGTACTACCGTATTTCAATTAGCGTCTGACTATGTTGCGTCATTACATTTCTACTCAGGCACTATGTGGGCAACAGTAGAATAGCTTAAATTGCAGATACAGGTCCAGCACATACAGTTACTTTAATTTGTTTTAATTAAAAGAAAAACATATCAGTTGATTTAAATGAAAAAAAAAGAGAAGATGGGGAAACTACCCCATGTGATGCAGCACGGATGCAGCTGTCTTTGCATTTGTTTTCCCTCTGGGAGTAGCTCTTACATCCTTAGACAGACCTAGATTCCACTCAGAACTGAGCTGTGTTGAGTGATCTTATCTAACACTATAAGCCCCGTAAAGTAGCGCTGAATTGGGATACTGTCCTGCCAAATGGAAAGATTGGAAAATAGATTCCACCTTGAATCCTATTTAATGTTACTCAAATATTTGGTTATTGCTTTGGAAAAAAAAAAATAACAAGTGCTGCATTGCTAATCCTTATGCAAAACACGGAAGAGGGAGAATTCAAAAGGAATGGTTTGAATAATAAATGCCCACAGCTGGAGAAAAAAAAAAGAGGGAGAGGACTGCATCAGCAGATCTGGGACAAGCAAGTAGGACAAGGGGGGCTTGGCACAGGCTGCAAATTTTGACTAGTCACCCTGTTTTCCTACAGGCTATGTGAGCAACTGGAAAACAAAGAACTCAGCACTTGACTACTGCTGAAGCCCCCCAGACTAATTTGCACTCTGCTTACTGCATCATATTCATGTGCTCTCTCTCCACCCCGAGAGCCGCCCCCCTCCTCATATCACTTCCTGTGTCTTTACCTCACTCTCTCCGGCTTTCAGTCCTCCAGAGCCGAGTTGAGAGACAGCTTACACTAGCCCTGTCCCAGTTGTCGCAGATAAATGTGATTGTACCTCGTAAATCTCTTCCTGCTTGTTGCCTTTTGTTCACAAGCAGGGAAAGTAGAAGTGACGCCATTTGCTGCTCGCTTACGCACAATGCAGAAGGACGTGCAAAACATCTGCAAATCCAGAGCTACATACAGTACTGTGTGAAACAGCTTTGGATGTCAAACAACAGGAGGCAGGATTGAAAAGCAACCATGTAGAGCAGAGCTGCCATGATCAATGAGTGATGTTTGTTATTTTTAGACACAGTATATAAAGACTGCAATGTGAGGAGACATTAAGGGGTGCAGTGGTGTTTGATGGTAATGTTTAATTGGCTTGAAGGTTTGCCTGCGTAATTTGTTTTGACTTCATTTGGGGGCCTATTGGACAATCTAAGGGATGCCGACTTGACTGCCTGATTCCTCTTTCAGACAGTATTGTATTGAGGTGTTATCAGTCCGTCACAAAGCTGCCAATGTCCTTATAGAAAAAGGCATATGTGACATTAGGCAAGTCACTTTGCGCTCGCAGTAAACACATGCTTAATCTTGTGAAGTAAACTAAAACAGTTGCTTAGGATTAAGGCAACAAAACCACATAGTTAGCGTTAGGAAAATGGTTGGGCTTAAAATTACAAGGTTTTCACAGTGAAAGTGTGACATGACGTTGTGGACAGACGAGACACGAACAGCGGTCTCCTGTTGTGTTTGTGTGTACCCATCCACCAACCCTCCCATCCACCAGGTGTGTCTATTTTGCTCTTTATAATACGTCACCACAGTCACTCCTGGTGCATTTTCTCTGAGCGTTTACTGTTGCCATGGATGGGTTTTACATTGTAGTTAATGAAATGCCCAGTGCGTCTCATACCGCCACGAAAGGGTGCCTTGTGCGGCGTTATTGAACACAGGCGGCGGTGACAAAGCGTCAGTATTTGACACCCTGAGAATGAGAACAGGCTGGTAGTTAAACACAGTGGTGCATGCTCACAGTGACAATGTTAACCTTAGCTTATTAGCACTAAACATAAAGTACAGATGAGGCTGATAGGTATGTCGTATGTTTTGCATTTATTTGGTCATCAACCAAAGTATTAGACTAATTAAAAGGATGACCTGATGGTGGAAGTTATTACGATTCATGCTGTTTGGGGCATGAATGTCTGCATCAAATTTCACTTAAAACCTCCAGTATCAACCTCATGCCACTAGAGGAAAAGTCAGGGAAACATTAGGATTCATTGTCTGGGGACCATGAATGTCTACACATGGTGTGATGGTAATCCATCCAGTATTCGTTGAGATATTCCAGTGTAGACCACATCGGTGGGCCGACTGACAGGCTGACATCGCCGTCCCCAGAGCCACATCGCTAGCATGGCTAAATACAAAGAGTGCTGCAGTAGAGTTATGTAGTGCAGATATGTAAAGTGACTGCTTCTACAACGTGTGACTGACAGATTGGTACTTTTTGTGGAAAGTGAACTACTTAACTACATTTTGCACTCTTGAGTTGACATGTTTGTCAGTGTTCACAATGAATGCAGAGACGGAGAGGCAAACTGGCAATAACAGAAACAGTGTTCCAGCAAACGATACCAAACAGCCTTTTAGAGTGGCAGGCCACTTGCATGCAGTGGAAACACTCACAATAGACACTTGGAAAATAAATAATGAACTGAAGCATAACTACAGGACAATACAGGGCTATTCATTCCCTGTGACTGCCGCCGCTTAAGCTCTTTGACACTGTTGAAAACCACATGTTTATATTCCTGGTGACCATTGCATTTAGTGTGGATTCGTGCCCTCAAAGTGCTTCAAAAGACAGAAGTCCTCCGTTTCACCGCTCTCTAAGCTAACCAATATCTGGCTCTGCTAGCACTCAATCAAATACTTTAAACTAAATTTACAGATAATTGTCCGTTGAATGGTCCAATTTGACGATTTTCATTAAAATCATCATTTTGCCCCTCCACTCTGAGCCACACTTAGCTAATAGTCATTAGATGGGCATCATTAATTATGTCTTTCCTGCCAGACTGAAAACCGTTTGCAGCTGGTGGGTTTCATGCCAATGGACCATGATTTTAAAGAGCTGCTAAAGTCTTCCTTCAGTCTGAATAAAAAAAAAAAAAATGTTTGAATAATGGAAAAGGTTCATGATAGTCCAAAGTCCAATTTGGTCCAGTGAAATCCTTTCTTTGTCTTTTAATCACTTTGGTACGTTCCGTTCTCCATCTGGAAAGGCCAAAGGATTTTATGGGTTTAAGACGAGGCCACCAAGCCACCAGTTGAATCTGCTAAAAATAATTATAACTACTGTTTCCCTGTGGGATTTTAAAATCCAACACTACTAATTTGAATCAGTTTTGAGTTTGATCCTCCTCCAGTGATTTCCATAATGACGTTAAGTGGCCTGCCAAAGAGAACCAGTATAAATCTGCAGTCATTTACAGGCAAGCAGCTGTTTAGTATGGAAATATATATTATCTCTTATTTAAGGTATAATATTAATGCACCAGATAATCACAGGTTGGGTGAAAACAAGGAAATAAAACAAAATGTGTCGATGTCTTTATAATGTACGAGAACAGGGCTTCTACCATCAGTGTGTTGAGATTGGGATTATCCCAACATTAAAAAATTAATGTGATAAACAGGCAGGCAAGGAGTCAGTATTACCACCTCACCTGTGTGAAGTTTCACACTACCTGCAGTTAAACAAAACATGTTATTCCCATGTCAATCTCAGATATGGCTGGAATATGTAGAGGTCTGGGTACTTCCCATCATTTGCAGCAGGAAATCCAACCTTTCTGTGGGATTCACTCCAAGAAAGTCAAGAGAGACTATGAGAGAAAATATTAATTTAAAGAGAAGATATTAATTTATCATACTCTGACAATGGAAACCATTGTGTTTTACCAGGCTGCTACCTCTGGTTCTGCAAAGTGAAGCCAATGCTGAAGAGCCTTAAACTTTCATTCTTTCTAATAACCAGCAAGGGGCGACTCCTCTGGTTGCAAAAGTCTATGAGAAAATGACCCTACTTCTCACTTGATTTTTAACATTGTAAACATGAGTTTATGGTCTCAATCGCTAGTTTCAAGTCTTCTTCAATACAGCATGATGTTCATTTAGTAAATGATGGTCCCATTTAGAGTCAGATAGACCATAAAGCAGGGGATGTTTTAGGTCGTGGCTACCTTGTGATTGACATGTCGCTACCACGACGTCGTCCGATCTGGGAGTTGCTCGTGTTTTCGTCTTACAACTTTAACCCTTTCACAGTGTGTTTTAATTTCATGAAAGTTCATTGTAACATTTTGATAGCCTAAAAAAGTCTCATTCAGTGTTCGGTTGTACTTAGCTCCAATCCTCTCATGTCACTTCTGGTTGCTAGTAGTCCCCAAATCAATGGGTGACGTCACGGTGACGACGTCCACTTTTTATATACAGTCTATATTTTTTGCAATTGCAATTTGCAATGATTTCTGACATGGTCGAAAAATATGTTGTATAAACTAATTTCTGATAGAGTATCACCCCGGGCCCTTACTCTATAGTATGTTTTAGAACGTTTTTGACAACTTTTTTAGTAAGTGTAATTTATTGCAACTCTAGAATCAAAATTATTTACTGTTAGTGAAATTAAGTCATTGTTTCTTGAGACACTGCTGGGTTTTCTTTGATGATGACTTTTAAATCCAGCCACTGTGTTATTTTTCTTACTTCTGTGAAAAGTGTTTTGGACAGGATGTATTCACCAAATAACATCCAACTTTCCCATTTAATTTCCCCCTAAATAGCGATTAAGGTTGAAAAATCATCTTCTTTCACACTGTCTGAAAGTATTCGATCTATTTTGTATCATCGTGTTCCAGCTCTAAATGAGAGGCTCTATGAGATTTATTACACTCCAAACCCAAGACTCCATATGTTTAAATCCAAGAAATGGAAATATTCTGGATGCGGTGTGCATCATTTTATCCACATATCCCTAAAATAAAGCATGACATATCCAATATCTTTGGAGACTTTGGCATATCAAATGAAAATTCAAATAAAGAACATATTTAGACAGTGTTTGACTGCACGGCTTTAGTTTGTAATGACTGACCGGCAGGTCAATGGGATTTGAGAGGTTAAAGAGCAAACGTGCTCTTTAGCTATGGATGGCGTGGTGTTTTAAATGGTTAAAAAGAGAAATTGAAATTATTCAAAATGACTTACTGTAAGACTCCACTTTGTTTCATCACACTGAGCAACAGCTCTCCACTCAAAAACAGGCAGTATAGTTGAATTCTTAATGTTTTGTGCTGTTTGTTGTGATTTGTTCGCTTTCACTAACAGCGTTCAGACGCGGAGGATTTGTCTCGGAGATGGAGTGCTTCATACGCGGTGGTTTATGTTGACAATTTTTCTCAGCGAAGTTGGTGTATTATTCAGATCTGGTAAATATCAAACGGCAACTCTCCACTTAACTGAGACGACTGAGCTTGTTTCTCTCCACAAGCTTATTAGTAGTGAGAGAATACACTCATCTCTACAGAATTATGGATGGAAAGTTTTTATTTTACTGAGCGTGTGGTGACTCTTGACTTTACCCAAGGGCCTCGCATTGTTTTGATTTCTCGCTTTTTCAAGGGGAGAGACAAGAAGAAGTAAAAACAGAGAGAACAAGACTTAATTTATGGACCAACCAATTAAACTTTATCAAGCCAGATGGTTAAATAAATGGGTTTTTGATTGTAAGGTCACCGGTTCAAATCCAGAGACCTGACTGTTTGCCAGAGAGAGAGAATGAGTAATGTTCTCTGTTAATCAACTGGTGTCCTTGAACATGGCCCAGAGCTGCTCAGTGGTCCCACACTACAGTAGATGACAGTGATTGTACAGAGCAGCTGCCAGGTATGAACTTGTTTGACTGGACAGTATAAAGGGTTTAGAAATGTTTCATCTGCATTTTGATCTTAGTTCATGGTTAAAAGAGCACAATAATTCACTACTAAAGCAATTTAGTACTGCAGCAAAAAATAACTTTAAAAAATGAAGCAGCAGAGGCCCAGGTATCCTGAGTTTTAGGCCCCATTTACACCTGGTATTAATGATAAGTGTTATGTTGATATTGCCTGCGTTGTAATAGGACCTCAATATGCAAATTAGTTAGGCAGGGTGACTCGTCAACAACCATGGCACGTCCCAGGTCAAGGAAGTAATGCCATGATGGGTGGATTTTTTTCTTAAGACTATAGTTTCTCTGTGTGGATTGCATTTAAAACCGGCTGAGACCGGATCACAGTGATATTCAAACCACCTCTGGATTTGGTGACCTCTCCAATTGCATTCTGATCTCTCCATTAACCTGTGATTTTCTTATCCACATGGGTTATCCGGATATCAAATAGAAATTGCATACTACTAGGGATGCTAATTTAACCGTTAACCGACCAGATTAGTGCGTTTCATGCAGGGGTGCTGTGGTTTAAGTGCCTAACAAGCCGTCCAGCTGCAACAATAAGCCGATGCACAGGTTAACAGGTTAAATCCATCATTCATCACCAGCTGCAGTGTATGCGCAGAGTCCCCAGTTCACCCGTCCGGTTATACATATATATATATGTATATATATACCCAGAAATGGGCTTTTAGACTGGCATTGGACATTGGTCTGTAAAGCCGCAGTGTATTTTGGGGCGGTTGTGTATATCCAGTCAGCTCACGTCTCACACTCAGAAATGAATCTAGCATACATCCAGGCATTTCTTACACACACAAAAAACACATACTATGCTGTTGTCAATACATACTCAATTTTACGTCATACTTTCCCATAATGCAATTCAATTGCATCTTTTATTAGACCTCTGATACACCCTCCAGTTGTAACGCAAGCTTTTCTATTATAAATCTGAAGGCCCAAGCTGAGTTGTGAAAGGGGTTTTCTCACCTCATTCTCTCAGCCCTATGAAAGCTGCTCCTGAGGTACAGAAGACACTCTCTACTGTAAAGTTATTATAACAAAGACCATACCTCGCTTTAATACAACTTCCTGTCCCCTCCTACTGTATATAGGTGAGTCTCTTCCCCATCTCTCTCCCGGTTGTCTATCGCAACCTTTTCCTTCAAACCTTATGCTTCCTATCCTCCTTCTCTCTCATTAAAGGAACCACAGGGGGGTCGATGAAGCTATGAAGCTTCACCGAAAGTGTTCCCCCACCCTGTGGGATGTCTGACCCCCTGGGTTCCTTGCTACAACACCTCCGGGCATCATCATTGATTTATGTTCGACCCTTTGTTCATCTCTTTGTGCACATTATCAATGTTGTTTGATCAATCGTGGTCACGGTGAACAGAAACTAGTGTTGACAGTTGGAAACCAGAAGCGGACGATGTTTCGTTGATCGCTCTATAACATTACATCACATCATTTGCTGGAACAACTGATGATGTTGTTTTTCTTGAGAGGACAGTCTAATGGAGGTTAAATGTACCTGGAAATGTTTCATGTAGTAATCTATTTTCTGAAGCACAACTTCATTTACTAAAATATGAACGGTGCTGAGGAACAAATGATTTAACTGCAGGCTCAGAAGATTTTTATTTTCTTTCTCGACTGACGTGCTACTTTCATCACAGGTGCATTCATGTTCACTTTGTTTAAATGTAATTCCATCTTGAAGCTATTGTAGCTGAAAATGAACTTCAAGGAAGGTGTTTGTTTTTAAAATGTATTACTGTTATTACACGACCAGCAGCGAGCTACGATAACGCTTGATTGAGTGACCGAGAAATGCTGATAACGGGAGAATTAGGTGGCTTCATTCTCTATCTCTCGCTATGCAAATCAATGCTACCCAGCTGTGAGACACAACAACCCCCATAACAAAGAGAAGCTGCTAAATAAAAGACATTCCCTGCGTAGTATTTCACCAGGAGCGCAGCAAACGAGCTCTAGCACCGACGCATTCGTTGTTACTTTGCATTGTAGATGTAATTGCGTCCTTAAAAAACATAATGATTCAAGCAGGAAGAGTACGAGTATGCATATGGTTGGAGGTCTGAGGATAATTAGGCAGCCATTTGAGTAGAGTGCAGAACATCCAGTGCCTTGTCTTTATAACAACATGTAGAAATGTCTTAGTAAATATGAATTCTGTGAACACACCGCTTCACCTTTCAAAACTGACCATGAAGTGCTGTAAACTACCATTCCCTGTTTTCTAAAAGTGAGAGAAATGCTCTAAAAAGAATAATTTGACACAATTTGACACATGGTGCAGTTTGGCACGGAAGATAAGTTTGAGGTCGTTGTGTTTGGTCTTTCTGCTGCAATTCATGAAAATTTTTCCTAGCTAACAGCCGAGAATCTGTCAAGCCAGCAGCCAGCAATCTGACAGTTATTTTTGAGTCTGGTGTGAAAAGTACTGGATGCTCAACTCGTGAAGTTTTCATTTTTAACTGTTCTTTAGTCCATTAGCTTCTACCTAACCCTAACACTACTGAAACAGCCTCCTAAAAATTGCATTCATATACAATTAATTGTCATTAGCCAATATGCTTCCTCAGTTATGTCCTTTTTTTTTTGCAGATCTCTGGGGTTCAAATCCAGCACTTTGTATGCTCAACCATCCACCCTGACCTTCTCACTATGACTTTTTTGCAGTGTTGGACAGGAAGCAAATACTATACCATGCTTTTACTAAAATTGACCTCTAAAACATAATTTGCAAAGCATATTAGTGGTATATACTCAAATGTTGTAGGAGATATGGTTGAATGAAGACACCTATTGTGGAGACACCAATTTTGTTTTTATTTAGAAACGCCCAATTGACTATATCTTAAAAGCAAAAACGAGGTTACAGTCAATCCAACTGTGGCATAAAGTAAATCGACACACACACTGTGTTTTTGTATTTCTTTTCCTTTCATGGTTTAATGTCACCTCCTGGATCAATCTGCAAATGGGTCTTTCAAGGCTTTCCCGTCCCTCACGGACATAATTGACGGTCAGTTCAACAGCTTCAACAGCCTCTTGTTTGACCTGTTTACAGTAGTAGCTCCTGTGCCAGACCTGGCATGGTTGGGGCATGTTAGTCAGGGTTAAGGGTGTGGAGATTGCTCAGCGATGTGTGGTAACTGACATTTTGCGGAGCCCTATTTAAAGCCATTGGCACCCGCTTGTTGGTGCGGTCACCTGCTGGTTGCTGTGGCCCGAGTGATTTGATGTCTCGTCAGCGGTCGCTCCGTTCGTGTAATGGCAGACTGGTTTACCGCAGAGGAGGCGACGCATGAAAATCCAGCTGCTGTCGTATTAATGAAGATGCTTACCTGAAGTCCCTTTTAATCTATAATTAAAAACGTATAGAACAAGCAATCATCCTGTAATTTAACATAATCTTGTCTATAATTCAAGAAATGTCACTCTTAGGCTTTTGAGGCAAATCAATAAATATCAGTTCCATTCCTGAATGACAATTAGTTTCCTGTAATATATAAATAACTGTCAGCTTTGTATGTTTTCTGCAATACTTGTTCCTTTAATGTGGTATACAAACAAAGCCTCTTATGGTGTTGACAAAATGCCTAATTTCCCTCCCCAGTGATTAATGATGCTTGTATCTAATGAATGTAATGAATCTGTCTGATGATTCGTTTTTCTTTTTTCTTTACACAAGAATTATGCCAGATGAAAGCAATAGTACAATCTATAAAGGAACATATTGAATGTATGTATTAAGTTTTGACATGATAATCTAGTTGTAAACTTGTCAGTGCCTTTGCAAACATAGAGTATAGAGTGTAAGTGAAACATGATCAAATACCAGTCAAAATCCAGGATTAATGTCTCCCACTATTTGGTCATGCAACAGTCACCAACACCAATTAAACACGTATAAGAAAGAAGAACACAAAAAGAAGGTAGGTAGCTATGAAAACACAACTGTCATATGTTCCTTTTGGGTTTATAGACACAGGCAGAGCACCCAGCCAGGTTATAGGATGATGAGCCAAACTTGCCTCAGATTCTTCACTAGAATAATCTTTTTTCTCCCCTCGGAGGATGCTTTTCCAAAATGTAGACTCTAGTTTAGTTTCTCATAGTTTTAAGTATGGATAACCATTCCTGCTCTCTTTAATAAACACATTTTGACAGTGACAGAGCAACAATTTTAGCAGCATAGCCTCAAAACTATAATTATTAACTATGTGAAGACTAAATATGGAACTTGAGATTGGATACACCTTTATAACCTCAATCATTTTCTGTTTTAGAAAATGTTTTTTCTACCTGAAAATATTTATATTTTGACATAAATAATTCAAATTTCAATCACCATGCTAACATGCTCAGGAAAATGTTAAAATGCTGATGTTTCCTATAGTTATGAAGACATGTTACACAAAACCGTTAATGTCGACCTTATGGTGGCGCTAGAGGAAAACTCTAGAGATCAAGTCTTTAGGAGCTTTCACAGGCTCCAAGGGTCATTATTCTTTAAAAGAATTGCAAAACATAACACTATGAAAGTGATCATTTGGAAGAAAAAGCATCATGGGTTTACACATTTCAGGCAGGTATGTACCAGGAGTCGTACCTTGCCTGATCACTTGCCAACAGAAACCATCACGTCCAACGGCTGTTAATGTGTCATTATGAAAATCTCCATTGGCAGACAGCCTTTGCTGCTGGGCATGTAGAGTGTGGGTTTTCATGAAGAGTGGCTATTTAAAGGAGTTTAAGAAAACACATATACTGTAGTAGCTCTCCCAAGGGACTATGCAAATGAGATTACAGAGTTTTACTCATCCAATAACAGGATTTTTTTCATCTAAATATTTGCTGTCTTTCCCTGAAGGTTGTTGTATGTGTTTGAGCTAATGTGCTCAATTGGGCCTGATTCCCAGATTGCTGAATATGCATTTTCAAGCCACAGGGGTCAGCTGTCACTTGAGCCTGTTATGTCTGAGATGGATGGTGCAGGAAGGTTCAATCACACATAAAGTTCACTATCATTGGTCTGAACCACAGTGGCAAAGTTCTTGTTTCTTGCGTAGGCCGGGTGTTAACTACCACTATGACAAATTATAAAAGTACCATTCCTTGCAAGGCTTGCCAACAAGTCACGTGACCTCTTAAATAGCTCATGTATTGATCAGAGATTTGGTAACACAATATCCCAAGAGGTTACAGATGTTGGTCCTGGGGCCAACTAATCTGAGGCCAGTGACTGCAGTTTGCTTGGAGGACAACTGAGACTTGCAGTTTCAGACATCCTGGTGCCATTATTTGGTGAGCTCTCCAGTTTAAAGGCCACTTTTCTGTTCTCCTTGTAACAGTCCTATAAAGTTTAGATATACAGCTCCAAACAAGCGTGGTGGCACACTTCCTAGCCCCGATGGACCAAAGGGTCAAGTTACAAATCTTACACTTGGACACAAGATTGAATGCCATTTCAAAAACTGAGCATTTTAGGCTGCTTTCAAAACAAAACAAAGCAAGTGTCACTGAAATTGATTTTTTTTTTTTTTAAATCAAGTACAAGAAACAGAGGCAGGAATGAATCAATTTCCCATGAAATAAGATATATTGTCATAAGAATGCCAGTTCCTCAAATCCTGCCATAAATTTAAATTCAACCATTCAGAAACCCATCAAAACACAAAGCTAGCCTGAGTGTCTCTGATTACTGAACACTTTGGACCATTGGCACAATTGCCAATAGTCCAAAGTCCAAAGTGTTCAAGTCTTCCATGTCATCATATTATATTCCATTTCTGCTAATAGGTCCCCCTAAATGCTACACACTGTTCCTTTAAAGCAACTAAAAAACAAATCTAATTGAACCTTGCTTGGACCTAGGTTTTTGTGACACCAGCTATTAAAGATCCTTGGATGTGTCAGTAGTAGTGAGTCACAGTGATGGCTTGTTTGTCAAGCGGAGTGTCCACTAAAGCTTTTTTCATTGTCATTAAGATGACAAGAAGCCTGAGAGGGCTAAACAGAGTAAACAAAGCACAGGACACCATGATGTGAAAAAGTAAATACAATGCTGGCGCTGCACCGGCAGCATTATAATTTGAAGCTGGTTTGATAAATCAGATATTTATGTACCCGCTCACAATTACCTCAGCTGTGTACTCTTTACTGCCTGAGAGTAATTATAGAGCACTACCAGCTAAATCCACAAAGACACCAAATTAAAGTGTTGAAAGTGCATCTGACAATAACATTCAAAGACATGGATGATGTCCATTTGTTCCAGACTTTTAGAAGTCATTGTGCACCGTGTTCAACATGTGAAAAATGACTGAATATTATGTTAATCCACACAAACACCTTTGGCACCCCAAAATAAAAAAAAAACAGGTATAAAAAAAAACGTATTATGTGAAGATCCTGAGTGACTGGATCACCCGTGAATTCATTGGGAACATCTTTTCATTCAACCAAAAAGAGGCTTTCAATGAGTCCCACTACAAATTCGTCCAAGTCACGACAAATTCCACTTTGTGTCATCGCCAGTCAAAGAACATGCTCAACACGTGTCAACACATGTTAAGCCAAATCATATAACCGATACATTTTTTGGAAGCAGAGCAAAAGGCAGACGGAAAAAAACATTTTGTGTACTTCTTATAATTCATGATTTCTGGTACTCGAGGAACATCCAATTCGCATCCCCCACTGAGTATTTCATCCATTGTGCACAGCAGCAAATCTCTGCCCCACTTGTCTGGAAGTGATTCAGCTTACAAAGACTTCTCAAGGCGGCAGGGTTTTCCTGAGGGTAGTGCTCCTTACATGGGGATAGGGCTGAATAGGAGACTACGTAGCATAGCCAGACATTTCTTTTTTTTTTTTTATGTCTGTGAAAGCATTTAGAGTGTCTGTGTGGTAGCCAGAACACATAGATGCTCTGCAAATATAATAAAACTTAAAAGATTGTAGAGACCTTACATTTAAGCCAACAATTATTCTGGATAATTCCTTGAGAAAGCACTTTGCCAGTCCCTCATCCCTACCAACACGATGCTTAACAGGATATATAATACGAGCAAAGCAAGCAGAACTTTATGTATATAGTACATTTCATTCAATGCAAAATACATTGTGCTTCACAGAAAAACAATTACTTTTACCATCAGTGCTAGACACGGGGAATTAAATACTTGTATGTAACAGCTGATACGTGGTCTTGCAATCATGGTAGATGTCAAAACAAGAAAGAAAGACAGAAAAGAATCTCTCACATAGACACACAACACAGACCAGGGGCTGAGCCCAAACCTAGGGTTGTCTATGGGCATCTTCCACTGAGGAGATTATATTCCCATTTATGGCATCTATATTCCCTATTTTCAAGCCATTTGATGATGGAATATATACATATCTGTACAATATTTGGGAAAAACATGATGGTTACCAATGAAAAAAAATCATCCTGTAGAGCCTACATCCTGTTTTCTGTCTGCAGTTAGCGTACACTTGGTTCGTCACTATGAGGGACTCCTTTTACATTACACATAGGTGATTAGATAGTGATAAATATAGCAGCTTTCAAAGTATAGCTGCTTTAAATTAGTCAACTTGTATCCAACTTTAAATAAAATATAACTACTGGATTTTGTTTGTGTACATATGCTGACGCAAAACATGCAATAAAAGGAGAAATGATACCCCACTCCCTAAAAGATGCTGGGAATTGGAGAAATGTTACCTCCTTTAAAAGTTGGCTATACGCAAATAAGGAGTAATTATAAGATATTGTTTATTATTTACAGTAATCATTATGTGGTTGCCACCAGAGTAAATAGATGGCTGGATGGATGGATGGATAGATA
This sequence comes from Sebastes umbrosus, assembly GCF_015220745.1. Classification (NCBI taxonomy): domain Eukaryota; kingdom Metazoa; phylum Chordata; class Actinopteri; order Perciformes; family Sebastidae; genus Sebastes; species Sebastes umbrosus. Next base: position 8,866,932 of record NC_051277.1, on the reverse strand, counting down.
GATAGATAGATAGATAGATAGATAGATAGATAGATAGCTGGGTAGGTGGACGGATGGATGCATGGATAGGTAGATAGATATAAAACATCAAAAGCCTTGTATGTGCACATACTGGAATCCTCCTTTCAAGAAAGTAAAAGACATCAGAATCTTTATTATTTTTGTCATGACAGCTGTATAATAACCCATCCCTGTCTCAATTTTCCTTTTGTAGCTTTGATCCAAGGCTGAAGCTTCCCAGCACATACAATAGCTTCTCACAAACTATTGTCTGAACATAATACACTAAAGAAGCTCGCTTTGGTGGATCACTGATTCTGTCTGCTGTCAGCGCTGCACGCCACGACACTCGTCCTTCAAGGTCTTGGAAACAGGTGATGTGTCGCCCAAGGGACACCAACAAGTCTGTGTCAGGGGCGGAGTAAACTACCGGCAGCTTTGTGTCATTTCCCCACAGTCTCTCTGACTGGACCGGCAAATGAATGGAAAAAGTTCTATTACTGGGAAAATAGACAAATAGTATAACAAAATAGGTTTCAAGATTAGTAACGCTATTTACGCTAAATTCCTACCCTACCTATATATGTTATGTAACTTAAATATACTAGCATCAGACCATTTTTGCCTCTGTTTAGGCGGCAGGAGTGAAAATTTGTCATCCTCAATATCTGTTGTGTTATAGTTTCAGAATGATGAAGACAGCTGGAGAACAATTAGGCAGTGTATAGCTCTACAGGGGACTGTCCTGTCTCCCTTCCTTTTCACCTTAACACCACAAACTTTCAGTTCAACTCCGGGTCATGCCACTTGCAGAAGTTTTCGGACAACTCTCTAGCTGCTATAGTCATCACAATCTAATCCCTATGTGTAATGTAAAAGAAGTCGCCCATAGTGACAAACCAACCGTATGCAAACTGCAGACATACTAATCATTTGAACATAGATGATTTTGACCCCAAAATACTTGACTTTGTAGTAGTTTGCTCTTGTTTTTTCTCCTCATCCAGGGCACTGCATGCGTCCAACATTTAAAAACTGTTTGCATCGACATTTCACCTTTAGGTGCAGTACGAGACAGAAACAAATAAAAAATATTTGAGTTTATCCACTCTTTCCAGTATTATCTGGTTACTGGCTCTGGATGTTAACTGTCCTCTTATACAAGTAAGGCTAGTGTTGTAAATTTCACTTTAGATTTATTCAACCTAGTGTGCTCTAGAAGGGTTTTTACGCTGCGCCAGGTGATAAAATAACTGATTTGAAAATTGTGGTGAGTACAATGAAGTCCGCAGAGGCAGGAGGCCCTATATCTGGTAGGAGGTAATATCTAACAGATCTTTTAACACTTAAGCATTATTAGAATCCTAATAATATTTTATGATAACATAACTGTCAGAGAACGCTGCGGGGGAGTCCTTGTGCTGTGGGTTTTTTCCAGATGACCATCGACCTGAGCTGAATTAATGAGGAGAGGTTGCAGAAAAACTTGGCACGCCAGCTGTCAGCATCAGGGTGCAGCACAGCTACGCTTATCCCTGTCAGAGCAGGTCACTGTTTCAGAGACATGTGTGGGAAAAAAAATTGTCAACACATCTGCAAATGGCTGACTGTGGTCCCCTGCAGTCTGGATGCATAGGGACATATATAATATATATATGTTTCATATAGTTACTCACATGAAAAATAGATAGGACATGTTTAATTTCAGAAAACGATTGAGGAGTTAGTTTACAGTACTTCCATATATTCATCGTTTAAAACCACAAGAATATGAAATATAAGTGTAAAGGTGCTTGTGAACGGTTTCCCTATCTGTCAGTCTAGACTCATCCTCAATCAACACATTCCGGTGCATGTGTGGGTGTTTCTTCCTGGATGAAACCTAACGTGAGGGTTGTATGTACATCTCTGCCATATGTCTAGTTAACCTCCTCTCTGGATGTCAGCAATAATGTTTGGGGAAAGACAGGAAAATAGAACAGCATGCGAGTCATAACATCTTCATACCTGTAATTTCTATCCCGTCTCTGGTGTTAATAAGTAATGACTGCACCGCTGATTAGTGGAAGACTTCCAATAATTGCCTCTGTAGCTTACTCCTACTTGTGAAATGAAAGGTCAGACAACATAGATTCCTGTACACACAGTGGTGGAAGAATGCTCAGATCTTTTACTTATGTATTAGTAGAATTACTGCAATATGAAAAAACTCTATTACAAGTGAAAGTCCTATAGAAATCTGTACTTACATAAAGGACAGATATAAATAAACACAAATAATCAAAAGTAAACATACTAAATATTCTATTCTATATTTTAGGAAGCATTCAAATGGTGCAGATGGTCCAGATGGAGCAGATTGAAAATACTATATATACTGTTGGGTAGTTCAACCATAGACTGTATATAAGAAGAGGACGTAGTCACCGTGACGTTACCCATTGGTTTGTGGACTGCCGTTTTGAAACAGATAAAAAAACGTGTGATTAATTTGCGCTTAATTACGATTAACTATGGACAATCATGCGATTAATAGCGATTAAATATTTTAATCGATTGACAGCCCTTCTTTTTATCTAATATCACGTATATAAACACTGATACGATTTTCATAAATGTGATCCAATGAAGTGAAGCATTTTAGAAGAGAATCATTCACATCACTGCATTTCGTGCGGCGGGGTGTATGTTGAAATTATACCTAAGGAGAATTACTGTGTTTTTCAGAAATCTTATATCCAAATGTCAGTAGCGAGCATGAATGATGGCTAGTCTTATACATTTTAGCGTTAGTTTCGGTTTAGCTGCCTGACTGTCTATGATATATTCTAATGCAAATGACAGCTGTCAGTCTCCACTATGCTCAGTAGGGCTCCCTGAGCAGCACGACATCCTCTAAGAAAGACCATTGTCATTATGTTTCATGTGTAGTTCCTACCTTGTAAGCCAGCAATGGAAATCTAAAAAAAAAGAACATCTACAAAGTAAATGTCAGGTTTGTGAAATCCAAGAGCATACCACTATACACCTGCTTGAATAAATATTAACTTTCTCTTGACAGCAAAAGATTGCAAATAGAAAGTAGGCTGAGAAACTGGCATGGTTAAAAGTTAGCTCACCATAAGTCAACTACACGTGGTGCCTTTTTCCATTCTGTCAAAGAGAAGGTGACCTTTTAGCAGGCAGATACTGAAAGACAGCCAACAAATGAAGATGCCCCACACAAAGGTCATGTGCTTCTTTAAAAAGGACATCAGAGAAAAACATCTGACTGCAGTCATGAAGAAAGTGGTTAGGGACTGAGTAAAAACTGCTTTTCTTTGGCAAATTGGTTGCAGGAGCGTGATAAGTATTATTTAGGGCTGAATGCCAGACAGATGCTGACAATAAATTGTGGTGAGTCTTTTCTTTTTTTCTGCATGACGGGACTGTGTGTCTGTGTTTGCATGTGTGTGAGGATGTGCAATCTTGATGTAATTTAGTCTGACAAGTGACAGTGACGCTTTACTACTCTGAGAACCCACAACAGAGCTTGAATGATAAATTTTGAAAGGGCTATATGGGACTTTCTGGAAGAGAAACAGCACTAGTCTCCCGGACACATGATCCTGCCATCTGGCTCTTGAAATGACTTAAATGGGTGGTGGTTTGGGAAGCGTCCTACTGTCTTCAGTCAAAAGCTACTGTTTTCTAAAGTGATGAGAGTGCATGCAGCCTGGAGGGGGGGCCGCAGGGCTCTCATGAGGAGCCATCATGATGATCTGCTGAATTGGAGAGACTGTGAGTGACAAGGGTGTATCTTCTTAGTATAGGCAGAAAGCGGAGGTCTTCACACCAAACTTAGCTTTCGACCGAGGGGGCCACGGAGAGCAGGGACTGTCATGTTTGATTTAGATTTGCTCAACCAAGGTAGTGTTGGTTTGACAGAAGGAAAGGGGCCGCCTATATATAGAGAAGTATGCTATTACTCTAAACCAACAAACACTGATTTTAGACAAATTTATAAAGCTTGTTAATTGAAGAAAGAGGGCACATGATGCAAGAATAAGTCTTAGCTATTAGCATGTGTTTAAATTAGGGCTGTCAAAGTTAACGTGTTAACGCAAATTCGATTGAACGCCATTCTTTTATTTAACGCATTAACAAAACTTGCAATTTCAGAGATTGTACCGGGCTCAGTTTTAAAGCTAGAGTGAAGATACTGGCATCATATGAAACTGATGAAAACCCAATGAATCTATCGGTACCAACCATGTCATACTAGCTTGTTGGGCTGGAGGCTAAATAACGCTCCAAACTTGCGCTAAATGTTGGCGAGGAAATATTGCCATGGCCATTTTCAAAGGCCTTGACCTCTGACCTCAAGATATGTGGATGTAAAAAATGGTTCTATGGGTACCCACGAGTCTCCCCTTTACAGACATGCCCACTTTATGATAATCACATGTAGTTTTGGGCAAGTCATAGTCAAGTCAGCACACTGACACACTGACAGCTGTTTGTCATGTTATGATTTGAGCATATTTTTATGCTAAATGCAGTACCTGTGAGGGTTTCTGGACACTTGTCATTGTTTTGTGCTGTTAATTGATTTCAGATAATGAATATATACATATGTTTGCATAAAGCAAGCATATTTGCCCACTCCCATGTTGATAAGAGTATTAAATACTTGACAAATCTCCTTTTAAGGTACATTTTGAAACTATAAAAAAAAGTGCAATTCATTTGCAATTAATCACGATTAATCATGGACAATAGTACTTTTTTGATAACAAAAATAAAGTGACGCCAAGGGGCGTAACAAAGCAGCGGTATACGATGAGTTGGGATGAGAAAGTGTTGATACAACTCACACGAGGAAGAAAAAGACACAAGGCCATTGAACTCAATCAAAACATAATCGCTGTTCACTCACTATCACATAAACTCTACCCGAACCTGTCTTGTCATTTGTGAAGATTTGCCTGCAGAGAGATTGACAGCCATAGCCAAGAATGCACCATTAAATTAGTCTTCTATAAATGCTGAAAAACAGCTGCTATGTCCAATTTAATCAGGAAGTTTGGGAGCGTTGCCAATTCAAATTTACTGTAAGCTGGAAAGTGATTATGCAAATGTCGATTGAGAATGCTGAACAAAATGCTATACTGTCAATAACTGGAATTTATGTGGTGCGTATACTCTATATATCAAGCTATTCTCTGTGCTGGCATGATGAGCAACAATATCTATGTTGCTTAAATATATCTAACTATAAAGCAAGGAATCAGTCTGGATGTCTGTATATATCGCAAGAAACGCTCATCCCATCTACACTTGGTGGGTGTATTGCTGGGAACCCAAAGGATTGCTGTGTCGAATTTGGTGCAATTTGGACATGCGACACGTTCAATATTAATAAACTTTGAACAAAGAAGGGATCAGCACTCTGTGTAGGGAGGGGCTTTAGGGCTCTGTGTACTGATGGTGGAGATGCAACAAACAGAAAGACTTGGTGAAACCCAAAATGGTCCAGTTCTCTCCGGCCGATGGGCGGTGCTTGGTTTTGGCTTGACTGTTTTCAACATGGCAGCAAACTTTCAAATTTTACAGCTAAACATCACACTAGGATGTGTTTCTGAAAACATTTGAGGCGAGAAATAGGCATTACAGTTACAATGTCTTGATTCCTATTTAATCAACGCTGCCTTGTTTGACAGTTGGATCCAAGTTTCGCTGCCTTGCGATGGACGGACCTCATTTTCATGAATTTGAGGTTGAGTCATGATTATGCAAATGCAGACACGGCGAATGGTCAGTCAACTTGCCGAACGGTATGTAACGTGTGGCCAGATTTTCCTGCTCTGCATAGAAAAAGAATAGGATCCGTGAACTTCACATACGTCAACGGATTTGGTGTATCTCCACCTCGAGTCGAGCATGTCGTCTGCGACAGAAATTTAAAAGCCTGTACAACCAAACTCTTCTTTCCTGGAGTCAAAGAGTGATGAGCGTTTTTCTTGTCAACGTTGCAAGCAGCAATTCTGGGGGCCAAGCAACCGGCCCGCTCTGAACTGGCATGCACTCCAAACAGGCATGTGCTCCGAATGACCATGCCATGAACAAGCACTGCACTATTATAAATAAATGGGTAAATTACTTTTAGCTTTATTTAGATATTTACACAGATATTTACCATGGAAAAATACCATGGAAAACACATTACTTACAATTGTTAAAAAAGACAACAAATAATGCTTTCTGGAAGGAGTACAGCTTCCATGTTGGCTCCATTTCAATTGAGACAATGCCCAAAGCATTGTGAATTCTAGCCAAGATCATCCGGTACAGGTCTGCCTTTCATCACATTTTTTAAGTGTTGTGCTCAGCATTTGCAGTAAAAGCGCTGAGGCTCTCTGCTGACCTTGGCCTATAGTTTTGCATGAAGTCTGTGATCTCTCCTTGCACCTCGCACAACATCAGGCTGACCTCTTTCGGACTGTCAGTCCAATGAGGCCTCATTAAAACGGGCTGTGTGGAAAGGTTAGATGCAAAGCTTTCACCTCTCCCTCCCACTGTTGGAACATCAAAACATGTAACAACATATATACTATATACATTAGCATCTTATCAAGGCGGCTCATGAATAGATGAAACGTATGTGCTTTGATTTACGATCTTCTATAAACACATAGAATTTGATATGTCTGTAAGCATAACGGTATACTTTATTACTGAAGTTACACTATAAACATAGCAGCTTGTACTGGAATGCTTTTATGATCCTGTAGCATAAAAACAGTTTACTATAGGCTGTGTGGCAATATGGATAAAGCAATTAGAATATGTAATATAGTGGAATGTAACCATGCAGTACTGATTTATCGACACAACTGCCATACAGTAACTTTCAAGGTCATGAGTCATTTAGTCTGCTGGTACCTTTGGAATGAAAACAACTTTATACAAATACCGTACAATAGTGAAAAAGGCTGAAAAAGTGCTCTGAGGAAAACCAACTTTTTCATTCCCAGTTCCAAAACTATTCACCATGTAGGCTACATAGACACAACCCGGTTTCATAGAAATTGTGTTTATATACAAGTAATTTTAAAAAGCAAATATGTTTGGAAAGAAACGTAATGCTGACTGGATTACATTTTCAATTAACATGACGATGAAATTTTGTTAATTAAAGGGTGGGTCCATCTGCTTTTTTTTCTGTTTTTTTTTTCCCAATGGAAACGCCCACTTAGCCGGTAGCAAAAAGCAGTGACCTAAGTTTCCAAAGTAAGTTAATCGAAGCTAATCAATAAGGTTGTGCATAATGTGAACGCTAGCACTAGCTGAGTCAAAGTTAGCCATACTAAGTTTGGAAATAACTCAAAGGGTTAGTTCTTGTTAGATCTTGCAATACAATATCTGTTTGTCGTGACTACAGAATGATTACACTTTGTAATGTGTATGTTTAGGCTCTGGCAGCACTTGGTTATGGTTAGGGAAAGCTTGTGGTCTGGTTTAATATGGAGAAAATCAGCAGTGTCTTAAAACACAGCATGTTTATTAACATTTAACCCAAACCACAATCTTTCCCTTAACCTAACCAAAGTGTTTTAATTGCCTAAACCAACCACAGGCAGGACTCGGGATGGAAAACCTCAGACTCTGGGTGTCAGTCACTCTAAAACAAATTACTTGTGAAAATAATCCAGGCAGCGATTATGTTTGACACCACAACGAAATTGGAGAAACAATTTGGTACTGTATAAACATATTTTCTAGGAGGCAGGATTGGTAGGCAAAATAGGTTATGTATTATTATAGACACACCAATACATTGATGTGAATATGAGTCTTATAATACAGCATTATATGTAATTTGAACTCCCTAATCTTGTCGTATTACTTTGCATCAAGGCAAATTAAGTTATTTCCACACTATGCTTAGCCCTTCATCACAAAGCCGTTCTCAAAGGACTCCGTCAGTAAATAATCAGCAGTCACAAAACAAAATGATGCAACGCAGACTGAGAAACCAAAGCAGAACACATAAAACGGGGACAACTCAGCTGATAAAGGCCGTGTGATGAGGTTGAAACCATGCGACACTGATGTTTAACGGATAAATTCAATGACGACATTTTTTGATGTTCATTGCTAATGTTTTCTCATTAATTATTGTGCGAGGTCCATCGTCAAACATTAAGGTCATTTCTATGGAGAGGTTGTTTAAAACACATAAAAGCCAATTCGACTTTGCTTATCTGATGTCCCCAAGCATTATTGACGTCAAGGAATATAAATTAAGGTCATTAAAGTTATAAATACAACTTTAACTCTCAACTTTAGCGCGTTAGTCCAACTTTAACAGTCCCATAATATATGGTATCTGCAGGGATTTGATCAAGTTGTCAAAATATCAGTGCTCAACCTACTTTGTGAAAGTGTCTGGGATTTCCGGCTTTCAAAGGACTCATTTTTTATAAGTGCATGAAATTACAGTCACCGGTACTTTCTGCAACCACGTCTGTACACACTGTTGGGACAGCTCGATCTGAATGTTCCTGTTGAAAACCACAGTCTTTAAGCTATATTATTGAGAACAGAGCGATGTGTTTAAAATGCATATATACGTTCAAAGCACTAAACCAAACTTGGTATCAGTATCAAAACTTTGTGGTATCAAAGGTGTGCAGCGTAATCCCCGCTTTCATGTCCCCCTATACAAGTCTGTTCCAATTCATTTCCCTAACTTTAGAAATAAGCTCCTCTCATTGGAGCGTGAGCGCCAGCGATTGGCTGCTTCACATGTTTGTTTGTTGTTTGCTTTGACCAGAGAGACAGTCTTTGAGTACCTTTGATGTGAGGACCGTCTATGATTTGAAATGGGAGCATAGGCACTGGTGAATGTCCCAGCTGACTTATCCCTCTTTCAGTGTTATTGGAGGCTCATCCTATCAAACAGTAGGAAACAAAATCATAATTAAGGACATTTGTAGTGGGGATTCAACTTTCATTATAGCACAAGCCAGCATAAAACCCCCAAGCCTGGTACATGCTCGGCCAACAATGTCATGAAGGACAATATGGCTGCTGTAAGGTCCACAGTGACAAGGCCAAATGACTCTCTAGCCAGAGATAATCAGCTTTGTATGTCATGTTGACATGAACAGAGTGTTAAGGCATATTGCACTTTGATGCCGGCAACGGCGGCACAAAGCTGATTTCGAAAAATGCAATAGGAGAACACAAAGGGAGACATCCCCGCTGCGTCTATAACTGGCATCTGTATTAAACAACAATCAAGGAGCGTAAACTGGTTAGGGAAGGGCTTAGTGCATTAGGGTTTAAATGAGTGAGAGCAGTTTATGTCCATCCTTCAAAGCTCCAGGCTGATACTGGATCCATTCAAGGATCATCCCTCTAGAAAGGTAGACAAACGGCTGGCATGGTTACCAAGAAATGAGAAGCACTGATGTACTCCTCCGCAACAGTCACCAAATGAACAGCAGCCAATGCTGGGAGCAGCCAGTAGCCAGGCGCCTGCTTGTTCTCGACATAAGCAATGTTTAATAGGCGGTATGTGAGGGATTTCTGCTTTGTGAGGAGTGGAAAGATACGGGCGACGGCAGAACAAGAAGGGGAAATCAAATGCAGCAAAGGGTTTTGAGTCTGATTTGTATTCGTCTTGTCACAAGCACATAATGTAGTATGCACCCTAGCCTGCTGAGCCACGGGAGCCCCAGCAGGGTTGGAGAATTGTTTTGGTAGCGACGATAATGAGACAGAAACCTTAACATCTTCAGTGTTTTTTTATTTAAGAAACATGACAAAGCCACCTCACATAGCAGTAGTGGCTAATCTATTCCACCCACAGGCTGGTGAGGAATGTATTATACAACCTGTAGTTGATGATCTGGGTTCAAAGCAGCGTATCAAAATTGTCTGAACCACCCTTGACTGCAATCTTTATTCTAGCCAAGACAACACACACAGTAATATTGTATGTGCACACATATATATATCTGCACAGACTGCTCAGCTGCACAAATCAATATCAAGACCCAGTTTCCTAATTCCTGCAGTCATTTGACAAATGAGGGGATGAGGTAGCAGAGATATGAAATGGAGAATATCAGTACACACGGCAGTTAACAGGAATGTTATCTTAGACCTGAACAGGGCAATGGGTCATTAAATTGTCTGTGAACAGAATGAGATTTCCTGCGGGCAGACTTGTAAATTGTGATAATCATCTTTTGTTGTTTGCCTCATACATAAATGTATCTTACCTCCAGAGATGGTGAATTAACTTCACAGTGTGGGACACATTATTGAAACATTGCTGATAAGTGTTCATTTATTCAACATACGGTATATATATGGATTTTTGGTAACACTTTATGTCTATAATGCATTAAAAATAAGGGTGGGAATCATCAGAGGCCCCACGATACGATATACTTAAGTCACGAAACGATCTTATTGCGATTTTAATTTTTTTTTGAGTCTTGCGATAAGATATATTGTGATTTATTACCTTTTTTTAACTGTAAATTATGCAGTTTGTCAACATCTCTTTTATCTAATAAGATCCAGTTTTTAGTATGTTCATCTCAGAGTTTTCATTCACATATCTTGAGATCAGAGGTCCATAAATGGCCATGCCTTTTTTTCTTCACCAAAATTTTGCATAACTTTGGAGAGTTATTTAGCATTCTTTCTGACAAGCTAACATGACAAGACATGTACCAATCGATTCCTTGGATTTTTAGTTTCATATGATACCAGTATCTTGACTCTAGCTTTAAGACTGAGCCCGTTACAACCTCTGAAAGACAGAATAGCGGCATTGGATTATTAAGAGGTTAATGTTTTATCTGTTAAAAGATCAATAACTGAGGTCTGTGTATCAATAAAATATTTTGCCATTATTTTTGCCAATATTGTTTGTTTGCTTTAAGTACAGTGAAAATCAATTTTACATTTTGTGTTGTTCTTGCATATATTTAATAATATTTTGACGTTAAAATTGTCAGTGAGTGAACATCAATTATGAAGTATTATGATACTTGACCTTATAAGTCATTATTCAGTGATATAAGCAGATTATAAATATGTTTATAATACATTATATACATGTGCGTCATAGAAAGTGTTACCATATTTTCTTTTCATGCAGAGGGGAAGACAGACTGAGTATTAAAAGTTAACAAAACCTGGGCGTCACTTTTAAACCCATCATAAGTCTGTTTACATAATGATGAGCGCGCACCCCCATTATGAAAGTCATAATTTAAAACAAACTCGTAATGGCATTTCCACAGATAGCTGAGAGCCCCACCTCTCCTCCCGTCTCCATACGGCACAAACAGAGGCGCGCAGTAATGCCTGATAGGCGGCGTTTAATTCCAATCCATTATTAAGAGCAGGTATGTATATGATCCTGCAGCACAGCAACCCACACTTTGTATTCAAAAGCGATTTCTGGCCCCGTGCAGTTGTATTACTTTCAGTTACAGCTCATGAATAACATCAAACAGACCATGAAGTGCATAGAAATAGAAAATGTGATAACTACGAGGGTGTATCCAGCCACTGTTTGAAGTACCTTTGAGCCTCCGGATCTTGAAATGTGGGTACAAGGAAATGCACATTGCTATAGTGCTGTGTAATAAAAAATCACTGGGTAAATTGGTTGATTAGAAGATTATAGACATAATATGAGAGAAGAAATAGCCAAAGGCGCACTAATAATAAAATCAGAGGCTGCAGCTTTCTAATGTTGGCTCCAAACCAATATTTATTCAAAACCCACATCAGCTTGCCTCCTGCATTTTGGAGGATCTTGGAAAAATTGTGTATTTCATTATCTATCTCCACCACTTAACGTGAGGCGCACATGCTTCTATGTGTGATTTGGAATTCCTATATTTGGAGCAGATTATCTATTGTACACCTACCACTGAAGCGTGCCAAATGGTTGTAGAAATGCAAATGGGTGTTTTCAAAAGACCACGTTCTGCATTTCAGGCGAAGGAGCCATCAAGCTCATTCCTGAACACAAAGAGGAGGGCTTGCTCATCAATTTCTTTGAGCAGCGTGAGGTTAAATTCATTACGTATTCAAGGATAACAAGGCACTTAGCTATATGGTCTTACTAACTATTCTCTGTCAACATGGATGAAGAAGGCTTACCTTTAATGGAATAAATGAATCATGACTGCGGCATTCAAGTCCAAATTCATGATCGCAGTTATAATTCTATTACGTGAAACACTGTTTGACCCACTGCATAACGGCAGAGGGACGTATACTCAGAGGGGATAGGGTTTATTTTTAAATTCATTCAGAATTTAGTACAGTGCATGCTCCTTATAGCACCAATAGCAGCAATTCAGTAGTTAATCCACCCACTTTGCCCTTAGGGGAGTGCAACCTCCACTACTATCTACATGCAAGCCAATTAAAATGCTTTTACATATTACACCGAGACAGCAAAGGAATGCATATAGGCACTTCCTGCTGTTTTTTGTTTTCAGCATTTTACATTGTTTGGGTTTCTGCCATTGCAGTTTCAAATGTGTTTTTATAATTGATGATGATCCTCTGATAAAGTTAAATGAATCTGAGTTGCTGCAATGTAGGGTAATGACTGTTCATTCCATCTTTGATGATGTTAAGAAACACAGATTTTTAATCCTTTTAGAATTAAAGTAAATAGCTGGATTAAGTTTGACAAGAGTAAAGTAAGTCGCCTCGCCGTGTTTTTAACTAAATGTAATGTGTATTTTATAGGGCTGTCAATCGATTGAAATAGTTAATCGTATGATTGTCCATAATTAATCATGATTAATCGCAAATTAATCACACCTTTTTTTCTGTTCAAAATATACCTTAGAGGGAGATTTGTTAGGTATTTAATACTCTTATGAACATGGTAAACTAAATGTTTATGAAGACATTTGGAAACCGTTCAATCTTGGGTTAAAATTGTCTCATGTTTGAATGTATTGGTATACCTTGTAATATTTAGTTATGAATTTGTAGTACATTGTATACATTGTGTATATAAAAAGTGGAGAAGTAGAAAGAAAGTGATGGAAACAGGAGGGAAGTGTTTTTCTTTTTCTTTCTTTTTTGCCACTTTCAGATTTTTTATATGCTGTTTAAAAATATCTGATGGAAAAAGGCAGGCATATTTGTTGGAAAAAAATATAAAATTATAAAATGAAAAGAAAAGATGGGCGTATGCACCCATATGATCATTACGCCCTCGCAGTTCAAGAATAGTCTCGGGGGTCATTCATATCCGGCGCCATTCACATGATCTCCCTCTTTCATGTACTGTATGACCACCTGTTATCATGTGATTGAGGTTGTACACTCATGTAATGACATCTGAGCCAGTTCCATTCACTGAAAAAGACAGTAAGTGAGGTAGAAAGCACTCTAAGCTCTGGAGAAATATAGGTGGACCTCTGAGCTAGAATTATCTCTCCACAAAACTGCATGGTGTCTTTGAAGATGTTCCCTGTAAATCGATTTGTTTTTCTGTATGTCTACTTGTTCAATGTATCCTCATACAACGGTTCGTATGATATCTTACGAAAAGTTATTCCTCATTCTTCAGTTTTCCTACAAATGTCCAACAGCATGTGTCAATTTCTGCTCGTTACATGCATACAGTCTTTTCAAAATAAACTTCTGTCTTCACAGGAAAGAATTTGGTTAGGTTTAGGAAAAGATTGTGGAAGAGGCGTTACTAAAGTATGGAAATTACGTGACAAATAATGCCGGGTACAGACTACACGAGTATCAAATTTTGGGCCTGATTCCCCCCACCCGACAATCGTCAGCAAAGCCCTGATTCTTTGATAGTTCTAAAGATTATCTTTCCACATATTCTTGTGGTGTGAGGTATGTTAAGAGTGTTTTTTACATTCTGAGGACAGCCGATGACGCAGTCAAGTGGGAAAGGAGGATAGCCAATAGAGAACCAAGCTGACTGAAACGTAAGGACAACCACTGCCATCATGGCGGCCGAGGCTAATGCATGCGCTAATGCAAAACGCGAAGCATAAAGTAGTAGTAAGACGGACTGACGATAAGATGGAGGACTGACTTGTTGATTGATGACACAAGTGTTTATTTAACGTCTCTCCATGACTTCATCATCCATCCTTCGTAAATATTCAGTACAAAGTAAAAACTTTTCAACATCCCTAATTCTTCCTGCTCGTCATCCGTCATGTTTATTTACATGAAAGTCACGTTTGATCTTGGGAGATTTTGAGTGAGTCGGGACTCTTGTTGTTCATGAGTGGAATCTGTTAGTGTGTGGTGTGCTGTTTTGGCTAAATCATTGTTCTCCACACACTATAGGAACAAAACTGTTTAACATAGCATGTCGTTGTGTGTTGGGTCTCTCACATTTTTCAAAATCTGTTAAGATTTGAAAACTCTTTTAGTGTGGACCAGCCTTAAGTCAATGGTTGGGTTAACATACTGAAGTGGCGTAACTGCAGTATGGAAGTTACGTGACTCACACGGGGTACAAACAGAGGTCTCCTGGGGCCAAAGTGCGGTGTTTTTTGACCCACCCATCCACACCGACCTCTTCCATACTTCCTCGCTCTTTATACTTCACGATTACGTGGATTAATTGATTCCATGGGATATATACTAATTACAGGGAATCACATTTCGTAGGTATAGCACAAACGGTTTATGAGAACAGCCTGTTTGTAGGACAGACAGAGTTAAAGTATACCTGTTACCAGTATATTTGACCAATAAACCTGATTCTTATTCTGTATGCCACAAACCCTCCTCATCCCAACAGGTATCTTTAATCCAGTAATTTGATAGAAAACGATTTCTTCCCTTCCATGTTAAACACCCGCTCTCCCAGAGCGGTTCGAGACGGCAGGCTGTGAGGGGACTGAATATGTGTTTCTACCGCTTCAGCAAATATTTAAGCTATTAAAAATGAGAGCAGAATAGAACTTGCATGCTGTTCCTCTTATAATTTATTATTTATTATAATTCAGCTTCTATGCTTATCTCTCCGGAGTCAAGACTGAACTTGTGTTGACTGAACCCCTATCAGCCTCGCAGGTCTTCACTCTCGCTATGTCAGCTCTGATCCAAACAAAAGCAGTCTTTGACTAATCACTACACCCTGGCACTAATACAGATCAAATAAGGGCTGACGGTGAACCTGATTCAAATGCAATTTTTCTTCCCTTCACAGAGGGGTGAGGCACGCTCTGTATTCAACAAACACTGACACATTTAATATGAAGTGCTTTCACAGCCACTTTTTCTTATTGACCGCTTTTCCGACTTGGCAGGCGTGCAGTTATTAAGCCATAATAAATAACTGCAGGCGCCTCCCATAGGCTGGCCTGAGTGCAGTGGAAACGAGAACGCGTGTGGGAAATAATGCAGCATTAGCCTTAAAGAAACCACACACATTGTCGTCTTTTTGCATGTATGCATGTTGCGGTGGGCTACCAAATTAAACAGAAAGGTAAAGATGGCTCACTGGGCTAAAATTGTCATGCATTTTTTAACGGTAGAGAAAATGAAATGTACACTCAAGGGATCCTCTCAAACCTTTGTTAAGATATGGAGGCCATTTCTGGATTTTTACAACTCTCTGCAAGAACCCATCGAGAAAGAGTAGGGTGGAACCCATACATTTCCCATTACAGTAGTGAGCAATCCCCCCTCCTGTTTATTTTATTTTATTTATTTATTTATTTATTTATTTATTTATTTATTATTGTATTTATTATTATATTTATTATTATTTATAATATTTGTATTGTTTATAATAAAATATTTTTTAATAATAATATGTAAAATAAAATAAAAAAAATTCCCTTTAACTTTGTTTGTGTAATAAATATTTAATTACTGGTTATCTTGTGTTTTTCCGTCCTTCAACTGAATCTATTGTGTAACTTGTAATTCTATGGGTGGATGGGTGGTTGGTGTGGTGGTAGGGATGGTAATGCGGACTTCAGTTTGTTAATGTATTTGTTGAATGGTGCCACTCTGTAGTTGGGGGTTGAGTAAGTGAATTGAAATTCAAGTCAAATATACATGTGTTGTATGTTCTACTCTTGTGGGATAAAAACTTATTTAAAAATATATTTACAAAAGAAAGGCAAAGACAGATCAAATTTTTCATTTTATAATCTCACTTTGACAAATGAGCCTCACTGATAGCTGGGAATTTGTGCATAGCGATTGCTCAGCAGTGCTGAACTTGCATGAGATATCGGCTCAAATAGTGTGAGGAGAGCAGTTTTTTGAAGGCTCTTATTGATGATTTAAATCTAAATTATTCACTTGTTTAGCAGACAACAGTTTATGTCTTGATCCTGTTTTGTACGATCAAAGACGTGAACACCGAAAGCAATATGGCTGCTCGTTCTGTTAGCTGCTCAGACCAAATAAGAGAAATGAGTAATAGAGACACCTTTGCTCACCGCGCCACTTTACCTTCCATAATTGTGGTCATAACTTATTTCAGGCATTTCATCCCACACAGCAACCTACTTGATGGCACATTACTTCACCGCTCTGCTTGAGACACACTAACCCCTGTATACAACGTGCGCTCATATTGTATTCCGCTACCGTCACCTGAGTGCCCGTGGTGGTGTTGGACGCTTAATGTATATGCTTAATATATGCATAGTCTACCTTGTGCTGTACATGATGTGTGGCTCTGCTGTCCCTGATCTATACGTGCGTTCTGTGTTGCAAGGTGACTTGATGACCCGTCTCTGCATACTGTAAATATCAAACAGCACATTCCTGCTGCCGTGACTCTGATTCAGATTACATCCACTAATGCATTCAATTCACAGAATACATATAGCATGTGCTAATATAACATTTTTACCACTGCTTTGTACATTTTTCTAGGTTTATTTGTTATTTAAATAAATAAATAGATAGTGACTGTGGTAACACTTTATAATAACCGTCATTCATAAAAGGCAAATCGATAAAACATAAACATTTTGTCAATCATTATTTTACTGTTAACAGACAATGAAATGACAATGTATATATTTTTTTACTTTTTATTGTTTTACTAATTATTAATAATTGTATAATTTATGTTATTTTAACAGTTTATTGTTTCACCCAACATTTTATTTACTATATAAAGTATTTGTTAATGATAATAAAATGGTGTGTAAAACATCTGTATGCTGTAGATAGATAGACCCGCAACGCTTTGTTAATGGTTAAATACTGGTTTGTAAACTGTCTATAAACATTATATGGATGGCTATTATGAAGTTTCAACTGATGATTATAACACCTTGTTAAATGGTTAATAAATACATAAAGCATGTAAAGCATCATAAACATTATTTAGATAGATAGTTAATACTTTGTCAGTGTTAATATTTGGTTTCTGGTCCATCTATCTATTTAATGTTTATAGATGTTTTACAAAATATTTCTTAAAGGTACTTTGGTAATCATTAACAAATACTATACTATATAATGTTTCAATGTTTGAAACAATAAACTGTTAATAAATGGTTTACTGATGTAATCAGAACATCTGTTCACACCTGGATTTATAATGCGTCTCCACATACGTCACAAACATTATTAATTTCATTGCTTGTTAAAAGTAAAACAACTATTAACTATCAATTTACCATTTAATAATGATGGTTATTATAAATTATGTTGCTCTGTAGTTGGATGTGTTACAACTTGCATTAAATGTGTGGATGGGGAATTGCGTTCCTATGAACTTAAGTTGGAATTCTGCGGCACGACAAGAATTGAAATAGCTGACACACAGAATCCATATTCACAGATTACACAGCACAGTTCCTGCCAAAGACATGGATGATGTACGCATTAATATTTATAAGTTGGGGGTTAACCATACATCTGTGAGCTTGTGTAATTGAATACCCTTTTTCCTATATGTGTGGCTTTTTTTGTCATTACTTGTTTTGGGGTAACGCGTTCAAGTGACACATTTTCACATTATGCCCCTCATAAATCTCTCTGTCACAAAGAGCAGTTCTGCATAAGTGCCACTTTGATTATTCGGTGCACTTGTGCAGATTTAAATTAACTTTGTGCCAAATCTGCTGTGACACGCGGTGCAGGTATATATGCTACATGAAGATTCAGCTCACACTGTGTTGTTGTTATACCAATGCAAGCCTGTTAGAGCTTGGGTTATGCCTTGGATTACCGGTGTTATTCTAGTGGATGGTGTTGATTTTGTTGTGATCACCATGATGATTAATATCGCTGTCAGCTACAGCAACAAGTGAAAGAATCAGGTAAGCAGAGGGGGGTTTGCTCTCCAAGAAAACAGACGTTCACCTTTCCCTCCTTGATGAAGAAGTGGTATTTGTAAAGCTGCTGGGCATCTCTCCATCACTGCGAGGGGACCGAGCTACTGCGAAAGCTTCATGTTTCTATTGAAATTCTTATAGAACATATCCGACTGGTACAAGTGTTGGAGTATGACACTTTACTACCACCTGGAATATATATTCGATCTCAGATGAGTGTGCCAAGCAACTGCAGATGCCCAGAAACAGAAGCTTTTAATATGATGTAAACCTGTAGAAGATCAAATCACACCTGCTGTCAGTCGCATTTGTCTTTTGACGGCAGGTCCTCTATTAAAGGTGCTCTATACCAGAGGTATAAGTACTTTTTAGGGCCAGGCACCTCTTACAGGGTAGAAGATTTTTCGAAGGACCCCCTTATAATTATAACAATTCATCGTAATCGACAATCATAATTAAGCATATGATTACTACTGTTTGTACTCTTGGAAAACGTTTTAACAGAAATACTTTTGACCTGTTTCATAGTGATAAAAAAATATATATATTTTAATTTGAATCATGTTAATACCAATTTCCTATGAATCCAGACATTTAAAATCATAACAGAGTTTTTATTGGCCCAAAGCTAACCTGGGTGGGAGTAATGGACACAATATTCCTGTTTAATTGGTGTAAATGATCCCCATCTGTAGATATGCACTTTTTAATGATACAGCACAATTTTATAATTTATAGCTTATTATTTTGCGGACCCCCTGGCAGAGTACCACGGCCCCCACTTTGAGCATCACTGCTCTATACAATATTCAGAGCATTAATATAGCAGCAAACAGCCCACCCTCCGGTTCCCCCCAGGTTAACACTGTTAGCTCTGTCAGAACTGTTGTTTTTACTGTTAGCAATGTTAGCTGTGAGTTGCCGGCTCAGCTAGCGAAAATAAACCCCGACGGGGCGATACGGCGCCGACGCAAAGTGGATTTATTTCACAACAATGCCCAGCTCGCTGTACATTATCCCTTACTTACAGTATATACTTGCCATTTCTGGGCACAGAGCACAATAACCCATTAAGATTGAGAAAAGGTCTAATAAAAAGCTGTCTGGACGTGTGACAACACAAGTGCTTGATTGCATGCCAACATCAACCTTTTTAAATTTTGTACTGATTTTTTAAAATGGATTTTATGCCCCAATGCACTCAAAAGGTTTTTTGTTTTCTTGCTGCAAGAAGATGCTGATCACCACAGTTTACAGTAAACTAGGTCCTCTTGCAATGATGACAGCTCAGAAAATGCATCTAGTAATAGAAAGTGAGGAGAAAAATGGGGAGAAAGCACAAATGAGCCTCACATCTTAACACTGGAGAGAAAAGAATGCCAACATTAAAGGAATGGGAAACACAAAAAGGAAAATAAATCATGATCTAAACATCCCTATTTCTGAAGAAGGTTATAAGACTATTAAATGCAATGTTGGCCAGCATAGTCAACATGGATCTTATTACAGCTGCAGTAAAGAGAGGGGGATAGCAGAGACTAGAGCATTGTCAGTGAAAATATAAAAGGAAGCCATACGTCCAGAAGGGTTTTACAAACAAAACAATAGCTTAATTTCTTCAATAAATCTAATCTAAATACTTTCTGAATGTTTTCAATGTTATCAATAGCACCTTTAACCCAAACCATGATATTTTCCTAAACCTAATCAAGTAGTTTTGTTGTCTAAGTAAACCTAAAAACTAAATGAACCTATGTTGGAAGTTTATTCTGTAAAGAGAGTATGTATGTAACAAGCGGAAACAGACACGCCATCCCTGACACGTTCAAAACTGACACTAAAGAGGGTAACCTAAGCATCATAGTTTGAAGCGTAGGGCCACTGACCAAGAGGCGATATTTGAGAAGTTGGGAGTTAGAACGTGTTGTTCTAGTGTTGGTTGATTTTGGATACAACCGCTGAACTTGTATGAATGCTGAAAAATGTCCTATTATGATTTCTGAATGACAAAATCAAGATCATTTAAATTAAAGGATAAACCAGATGAGTAGATTAAGCGGGGCCACCAACACAGTCAGATCTGCAACTATGTATCACCACAAAGATGATTCTGAGCAGGGTGTGATAACAATATAATACACATCAGATTGAATAAAGCCAGCAGTACAAATAAATAAAACAACAACATGATAACAGGACATATGGAAAACCCCCAAATTGTCAGACGAGAATCGTATTATATTTTGTATTGGATTCAGATTCCTTCACACTTGAAGATGATAATTATATTGTAATATTGTCTTCACTGGTTGCTAGCTCACCACACAATGCAAATGAATAGACACTTGTTTTTTCTTCAATTTCTGGAAAAATAATGTGGCCTGCATGATGTTTTTATTTTTTCCATAAATCACACCTACAGTTATGACAGAAAGGGAGTCTTTGTCCTTCCTCTCACTATTAAAGTATGCCTGTTTGGTGCCTCCCATGTCTTATTAAAATGTACCATATACCATTATTTGATTCTAGGGAAGGCACACTATAAAGCACCTGTATGATAAATTATACATCATAAAAACATCTTTAGTGCAGTTTCTTTGCCGTCAGTGAATGAACAATACATCTACTTTTCAAAGTAGTGCCACATACTGTCGTGGTGTGTTTAGATGCGTTGTATTGATGTTGAAATGACCTTGTCCCCACTTATAATAGCTGGTCATGCTTTATAGACACAGTTCTAAGAATTACATTCATTGACAGTTATTCAACCTGTTCAACTCGCCTGATATCAAACATAATTGTCAACTTGTTACGCTCGGTGGCGTCGGCAGATTCAAACGTCTTGACCAGCAAACGTTCTATGGCAATGCTCAGTGTCAATATACAGTAGTAAGTAGTGTGTATTTCATACAGTGCAGTGAGGAGTTCAGGGCAATGGATGGCTTTTATATAAATCAACATAGTATTTTTTCTCATATCTGTAGTGAGTGTTGACATGTTGAACGCATTCTTTCCCTGCTCTGCTCATCCCTATTCATTTTGTAATTATACTTTAGTTTCCACAAATGGATATTCGAAAAAAATAATCCATAGACTGTATATAAGAAGTTTTTGCAACCAGAAGTGACATGAGAGGTTGGAGCTATGTACAACTGAACAATGAATAAGACATGTTTAGGTGACCAAAATTGTTATAATTAACTTTCATGAACTGAAAACACACTGTGAAAGGGTTAAAGTTGTAAGACGAAAACACGGACAACTCCCACAACGGATAACGTTGTGATAGCGACCTGTCAATCACAAGGTAGCCACGCCCTAAAGCATAACCTGCTTTATGGTCTATTTGACTCTAAATGGGACCATACTTTACTAGATGAACATCATGCTGTATTGAAGAAGACTTGAAACTAGTGATTGAGACCATAAACTCATGTTTACAATGTTTACTGAGGTAATAAATCAAGAGAGAAGTAGGCTCATTTTCTCATAGACTTCTATACAATCAGACTTCTTTTGCAACCAGAGGAGTCGCCCCCTGCTGGCTATCTTAAAGGATGCAAGTTTAAGGCACTCCTGCATTGGCTTCACTTTTCAGACCCTGGAGTTGCCTACTGTTATCAATTTGATACCTTAGAATGAGCCGTTTATATCTACATACGGAGCAGGTTTTCTCTGGAGCCGGCCGCCATGTTTCTACAGTAGCCCAGAATGGACAAACCAAACACCTGCTCTAGATAGGGCATTCGTGTTTTTGCGTCGGACACCGTAGTCAAAGAATATATATTGCCAAGAAGTGAAAGTTAATTGTTCGTTCCATTGCAATATCAGCGCCCAGCAGCAAAGCTACGCTTCCACCATGTTGGACTGAAAACGACTACCAGACGGCAGTAAAACCTACAAAGTTCCGTACAAAAGTAAAACTAAATTATTTGTATTCTATTGTCATATCTACTGAAATGGCCTGTGTTGAACAATACGATATTGTAAATATAATAAGTGTTTTTAGTCCAAAATGGCAGCAGCTGTTGTCAAAAAAACAGAGTTTCATCTCTTTGCTTCTATACTCTTTGCCGTAGTTCTCCTACACACATCGCACACGGGAGAAGTTTCAGTTGGTTGCAATCTGCAACCTCACCATGGGATGCCGCCAAATCCTACACACTGCACCTTTAAGATAAATATTCTCACTAATACATATATGAATAAAATAACTTGGGCAGGATGAGATTTCCTCCAACGTTTTTTTTTCTTTAAGCAACATTGCGGGGGATGTTAGGCTAGAATAATTAGTTAATGGGAACATAACAAGCTAAAATGTACATAAGGGCAAGTACAGTCAAGAATAATCACGCTTTTGCTTATACAGTTCATCTGAGACTTATTTAGGGAGAATGGAGTCATTGTGATGAGTCTTCCCAGTTTCAGCTCAGCAAGAGTTCAGTATCTATGGGGAACAATTAGACATTAATTAACCCTGCATTCAATTTTAACTCTGACCTCAGCATTTCTTTAATCCAATCAGGACAAACAGCCTCATTAGCTGTTCCTCCTTGAGAGGTTGGCTATGTTTTCTCAAATCCCAGCTTGCAAAACGACGTCAAACGAATCGGTGATATTCACTGCAGAAAACCAACGTCACCTAACTGTTCCAACATTAGTGCACACCGAGATGTCTTGCTAAGTGAAGGATTATAAAGATTATAAGCACAACACCTCCTCTCAGTATCACTTTTCTACTAAAATGTCTGCATTATCACTGAGTCATGTATTTGCTAATAAACCCGCAAATACAGAATTGAAAGCGGGTAAGTCTTAATTCTACCCATAAAGCGACTTTGCTATCACAATTTTGAGGTGAATGTATGCATACTTCAAATACACTGTGTTAAATGGCAAAAAGTCAAAGAGGATTATTGCAGTATTAATGTGTGCCTGCGAGCAGGCAGCAGGGAGTTTTGAAGGACAGGACAGTCTTCAGGGCTTACTTGTCCATTCACTTGTAATTTTAAATGTTTAATCCTTAATGACCACCACATTATATTCGTTTTATTATCTATGAAGCTATTATCTCCTTGGATAAGTCTTGATTAAAGAAATATACTTACGACATCAAAGCACCCAGAGCTCCGGCATACACTT
Organism: Sebastes umbrosus; assembly: GCF_015220745.1. Classification (NCBI taxonomy): domain Eukaryota; kingdom Metazoa; phylum Chordata; class Actinopteri; order Perciformes; family Sebastidae; genus Sebastes; species Sebastes umbrosus. The sequence goes on along the minus strand of NC_051277.1, from coordinate 8,843,449 downwards.
ATTCAGCAATTGTTGACAGCGCAATACAGCGCTTCAGGGGGAAATCTCTCACACAAGAGAGTAGGACAACCTCTTTCAAGGTTTGAGAGATAATTATAGATTATTATACAGTAAGTCAGGGAGTTGGGAGGCATCCAGCCAGTGCCAGGTGGTTAATGCTGGGGTCATAGTGGGGTCATGTTGACTGAGGGCCAAGGCGATACAAGTGTGATGACTTTTAAATACTATACTGTTTGAATATGCAGTATAAAGTGTGACTGATGGCGAAGGGCTTTGAATGCATTTTAGCTACAGTTTATCAGAATGACTGGTTTCTTATAACAGTTGTTCTGCAGCGTTAGGATGCTCATTTAATTAATTACAGGGACACACATCACGCGCAGGTCCTCTATGGAGACAGCTTCATAAAAATAACCTGCTATACCAATGAGTGTGATTGTTATTTATAGCACCTACTGTTGTTCAGAGTCACATCAGGTGAAGTGCTGATGCTAAAATACTTGGAATTAGACTTAATCACAAATTGCAATAAAGAGATAACAAAATACCGTCTTTTAGTTTGCATGTTGTGTTGCTTCTTCTGCATTAATATAGTGGCTGTTCATAGGTCATTGATTGAAAACATTTCATTTAGCATTTTAATTTTCTCTTTTTACATTAAGGAGATTACAGTATGTGCCGTTGTTGAATGCAAATGAGGTTTACCTGTAAAAATGTCCTCTAATTAGAAGTGATAGTTGTTTGATGCTAAAATAATTTCCATTGCAGGCAAACAGGCTATTTTTAAGAATATCTCTGCAGATACAGACAGCATCACACACTTCTAGTGCGTCATAAGTGATGATTGAGAGGGATTATTTCAGTATATACATTGTTTTTTTAGAAAAATCCTACTCATTCTGCCTTTAAATATTTTCCAAACACACCTAAGAGACTGACAGTGTACATTATATGAACCCTCTGGTGTATTATTGAATGGCATGCAGTGACAGAGCAATTCTCATTAGACATCTTTTAACATATATGCTGACAAAGCCAGTCCATCATCCTTTAAGAGCTCATTCTTCACACCTTTGAAAGCATGTTAAGGCATATACAGTATACAGTATGTTGTCTATGTAAATATTAAAATTTTAATCTCAAAAAACAATTAATTTACACTAGCTTGTCTCAATCACCATGTGCAGATTTTCTCAGTCATTTCCCTGCAGCTTGTGGTATTTTTACTTTGTTTCAGAAAGTAATACACCGACTTGTCTAGTCAGCGAAGCAAAGTAAAAAAAAAAAAAACATTGTTTGCATAAAACAAGCATCAAAAGAAGACAGAAAATAAGAACAGGCTTATCAGAGAGAAAGGTTCCTCATGACAAGTCTACATTTCACTGTGTACTCAGAATGTCTACCTTTGCCTCTCTTCTTTTCATCAAATAAGTTTTCTCCAACACACACACATACATAGACAGAAAGGAAGGTCATTCATCACTCCATGTTTCTTTGTCACACCTATCACAGTCAACTGGTATGAATCAGGTGTGCCAGTTCAAACACCTGCTATCTATTTTGCATTAAAAAACGGACGCACTGTTTTGCAGTTTTTCCACTTGATCTCATTTTTGTATTCATCAAACCTTTGAAAGCAAAAAAAAAACAAAACAGCATGTGCAATATATTTTATTAGTTCATACCATATAAATCATTTCTGCATTTATCTTTTTGCTCACCCCCAGGTGAGCACACCAAAAAGAGGGGAACAAACAGAGCATGCTGCAGGAACATACTATCATCTACAAGAAGGAGACACATTGTCCAACACAAGATGGTTATACAGAATCCACATTGATGGATTTTTGTGACAGAATACAGCAAAGGAGTTGATGTAATAAGCATATAAATATATACTTTTGATCCCAACTGTAGAATAAAAGCAGCTTGTAAAGATATACAGTTACACTGATTAATATAATTACAAAAATACACATTGTATTATTTTCTAATATTACTTCATGCAGGCTGTTCTCATACACCGTTCTTACCTACAGAAAGTATAAAGATCAACAAATGCCACATACGGAGAAGGTCGGGGTGGATGGGTGGGTCAAAAAAACACTTTCGCCCAGGAGACCGGTGTTCATGTCCCGTGTGAAATCAGAAGTCAACCTTGATTTATTTTGTCACGTAATACCCGAACTGAAGTTACGCCACTTCCGTAGTTATTTCAACCCAAACCACAATATTTTCCTAAACCTAACTAAGTAGTTGTGTTGCCTAAACCTAACCAAGTCGTTTCCTGTGAAGACGAAAGTTTATTTTGAAAAGACTCTATGCATGCAATGAATTGAAATTGAATCGTGCTTCATGTGTTGCTGGACATTCGTAGGAAAACAAGCGAAAAATGAGGAATCACTTTTCGTAAGATATCATACGAACTGTTGTATGAAGATACGTTGCTTCATGATACCACACATACTGTATCTATATCAAAAGTAACACCATATATAAATTTTGTTTTGCTGCTTCATTGCTACCCTAAAGCATACAGCATAACAGTAATTGAAAAAGTGTCATTGCATCCATTGTGATATTTAACTAGAATTAATCCTTCACCATAATGGCTTAAAAATCAGAGTACAATTTCTCTTTTATAACAGTAACTTTTATTAACCAATAGCTATTGTTTTAGAAATTTAAAGTAAAGAAAATGCAGAATGCTGTATGCTTATCAAGTGCAATTATTACAGATTCATCTGTTTGTAAAAACAAGTTAGAAATTCTTTAATATGATCAAAATGTATGTGTGGTTTGAAATGTGACGGGGTGGATACGCACAAAAGGTTTTTAATTAGTTTTGTGCTTTATGCGATGTCGCTTGAAGTAGTTTGACAATAAACTACAAAATATGTTTTACTGGATTGTTTTAACCTACTGGCACTGACAATATTAACAAAGCTACAGCTTATGAACAAATTCAGAAGCAGTTGTATTCAATTAGAAACACATTAGCTGATCAAGGTATTCAATTATGATATAAACACTCACATGAATGGAGTCAAATCCAACAATAGCTTGCTGTTATTGAACTTACTGGGCACAGTGGGAGACTATTGTCGATTGGGCTAGTATATCACATTCTCCTAAATGCGGGGGATAGAGTCATTAAGCTGGCTGGTACCAGCAAACATGAATCAAATTACTCTATTTTACACAAGAACAGACAGATTTCAATGCTGTTGCTGTTCTGCCAAACATGATAGGCGCAACAGGCTGTATTTGCACGAAAGCACCATCTCTAAAAGCATTTTCCAATTTAAATTACAAACAATAAGCTTCAATAAACATACCAATCTGCAATGCCAACCTAAATGAATTGAGGCTACATTAAGCAGGATCTCATGGACATCTAATTTGTCTCCAGGTGATAGAGGTTAAACCGGTGTGAACTTTTCAACCCCTCGGGAACAATCAAATGGTCTAATTATCATCCGCATTCGCTCTACTGCTGAGTGTTTCACAGGTGTGCTGAAAGGCTGTTAGAAACGCTGGGACACTGCAGGTAGAAAGCTCAACTCTAACATTAAAATCAACATGATTACATAACCTAACGTCGGAGCTTAGGCCACTCTGGTGGAGATGCTACTTGAATTACATCAGCGTCCAAATCTGTGGAGGACTGGACAGCCGCAGTCTCTTCAACTTAATCTCCCTCATTGTTAAAGACAAAGAGGGGTACTATTCAGCTTCATTTACATGACAGTAACGTCTTTCTTTAAAGTGCTAGTTGGAAATCACACTTACATGCCTGAACCCCTGACACACTTCATATGAGCTGAGCCAGATCTATTATAGGACATCTACTGTATGTGCAATGCATCTAAGATCTTTTTTTTTTTTTAAATCAATTACACAGTTTATCTTAACAGTTTTTAATTTGATGTTTATTCTGTTCTGTTTTCATATTTTAAAAATTCTGAAATGATTTTCCTGCCAGTGCTCCAGGGTTGACGTATTTTTGTAGGCAAACCAGGAAGTTAGCATTGCCCTGGGTTTCCTTGACAAAAAGCCAACAGGGTTTTCCCATTGGGTTTTGGATTATTGCAGAAAATAAGCTCTGTGGCAAACACACATTTATAATACTAACACTTTTTATTCATCAAAATAATCTTCACAAATGAACACCAACATGATTTTTGAAGTGTAAATGCAATCGCCACGGTCACATGAACGCGAGTATACACAACGCGGCTGTAAAGGCGGACGACAGAAGACACATGAAGGCTTTAAAATTACCCAAGTGGGGTATTTATTGATGTATTTTAAGTCATAGAACAAAACGTTAAAATGTCTTAAGCTTGTATTAACCACAGACCTTATTTCAGGCATCTAACAAAAAACCCACTGACTTCCGGAAGAGCTAAAATGCTAACTCATTTCCTGGTTTTAGGACTCATTCCTGTAGCACTTTATATACCAAACTTTACCTCTTATTATGTGTAAATCATAGACTGTATCAAATATGGACGTAGTCTCTGTGATGTCACCCACAGGTTTCTGAAGAGCCGTTGTGAAACTCAGAGTGGGTGGCTCTGTCCGTCGCCATCTTGGCAGCGACGATGAACTCCCGGCCGGTGGAGCTGAAGCAGCCCGGGTGATGCAGCAGAGAGCTAGCAACCGGGTTCTGCACCCACCTGTCACTCAAAGCAGCCACGCCCTCATTCTGCCTAATTTTAAGCCTTTTAATATATACGGGTGATTTATATACAAATGTCACCCCCGTGCAGTTGTCATGAACGGGGCAATTAACTATAGAGACCAAAAGCTTTTTTCTGTACCAGTCTGTAAATATGTTTATTTCTGCTGTAAAGTTGGGCATTTAAACATGGGGGTGGATGGGGATGGACTTGCTTTTAGAGCCAGCCTCAGCTGCAGTTTTTGGCACTTCCGTGTTGGCTTCATTTCTTAGCCGCTTGGTGTAAACCAGTGAAGCAATTCAAAATCAACATTATCTTTGTCCAATCAAATTCTTCATCAATACAGCTTTACAGGTTTGCTCCCACGTTTGTCCCTATCTGTTGATGTATCGCTGAGCAGCTACGATGACTTCCCTGTGCACTTTACCAGAGGGCGAGGGGAATTTCCCACTTGGAGGTACTTCATGGTAAAGTCAAAATGGAGACATCTACCTCAAAATCAATTACATTGGGGATTTCTTATCATATTATGGGGCAGATAAAACTTCTAGAACACAGGAATGTGCTGGGTGTCTTTCTGATCTTTATTTTAATGAGACTTAATGAGGTATGCTCCCCCTAATTAGTCCTCCCTTTAACATGACAGAGTTTCAATTCCAGTGTTGATCAATGGGGTGGAGACAAGCTATTTCATTTACCTCACGGCTAAAAGTGTCAGACAACAGTTTGTGGGAATCCCAAGCTTTAATGATTCCAAATGCTAAGGCTGACAACAGTAAGCAATCGGAGTCACTAGACCTAGAGACCTCAATAAAAGTCTAGTGGCTAAATGAACAAATAGCTAGAGAAGCAAGAACAGACAAGCCATGGCTGATACATGAATGTGAGTAGCCAGCAGTTCAAGTTAAATCCAAACACATGTCTTTTTGCTAAAGGTGTCAATGTAGACATGAGGCTGAGGAGGATGTGAGGGGGTAGAGAGGAGAGGCAATGCCACCTACACCCAGATCACAAAGCTAGATCTGGTCTAGTCGCTTTCATCTAACATGTTAGACTATAAACATATGAAACATCCCCAGGGGCATCGTGGGCCGGCATGCTGAGATCGGAGGAACCAGGGCTCTCAGGATCAACACATAAGACGGGAGAGGCTGGTTCGTCTTTGGACTGCAGAAAAGGCTGATAATGGCTGGATGTTTTCAGAACTCCACTGAAGGCAGGAGATCTGTGGGGAAGACGTAGGCAAATTCAGTTTTGGAAAGTGACATATATTCACTCAAATACGGCACTGACTTAAGCACCATTTTGAAAATAGCCTAAGAGCTGAGCTATTTGAGAAAGTAATAGTACATGTCCACAACCTTCATGCTTTCCACACTTCCCATTCATTGTCTATGTAAGCAGCCCCTTTCTGTGAACTATTTTTGTGGTATAAGAGAAGAAGGTTTCCAAATGAGCCGCCATGTTGGTTCCAGTTTGGAAGCTGGGAGCAGCAGTCCACAAGAGAAAGCGTTCGTCCAATCAGGTGTTTTTGTGTCAGCCCATCAAGCGTCCAAGGCTAGGAAGCGATCCCTCGCGATAAAAACGCCCCTGTGGACATGTACCATAGGGTAATACTTTCAAAATAAAGGTGTTTGACAGACTGTGACATAGAGTAAACGTTGATTAGTTGACTTTTAATATAATCCACTGTTTGGTTATGAGGTTTCCAACTTTCTTTTTAAGTGAGTAAAATTGTATTCATTTAATGGGATGAATCTGAATTTTATGACTCAACCACACCACAGCAGTGATAAACTGCAGAGATGATACTATTAAAATAATGATATTATAGTGAAAGTGCATGTCAAAATGCAGCAATAACTGTGCCAACAAGCTTTCACTGAGCTCACTGAAGCTAGAGCTAGACAAACTGAAAAACACATACTGCCAAATCATAGCAATCGAAACAACCTCACTGGAGCGCCTCATTAGCCCAATGGTTACAGTGCTGCAACGTCGCCGTTTTGATTCATACCGCAGGACTTTTGTTGCATGTCATAACCCCCTCTTTCTCCCTGTTTAAAGGCTGCTTCTACACTTTCTTTAAAAAGAAAACCTCCGTACTAATGTGGTGATATGTTTTTTAAAAAATATAGGTTAAAGCCAGAGGCGGCTGGTGATTATTCACCTGCGTGGGGCTACAGGCACTGAGGGCTTCTGCTTACACACGGTTGGTTTACTAAGACTTCACTGTTACATTTAATTAAATCAGAAAAGCAAACACACTCCATCCAACAGCTCAGCAGCTTACAACAAGGCAAACATGCAACAGTGCATATAAAACGTGTCAACACCCTACAGTTTAGTCGCCAACTGCTGGACTGGACCAGTAGAGCTGGTAGTGGTTTTATACAAGTGTGTCCTATGGAGGCAGACGTACCACGTATATTGCTAAGAAGTGAAAGTCAATTGTTTGTTCCATTGCAACATCAACGCCCAGCAGCAAAGCTACACATCTACCATTTTGGACTGAAAATGACTACCAGACGCTAGTAAAACCTCCGCCTACAAAGCCAATCATGTCATTTTATCTTGTCACGAAGGAGGCCAAATAACGCTACAAACTTACGTTAAATTTTGGCAGGGAAAAACTGTCATGGCCATTTTCAAAGGGGTCCCTTGACCTCTGACCTTAAGATATGTGAATGTAAATGGGTTCTATGGGTACCCACGAGTCTCCCCTTTACAGACATGCCCACTTTATGATAATCACATGCATTTTGGGGCAAGTCATAGTCAAGTCAGCACACTGACACACTGACAGCTGTTGTTGCCTGTTGGGCTGCAGTTTGCCATGTTATGATTTGAGCATATTTTTTATGCTAAATGCAGTACCTGTGAGGGTTTCTGGACAATATTTGTCATTGTTTTGTGTTGTTAATTGATTTCCAGTAATACATATATACATACATTTGCATAAAGTAAGCATATTTGCCCACTCCCATGTTGATGAGTATTAAGTATTATTACTTGACAAATCTCCCTTTAAGGTACATTTTGACCAGATAGAAAATGTGCAATTAATTTTCTATAATCACGATTAACTATTGACAGTTATACGATTAATCTCGATTAAATATTATATATATATATAGTTATATATATATATATATATAGTTATATATATATATATATATAGTTATATATATATATATATATATATATAGTTATATATATATATATATAACTATATATATATATTAAGACAAAATATATATTAAGACAAAGAACAGGAACTTCAGTCAAACCAGCAGAGAGATCAGGCTTAAGACTTCATCTGAGGACAACAACCCACACCAATCCATAACCAATCAATAACCAATATGTGATCAGCTTCATCCATAATGGAGAGAGTAAAAAACACACAGAAAGAAAGATAGATAGATATCTTAAAAGATAGATATTTTTTCCCTGTGGTCTTATTAGTTGTATTGTTAATACTGTTTTCTTTTTCCTGATGTGTTTGTGTGATGTAACTTCTGCTATACTCTACCATGCTTCTATAATCTTCAGTAAAAGTAGCCTTGGTAAATATGGCTCTACATGAAGTTTCAAAAGTGAAGTATTTATTGAATCATGTAGGTATTTATTTATTTAATCGAACATTTCATGCTACAGTCTTCATCCCTTTGTTGGTGTCGAATGGAGTAACGCACCTGCGTATGGCACGCGCACACGACGTCAGAGGAGGAGTGGTGCGCGAGATTCTACGCATTTTTACTGCAGGTTTTCTCTGGCTGCACGGTAACATAAAGTGTGCCTAGTATCGTGTCTCTGCTAATGTAAGCAAGCCCAAAAAGTGGCTAAACTTTAAGACGTCATGAGCTGGTGCAACAGCTCTTTTTATGTTTGTTGCAGCTGAAGGAAATCAGCGTCGTCGAGCTGCACCTGCCTGTGTTGCAGGTGACAGGTAACTTTACTCCTTAAACACGGTAAATGATAGATATATAAGTCATGTAGGTTATTCCTGAAAGGTGTATCTAAATGTGTTGGATAGGAGCGGATATTTCGCTCAGTTAAGTTTAGTATTTTTGCGACTGCACCCTAGCTAAAGTTAACATACCTGTTTATTTTAGCTAACCCTTAATTGTTAATTAAGGCTACCTTAATTGCCACTAATGACATTTCTGAATGTGCCCAACGTGTGGAGAAGCAAGTCGACGTCAGGTCTGCTGTGTTTAAAACTGCTTTCTACGTTAAAGAGATTAATAAATACATTGTAGTTAGATTAAAAACATGTTTAGTTAAATATCTTTGAGGGCAGGAGACAATATAACTTTTGGTTAACACGTTATATGGGATAAGATAAAGGTGTGGAAAATGTGGAATAACAGTCTAAATATATTCTGACAACCTTGCTGACAGCAGCTTATGAATATGATTATAATGATGATGTAGGAGCTATTCATTTAGTTCTTGTTTTACAAATAAGTAGTATTGTTTGATTTATTATTCTAGATGTTTATTTTGGTTAGACTGGAGTTTGGATAGTGTTTTCTTTTGCTAGTTATTTGTTTAGTTTCTTTTTTTTTTAGTATATTTTGTTTTTTTCGTAATTAGTGTTTTTGTTTTCTTTTGTTTATGAATTGGATAAAACTGTATATTATATACTGTAAGTAGGTAGACAGGTAGGACCAACATGCACCATTGTGGGCTTATGTTTTTTATACCAGAAATAGTCAGTATAGTCAGTGATTTAAGTTTGATTTTTCTGACAAATTACCAATACAAATGATGACAACTATGATGAAACGGGTTGAAGTTAAGAAGGGCCGTGGACAAAAATGGAATATTACTGAAAAAAAAAAAAGAAAATTATACAAACTCCACTAATGACAGATTAAGTAATCTACATGCTTTATACATGTTCTTGTACTTTCCAATTCCCACACAGTACATGCAGTTTGTCAAAAAGTCCAAAATATAATGTAATTCTTTGTTTTTCTTTTTGTATGTTCTTGAAAAAGGACGGAGAAACAATGACCTTGAGACTCTGGAAACTCAGGACCCCGCTGCCATCAGGAAGCTCCAGACGTTTGCTGACTTTACTGCCTTCTGTAAGGTGGGTGATGAAACCTTGAACTTTTGTTCCTCAGAACACGTTTTAATGGGGATATACAAGTATTGTTGTAACAACTTTCCTGTGGCACAGAGGCCAACCTATACATCTAGGATAGGACAGGATGCCTTAATATGCCGTGGAGACAGTATTCACTATGTAGATATATTTTAATTTGTTGTATTATTTCAGTATATCTCCCCATCCACTGGCCAAAACCGCCCATACATTAATACTGTTCAAGCCTAACCTACATTAACTCAGTTTGCATAAATGCTCCCTAGTGGCTGTTATGGCTATATCTTCAGATGATGACACTGAACCCACCTCCTCTTGGCAGCAATGCTGAACTGTGAGGTGTAATTTGTTTCTATGGTGATCTGTTAGATGAAACTGGATCTGCCAAATGTCTTTAATTGTAAGTTACGGTAATAGGGAGGGCAACCCTAACGCCAGACATAATGACTCTGCAAAACCCCGCAGATTGCATTCAGTGATGATAATTTGAATGGTCATTGCTTATTAAATAAACTAATTGCATGGCAGTTGTTGAGGTTAGGTGACTAAAACACACGGTTAAGGCCAGGTTAGGGAAATATTGTGATTATGGATAAAATAGCTATCATTAAAATTGTTTGTTTAGGTTCCTACTTTTGCTTTGGCAGTACAAAATTACATTTATGAACAAGTGGATGCATCAATCATATAACATTTGTTAGCCTTTTTGGGACGTTTACAAGCCAAGTTGTAGTGACAGTGAAAGGCAAATGAGTTGTAGTTGCTGGCTGTTTTGGAACATGAGCCTGGACTGTGAACAGTTGGTTGGAAACTGTGCTACCTCGATAATGAGATTCAGGAATGGCCGTGCTGGCGCCTCAGCCAGAGGGCTTACCCAGGCTTATCTGCAAGCTGTACCACAGAGGGAGAGAGAGTAAGCGCGAGAATGAGAGAAAGAAAGAGAGATGGGTATTTTAGTATAGACACTTGCCTTTCACAGTAAACACTTGTGATTAATATTGAAGGCTGCTGTCAGTTTTGGAGCATTCATGACATTTTTAAGTTGAGTATCTGACAGGGTTTATAATGCACCGACCACCATTAAAAAGAGCAGTAAGAAGATTAGGTGTAAGGGTTTTTTGTTTATTGATTTTTTTGCAGTATGGACTCTGAACATTGATCTGAAAATGCTAACCTCTTTTGTCCAAAGTTGAGGATGTGGTTGGGATGTTTTCCGTCATGCCTGCATGTACTGGAGCTTAGGCTTGCCGCAGTAGTTGGAGTTACCGGTGTTACACGGTGGTCGGGGATACACAGATTACTTGCCCACTGTCGTTTTCCTTTTTTTTTTATAGAAATGAAACCCATTTAGTTCATTTTGACATCTCAGCGCCGTGTTATCAATACATAGTCGGACGACAGATGCTACAAACTGAAAGTGAATGCGTCTGCTCCGTACGGAGTCTCAGCACAGAGTAGCAGGAGTCACATTTCACACACACAGGAGAGACAGAGATGACGGACAAGACGATGGCGGAGGATTTGGAGTCAGAGCGAAAAGCAAAAGCGCCTATTTGGCAATACTTTGGATTCAAACCCAATGCTGTAAGAGAACAATAATGTTAATGAATCAATCGCCGTGTGGAGGACGGAGCGGTCACAGCCGGTGTGCACGGTGCAGCGGCTCCAGGTGGAAACTTGCAGCGAAAGCTGGCCTGACACACAGCCATCCGATGGTAAAGATCAGCGTAAGCTCTACAGATGTTGAGCGCCGTCTTTTCTTGTAAAATGTTCGGTGTAATCGGTAACCCTAGTGGAGCTAATGTGGAGCCATTTTGCTCTTCTGCTATCTTCACACTTCTGGCCTTTTTTTTGCAGATCTTTTCCTGCCAGTTAAGAGATGAATAGTCTTTTTGACTTGTGAATTTGACACAAGTAGCTGAGCGAGCAGTTTAACAGCTCTGGTGGCTTTTAAATGTGAATGGAAAACATTCAAAACACAAACAGCATTTTCACATTTATCTGCATTCGTGTGGCTATGGCATCAGACAATGCTACTTAATTTTGACATAATTTTCACTTATAATATCACACTTCAGGTGTGAAATGTCAGGGTAGCCAATAACCTATGCCATTTGATTTCAGCCATCAGCTGTCAGCCAGTAACAGATCAAATCACGTGGACACTCATTATAGAAACATGTTTGCTTGGAACGAAAATTAACTATGACAAGAAAGTCCCCTGTGGTTAGAATATATAAAAAAATGAATAATGTAATAAGACTTAAAATAAATATCTAATTTTAAATCAGCTCCATGCCTCCCTCTTTACCACCCTGACTAAGTGACTTACATTTTAATATACATATTTTAGTTTCGTATGTATTTCTGATAATAGGAATAATAATAAAGTCCATTTAAATTAGGTTTTGTAGCGCTTTTATGACTGTCACAGTCTATATTATTTAAATAGTTACTCTGTCTTTGTATGTACATTACCAGGGATTGTACTGTCAAGTGTTGTTTTGGTACAGATATAGATGGTTTTGGAGGTTTTACTACAAAAGACCTTGATACAGTCAACATTGTCAAAGTTGTAACGTATCCTAGGCCATATACAGATGATGTATTGACTCATAATTGGATTAATAATGCTAATTTAGCTTCAGGCATACTGCATATATGCACACATTTTAAGTAGAGGTGAAGCTTAGTAGAACTACCATCCTGTCATCTAAGCTGTCCATTACTTCCACTGGAGCAGCCAAGGGTATGCACAATCACACATTGACCACATCAATAAGCGTCACATCAATATTAGTGTGCCTTTATTCTTATTTTATTTTATAATTATTGAAACCTGTACTCAAGGTCAAGTAGCAGAGATGTGCCACTCTGTGAGCAAATGTGATAAATGCTGCTTTTGTCCAGAGCTCTGTTGATTAGTCGTTTGTTTTGGTCATAGTCGACTACGAATTCTTTAATTCTTCATTTTTTATGCTTTTTTTCATGCTGAATGACTTGTTTCCAAGGAACTTAAGCGCACATCTGTTGTAAAAACGAGATTTAAAGTGGTGCTTTTGTGTGATTTGTTTGGAGAAATTCAGTATTACAGATCTGTCGATTAAATCAACTAATCGATTTGTCAACACACTTGTATAAGTGTTAGTCGACTACGAATTTCTTTGGCCGAGGACAGCCCTAGAAATAGAACAAGTGGCTAGTTCTGACATGGTGACGCATGACAATGATAATGCAGATCATATGCCACTGGTGTGTTTTGCCCTTTTAGACTGTAGTTTTTGAGGAAAGGCAAAACGGTCAAATTAAATAACAGACTTCCTGGACAACACCCTAGTGTGAGATGATTTGTTTAATTCCAAAACTCCACTTTTTTTCTAGTAAAACCGTGATGACATTGTTGACATGCCTCCCCAGGGTAGACGCACATGATGGATGGAATACAGTCGGCAAGTGACCCTGCCAAAGGCACTTTAACATTTGGCTCAGAGCCGTGGTGACAAGGTGTTGATGAGATGCGATCTTGCCTTGATAATATCAAGGTCGGCATCCTCTTATCAAGATCAAAAATAGAAGCACTATGTAATCAACATACTCCGTGTGTCCTGTTACAGTTACACATGACTGACAGGTGAAATTGCGCGCATGCTGCGAGGCATCCTAATTGACGAACGCGTGGGGTGGGGTTACACATCATAGAAGTAAATAGAAAACAACCTCACTTGGACCGTGAAGTCCAGGCTTAGCAAGATAATTGCCCGGCTTTAGTAATGTTGGTTATTCACAGTAGGTGTGTGAAAACAGCATGCATTGTTGTCATGCAGCTCCTAGGATATGACAATTTGAGTATGCCATGAATTGTCTCTCAGTAAATACATGTGGGGAGGTGAGATACTGTATGTGTGGGAGGCTTTTCCACAAACGTTTCAGAATTATATTTTGTTTCTAATTATTCTTCACATTGTTTGTTATTGGGCTATACCTCTGGGCTAGTAATCACTGTGTATGTACACACGATGATAACAGAATTTCTGGCAATTTGTTTAGGTGGCTAATTATACAATTATACGGCTGCTACTGCACATGTATTGTCCTTGTTTCTATGCAGTGTGCTGCTCCCTTGTTTGCTATTTTTGTCTTCCTCTTCACTCACTCTAGACAGTTGGCCAGCATCAACTGCTGAACCACTAAACACAAAAGTTATGGCAAAAAGAGATGCAAAACAGCGTAAACTCCGGAGACATTTAGTAATCAGGTAACAGGGATGAAGAAAGAAGATTAGATTGCCTCTTGGCTCAGTGCTCTGCTGCTCCTTTTCTTCATATCTATTTAATTTTTACATATTTATCATAGCATTATTTGTTTCTCTGAGGAATATGGGCGGTGAACCTTTCTGTCTGACATGGCTGGCAATGGCACAGCAGCAATTGTGAAAAGCCACAGCTAGAGATGTGCATATCTGTGTGTGTGTGTGTGTGTATGGGAGGGAAGGAGAGGAGGAGAGAGAAAACGAAAGGGTGGGGAGGTGCAGTGAGAAGAAGGGAGGGGGCATGTACGAGGGAGGGCTAAGGCGAGAGAGAGAGAGAGAGAGAGACAGAGCGGGAGAACAAGCGGCTCGCCTCGTTCCGCTGCTTTCTCAGCATCCATTCTGTGAGACCCGATTCTGGAGAGGAGAGAGCCACCTAACAGGCAAATTGGAGAAGGAAAAGGGGGAAAAATCCATTGAAGAGGGAGGATATCGAGGAAAATAACACATAATCAGGGCTCAGTGGCATCTACTTTCACCTCTTATAGCTTTGGCAGAGGTGTCTGAAAGTTTCCGTCCGGGGGGGACACCCTCCCCTTGTTGTGGGGGATGAACAGCGGATGCTGAATTTCATTCCTGAAGGCAGGAGGAGAGCTGTGAATACCGGCTGGATTCACTTGCGGTGGAGCTGGTAGTGCGCACCAGAAGACATCCTACAGTGCCTCTTTCTCTCTCTCGCTCAGTCTCTCACACACGCATTTTCCAGTAGAATACATATCATTATTTCACTGTGCCAAGGTGGAATATCAGGGGGGGGAAGCAACCCAAAAGAAAATCTCCTGAACCTGGGAAGTAAATGGGAACGGATTATGTACGAAATCAATGAAGGACATCCTGTTCAAAAAAAGTAAGTTCTAATCAGAAAAGGCTTCGAATTGGGTTCTGATTCTGAGAGACTTGGAGGATTTTTTGCCCTTTTTTCTTTATTGTGGAGCAGCACCGAGCTTCAGATAGCTTATCTTGTGGACTATAGGGTTCTGGATGGTATTTCAAGGTAAGAACATATCCACGGGCTCTTGTATATTAATAGAACCCTCCAGGTTTTGAGAAAAGGGCAGATTAGGGAGCCGAAAAGCTCAGCACGAATGATACAGTGAAGTGAGAAAGAGAGAAGGGAAGATGGGAAAGGTGCGTGCGTCTTAGTCTAGACTATATTTAGCCAGTTTTACAGAAAGTGCAAAGTTGGGATTAATGTCTGAATAATACAATAACATGTCCCAAGGCTTACGGACACCATGATTGCTTTTTTGATGGCTATTGGAAGGCTATTCCCCTCTGCAGAGAAAAAAATGTATCTATGTGTATCTGCATACTTATGCATGTGTGTTTGCTGAGAGGGGAGATGCCTGTCTGCAAAGCAATTCATCTCTTTGCTTCCTCGCTACATAGCGGTTATCACCAGGGGAGGCTGCTAGTGGAAGGGGCATAATTGCGGTGGCTGTTTGTCCTCGTCTTCGCAACAGCTAGTATCTGTGAGCTCAGGGAATTACTTTTATACAGTAGCTACATTTTATTCATAATGGTGAGAGTCGCTCTGCATTTTAAGGGCTGCTGTGTCCCTTTTATCTCTGCTCACAGAGAGCTGATTGTGTCCAGTATTACACTATCTCAGACGCCCTACATTATACCTTCACCTTGAGTTTCTATGTATATGTAAGTTTGTCGGTGCGACTGTGGTCCTGCAATGCATCTCTTTCCATGTCTCTTTATCTCTCTGTTCTCCTTCCAAATGGGAAAGTGATGATACAATCCTTTTTTTTCATGTCTATCGTTTCCCAAGTTCCTTTTTAGATGGAAATTAAGACTATTTTAAGAGACAGTGTGCAGACTTTGAGACAGAAGGATAAAGGTGTAAGATAGTGTTGTTTTTTGGGTAGAATATATCTGCTGCTGCCCTCTTGATCAATACCAGACAAGTGCAAGGCTACCTCCTTTTGTAAAACAACGGTTGAAATATTTATGATTGCATGAGCATCCTGTTGGTCCCCTGAAATATTTAAAATAATTGAATAATAAATAGGCTGTCTGAGCTGTCAAAGCCGAACTTCGGTCTGGACAGATGATTATAATGCCACCTCCTCATGTAACATGCAAAGCAGTGACCATTAAATGCCTTTGCCTCTGGTTATAAAAATTTCAAAAGAAGTGTCTCTCTTCTTGCAAAACATCCACTGGGGGGAAGTGAAGCCTGATGGGAAGTTGATGACAGCTCCTGTGCATCCGGCGTTGACTGACTATAGGTAGCTTCAAATCGGCAATTGTTCCCCTGCAAATACAGCTTGATTGCAAGAAGCTACTTTGCACAAATATTCCTATTGAAATCACATTTAGCATTCAAGAGGCGTAGTGTGTGTAATCGCTTCCCCTTGAAAGAGATGCAAACGCATCATCTGCTCTGCCTGCTGTATTCATTTAATCTAATGAGCTGCATACATCTACAGTATGTATACGTCAGATATGCGTATTAGTGTGTACATACGTGTGTAAGAGAGCGTGTAAGAGTGAAGGAGAGTTTGTTGAGTGTATCTGGTATCTGCGTGGGTGTGTATTTGTCCAGAGCTCTGTGCTTCATCCCTTTTGATGTTTTATTGAGTGTTAACCATGGTAGGACTGACGCATTGCCTCTGATATGGAGTAGCATGGTTAAAGGAAAGCACTAAGCCCGACTTTGCTCTTTGTTGTATTTCCTTTAACCTGAATTAGCAATGCTGTGTCTGCCTCTTTCAGCCCTTTGGATTTGGTAAATGATTTGGTTCAGGCGCTGTATGTGCATTGGTGCGAGACGGTGTGTGTGTGTGTGTGTGTGTGTGTGTGTGTGTGTGCTTGTATACATCTGTGTCTGTGTGTAAGCAAATAGGGTATTGTGTTAAGGGTATAGTGTGTGTGCTCAGGTGAGTGTCTGCTTGTGTGTGTATAATCCCCTTCTCTGTGTTAAAGGGGATATACAGTATGTGGTCTGTTTTTCTCCCATTTCTGATGTTAGCAAAGGAGTCAAAGACGAAGCCCTCCATTTTCAGTGATATAATGCATCCACTGAATCACAGGACGGAAGGAAAAAAAGGTGGTGGGGGGGGGGGGCCTTTTCTATTTTGTTATTATTCAGGGCCATTGACAACATGTTCACATGGGGCAGACAGAAATCAGAGGAAACAATATTGGTGCCAAAAATGCTGGACTTTTGATTTATTACTCACAGAAGCAGAGTTTGAATCAGTATGCATGCACGTCACTAGGCACCTGAAATCTGACGCACACCTTCTTCCAAGTAGAATAAATAATTTGTGGGCCTTTTTGATTTGGTAGCAACAAAATATCAAATATAGAAGATGCAAATCAGGCCTAATATATTAATATCAGGTTTTTGTATCGTCAGTATTAGTATGAGACGTCTCATTGTCGAGTAAGGATTCATTAATATGAATATTTCATGACTATCACTAATTGACATTGCCTTTCTAAATATGTCAGACCTCATCATGTAGTTAGGTTTAAGGGAGTGGCGTATTGTCACACAGCATATGGAATAAAAGAAAGTGCTGGTATCTGTTGTTGGATATCCATGCATTGTTTGTTGTAATGGTGAATATAAACTAAATTAAGATGTCTCTAATGTAACTCAGGTGTCAAATTATCTTTATTATTGAAACAAATGAGACGGAACAGATAACTTGATTAGAATTTTTCAGAAAGATAAAATGTTTGTGGCTACAGTCCCAACTTCCTTATCCTTAAAGTAGAGGTTAGGTTAAGGTTTAAGTGTATTAAGTTTGTCAAGATTTGCAAATATTTTTAACTATTACATATAACATATTTGCTATCTATTGAAAGGAGAAATATGTGACATATCTGCACATGAAATCGAAGAAATCAAACATATTTGACACTTGATATGCATTTTCAAGGAATACTTCACCCACACAATGATCATTTGTATGTCAGTTACTCACCCCGTTACCTTGGATTCGTGAAGAAAACTTTGTTTTCTGGCATGCCTCCACGATGACACTTCTCTGGACTTGCACTGACGTGGAGCGCGCCTGCGTCAGTGTGAGACTGTTTATGCGGAAGTATTTTAAATAGCAAGGTTTTAGCAAAGATGGATGTTTATGCGGAATAATTTTAAATAGTAAGATACCAGCAAAGATGCATGCTTTTGGGAAGAACCGAGCATTCAACATGATAAATGAGATTTGGATTATAATGCAGGAGTTGTGTGAAAGTTTGCAAACAGATGTTTTGATACAGTTTTGCTGTTGTTAAACACGACCCCACGACTTCTCCCGATTTTTTGATTCTCCGTTCACTGTGGAGGCATGCGAGAAAAACAGTTTTCAAGGTAACACGGGGTGAGTAACTGACATACAAATGGTCATTTTGTGTTTGAAGTATTCCTTTAAAGCTGTGAAAAATGAAGCTGAGATTGAAAGTAAATTAAATTAGTTCAAGAGGTTCAAGGGTCAGCTGCAATACAGTGGCATCTTTGAAAAGCGCTATAAACATCTTTCAGGTTCAGTTTGTAAGGTGCTCCAGAATATATAAGAAAATAATTGACTTAGAAATAGCACAACATAACATTTTATATCATTAAAGAATGTTGTACCACAGTCTTTCAAAATACAGCTTAAACACTTACTGTTGTTAGAGGACAGATGTATAGAGAGCTCTGTCAAAAACAAGGCCTGTACCCAGAAGCAGAACAGAGTATTTTTAGCCTGTCCATTAAGGACATGGAAGCAAAATCAATGATCACAGACTGAAACACTGGGTTTCAAATTTAAGTTCTTTTTTTTCCCTCTTTGACCTTTTGGATACAGTTGGGAATATGTACTTTGTAAATATCAGATTCTTACTTGGTCAATGAAACCGTCCCATAGATGTAAATGAAACTGGCCTTTTGTCTCGTTAATATTATTATTTATTTAAACTTAATCTGTAAGGTAACTAATATGTCCATGGACTAATTTCCCACTAGTGTCTGGGTAATATTATTAATAGGAGTACTTTCTCACATTTATATCATGCAGCTATGTGGCTTCACTACATACTTCCAGTTTAAAGGCTAATATATGTATAATAGTTGCTGTCACAACACATTAACATACTCATGCTAGCTATCTTGGGCCACACATCTGTAGCATATACATCACCAGCTGTCTGAGACAAACAGGAGACCTTATTTTAAATGGAGGTCTGGTCAACTGGAGATCGAGCCGTGAACGGATGCGGCTGATCTGTTGTCAGCCCCCTTTGGATCCCTGATGAGGCGAAACACAATATGCTCCAACAGCTGGGTCATTTATGGAAAATGCTTACTCATCATGGCCGACTGCCGCTAAAAGGAAAGGGGGGAATAATTCTGTTTTAATAGAGTATGCTTCAAAGAAAAATAAAGATTATTTTAAATGAAACTCATTTATTAGCTCACAAAAAAAATGTCAGCTCTTTTCTAAAAAGACATTTGGGAGAAAACCTTTGGATAAACATGACGACTACTTCACTCACCATAATCTTATTAAAGTGACATGAACAAAAGCATTGAGCAAGAGTATTAAGCAACATTTCCATCATTAAATATTTGACGATAAGGGCATAAGTGTTTCATATTGGAGGCAGTTAGCTAACCGTGTCACTGAAGGTAACTGAGATAAAACATAGGAAGTAGCTCATAGCCACAGTTTCTTTTATGTACAAAAGAGAAATGCTTGGCAAAAGAGATGAGGAAAAGCAACACAAAAGGATTTAAGTCTGTTGAAGATGTGATGTGCAAAGTGACTGCTGGTGGCAGTGTAGCCCTTGTGGGATATAGTAACCAGGAAGAGACTGTCTGGGGCATGAGGACTGATCTACGAACGGCTTCCATTGACGGTGACCTTGCTGTCTGTGTCATTTTGCAGCTCGACCTTCCTGGGCGAGCTGCCCGGGGGCGTGTCGCACCACCTTTTGGAAAAGTCTCTTTCTCTGTGTGTCGACAAGTGGCATTAGTAGGGATCAGGGGTGACGTAGCTGGCTGAAAACAGGGGGCAGAGGATGTTGTTCCGTATGGCAGTTGAGATAGAACAAGAGGAAAAAGAGAAAAGTCTTTTTGGGCTATTCCCCTGGGAAAAAAAAAAACAAAGATCAAACTTCCTGGAGCAGTGTGCGCAGCTTAAATGAAGATAATTTATTTTATAACCTTGATCTGAACTTTTGCTTCCCTTAGTACACTTCTTTACACAAGTCTTCCCCTAAACCGAGCAAGCACGTAGTTCAGAGAACAAGCAGTTTGTCAGATACAAAGAACATGAATAAATGAAGCTAGGGATAGCTAGAATAACAATTCCGTTTTCTCTTAGCTGTCTCCTCAGTGGACAGCTTGTGTGCTAATTTGTCTTGCAGAGTGCAATATTCACACATTCTACTTGGGGTACTGCCGCCCCTTGAAGCGGAAGCCTTACATGCTGTACATATCGTCGGATTTTCCACAGTGCAAAATTGCCAAACGGCTGATATTTTCCTCATTTTGACTACCGTTATACTCTCCACTAGCGCCTCACTGTTGTTTACTATCGTCACGTGACAAACTACCTGAACTCAGTTCTTCTTCGCTGCTCTAAAGCAGTAGTTGCCAGTGGCAGCCATGATACATGCAGGGCGACAGCACAGTGAAGGCTACTGTTTTGGAGCGGCGAAGAAGACTTGATTTCTGGTTAAACAAGTTGATTTTTTCTGAGTTAATAAAGTATGATATCGGATCAGTGCATAGACTGGCGTACTTGCCGATACCGATTTCGAGCTGTATCGGACGTATTTCTGATACTGGTATCAGTATCTCTATTCTGTAACTCTATTGATTATGATGGGAGACATTACAGAATGTTATTGTTATGACAAGCTCAGCAGTTATAAATCAGAATAAAATGTTCGATTTGGTTTTCAACTTTTTTAAAAGAAACTTTATAAACGAAAACGTAAAAAAGGGTATAAAAGACAAAATGCATGATCTGTCATTTGAGGTATTTCAATTCTTTATCCAGAAAGAATCAGAGAGGTTTCTTGGAGTTACAAAATGCCTTCCCACCTCCCTACCCCCAAAGTGATATGAAAGCATGGGCAAACTCCACACGAGAGGTTTGACTATTAAAATAGAAAGATAATTTCACATGCAACTCAAAAAGTCTATTTCAGGTAAAACAAATCCTGTGTTGTGGGAGGTTATATTGTTCTACCAGTGTTAGATTTTGCCTCTATAGCTTATTACCACCAGCCTACATGTAAATATGCTGACATCCGGTTCATTTGTAGTCTCTTGTCTAAACAGCGGAGTGCAGTGAAGCACATACGGGACATCCTTGGCCATAATGTTTTACAATGCCCCTTAACAACATGTAGGGACACTGTGTCCTTCGTGTCCTTGTGCTTTGCATGTTTTTCTTATACTATGTAATTCAGCCAGTATTCATCTACCCAGTAAGTAATTTGAGCCACAAACAGGCAAACACAGCCCTACCACTTATGTGCCATTACTGACCAGTCCCGTTTTTTTTTTTTTTTAAACGAATTAAGGATCATTAAATATTCACACAGTAGAATAACCTGCCTATATCCTAATAGCAAGGGAAGATTGATACTGGTTCTTTTTCAGTGAGGCCAATGTTGGAGCCATCCATTTTGTATTTTGCCTCCATCAGCCACTTTAGGATGTCCTCACAGCGACTTTGCCTCCCTCATCCTTTCTCTGCACCCTCAGTTTTCGGCTGTGAAGCAGGGTATTTAGAGTATTGACTGCTTTGCTCTTTAGATCATACCAGAAAGGCTGTATCTCTGGAATCAAGGTGAGGGGCTACTTACATATTCAACATTTTGTTGTGTGCATTGTTTTGTTAAGCTCGATCCATTATCAGAGCAGATCAAGGGTTGGATATCAAGGTTAGAGAAATGATTTATTCAGCATGTGCACTTTTGTGTAAAATTCAACCAAGATTCATATTAAAGCAGAAATATGTGCATGGATTTTGACAAGACCAAACTTCCCTCAGTTGTTAACAAAATGATTGAAAAGTATCTTTCAAATATTAGCCAGACAGCAGTTGAAAATGAATCCTTGAGCTGGGCACTGCAGGGCCGGTGCCCAGTAAGGTTAGGTCACTTATACTCTACAGTATCCCCCCACTAATGCTTCACAGGTAGATCCAGAAATGTCAGAGTGTAGTCTTTTCATTGCAACATGGATACCTCCTCTGCCTCTGAGGAGACTATGGACTCTCCAAAAGCACTTGTGTCTCTTACATTTGGCAAGCTCCCATAACCCCGCTTCTGCCAGACTATGAAAGGCTCTCAACAGGACACTGGGCCTGCACTTGTTAGTGCAGGTCGCTGATCCTGGCCTCCTTTGGGCTTACAGCTGGTATAGACCAAAGTACAGCTTGGATATTTGTTAGTTGCTTATGCTTTAAGGAGTCTGTGGGGAAGAGTAAGAACACCAACAACACACCTTAAAACCCCGCTAAGCGCCGAAGACTGTTGTTGTTGTTTTGGGAGAATGAAGTCTCCCCAGGTGTTATAGGTTCACACAGTGTTGTGCTGGTTCTTGCGGATGAGTTTTCATCTCCTGGTGGGAAAAGGTTCCTTGTGGAAAGAATCTGAAAGTGTGAAACAAGATTAAAGAAAATAGAGGGCATCCAAAAAGGAGATAATGGGTGTAATAGTATATATAGTAGTTAATCATTTTCATTCTGCCTTTTATTGAGTATCAGAGCCTAAATCTCAATCTTGAATATTCTATTGGTGTAAAAGAAAACAGGCAGGATGACTAGAGATTAATTCCTGTATAGGCACAAAAAGCTCATATTATACGTGCATGTTCTATTAAGATAGTGACACTTGGCTGCTATCCAGTAAGTGCAACCAACCCAATTTCATAACAGCATTGCTCCTGAACTCCCATATACTTTAGTCACCTCCTGCTCTATTTCAGGCTGTTGCATGAACTGCCAATAAATTGGGAGGAGGGGCTGTGATTCAGTGTTGCCCTTTTAATTTATTGCATGCTTCTTTTTTATATTCGTATAATCTCAGATAGCTGTCAGTTGGGCGAGAGACTCATTAGAGCCGATGTCATGCCGTTGCTCCTGGGCTGGGGAACATACTGAATAGATAAGAACTCCTTCTCCTCTCCCAGCTTCTCTCCCGCTCTCTTTATCGCTGCAGCGCTCTCCTCTCCTCTTCTTAGTCTGCTCAGCGTGTTACCAGAGGTTTGACTGTCAAGTGGAAGCTCTAGACATTTTGGAGTCTTTCAGGGAGGCGATGGAGGTTCTGACGGCAGCACGTAATCTTCTGTCTGCTGCGGTCTTACTCTTGTTCGCCTTTTGGTTACGCAGGGATGTTGTCTGATGATTCAGTTGCTTGTCTGGAGCAAATGTGGGCTATTGTGTGTGTGCGAGACTGTGTGTTTGCTGGTTTATAGATAGCTATTGGGTAGGTGGAGAGAAAAGGGATTGAAAGGATAAACACTAAGGCTGTGAGAATATTTAATTATGCATTTAATCGCATGATTGTCCATGATTAAATTGCACATTTTTTATCTGTTCAAAATGTACCTTAAAGGGAGATTTGACATGTATTTAATACTCTTATCAACATGGAAGTACGCAAATATGCTTGCTTTATGCAAACATATGTTTATTGGAAATCAATTAACAACACAAAAAAATTACAAATATTGTCCAGAAACCCTCACAGGTACTGCATTTAGCTTAAAAAATATGCTGAAATCATAACATGGCAAACTCAAACCCAACAGAAAACAACAGCTGTCAGTGTGTCAGTGTGCTGACTTGACTATGACTCACCAAAAACTGCATGTGATTATCATAAAGTGGGCATGTCTGTAAAGGGGAGACTCGTGGGTAACCATAGAACCCATTTTCCCCTTTGAAAATGGCCATGACAGTTTTTCCTCGACAAAATTTAGCGTAAGATTGGAGCGTTATTTATCCTCCATCGGACAAGCTAGTATGACATGGTTGATACCACTGGATTCCTTAGGTTTTTCTAGTTTCATATGATACAAGTATCTTTACTACCTTTTAAAACTGAGCCCGCTACAACCTCCGGAAGTTTGATTGTGTTAATGCGTTCAGTGGCGTTAAAACAAATTTCGTTATTATTGCATTAACTTTGACAGCCGTAATAAAAACTGATACAATTTGAACGACTTGTCAAGCCGTCATAACGTCTCCTTAAGTCAGTTGTAAACGAATAATATGCAAAAAAAAAATATATATATCATTGTGACATTATTTTATTTTTCACTTAACTAGTGATTAAATGGGCTGTAGCAGGGTCCCTTAAAATATGACACTGTAAACCCTTATGTCATATTAATTACTGGTGTAATATTGTATTACAATACCAAGAAATTTGGTTTTATTACATTTTTTGCCACATTATTCAGGTATTAATAAGCTTTTTTCATTATGTGGTTGTGAATATACTTAGTTGCTGCTAGATATACTGTTCCAGTTTCTGAAAGAAAAGAGCAATCCTTCTTTTGACTAAATCTCAACACCCATCTAATTGGTGTGAAATGACAGACAAACAGAATGTTTAATTCTCACGTAGATTTTGTAATCTTTTATTGCAGTATGACATTCTGCATGAAAACACTGCCTGCCTGCCCACTTTGGGCTTTGTTTACAGAGTGATTCATCAGACTGAAGTCTTGACTTCACTCTGATATTTGTTTCGTGCTATTGACAATTCTGTACATCACCACAAGAGTTGTATATGTATTTACAGATTGCAAAAGGCCTATTTAGATTTTCCTTGTATCTAAACAACACAAATAGATGTGAGATTTAGGTGACAAACTTTACTGTAGAGATTATATTTTAAATTGTGACATGAAGTTTAAAAAGGCACAGATGCTTAACAATATCAAACAGCCGCAAGAGAGTATATAATAAATAAAGAAGATGATGATTATTCTGTGTGCCTCTGTAGTCAGTCCCTGATGGAAGACCTAATATCGCCATAGTTAGTAGACCCATTCCAATTAGTATTTTTTTATTCTAAAAATATCTGTATCTCTGAGCCACACTTTATAAAGGTCTCCACTAAATGGCACATGCCAGCTGCATCACAAATGGGTCTATATGTCCCATGTTCAAAGATGCAGGCCATGGGATATAAACAACATCACATGCCTTTGTGAATAAAATTGTGGATGACAGCGCCACAGAAACTAGCTCTCTCCTGCCACCCTTATAATATTGGCAATGCATGACAGAGATTGTACATGTCCTCTCAACACACGTAGAGCAAATTGAGCTCGCCTGCTGCCACATTAGATATTGCAGGGACTTTATTGCCCACTTGTCTTTGATGAGCCGGGAATTAAACCTCCAAATTTAAACATTGACCTTTTACTTCCAAGTATGCAAGCGCCACTGCTATTGTCAACATGTGTAATTCCTAGCCTTGGATGCCGACATGGTCACTGTGAATTATAAATCAATGAGCATGTATTAGTGTAAAATCCTCAAGCACTTGGGGCTTTGCTTGTGATGGAAGAATGAATAGGAGGGAAACAGGGGCACCTCAGGGGATGTCAGGCTGTCCAACTGTGGGTCTGCTGGTCACAGCCTGGAGCTCATCCATACAGATACACAGAGACAGGGGGCTTATGAAGCATCGGCTCTGAAAAAAAAACAGCGTGTTTCTTTCTGTCTGTGTGACTGTGCTTTGATTAGCTGTTGAACAAAAGAAAAGGCACTGTTGCATGAAGCATAATGTTGAGATAACGATCCACAGGATTTTGTACATGTCATTTTTTTGTAACACAAGTTATTCTACTAGCTAGTATATGAAAACATTCACATTTATTGGTGAAAACAATTAATTTTCCTGAAGATCATTTGGTTGTTTGTCAGCAACAGTTGTTTGAAGTCATCACAGGAGGGACTGACAGACACGGTACAGACATCAAAGTACTGGACGTAGGCCTATTACTTGATCTAGAGGTGATCTATGTGATGTGCAATGCAAAAACTATGCAGAAATGGATGCTTAGCAACAATACTGCCCCTGCCAAGAAAAGGGGAAAAAGGCTGTTTAGCATTGAGTTTTGCCTTTGATAGACTATTTAATCAACGAGCAAGAGAAAATGTAGAAGCAAGTGCTAATCACGATTATTTTGATTAATATTGAGATCACGATTATTATCACAATAATTGATAGATTTTAGGGACACAATATTTTTATTGCAAATTCACATTTAAATAAACAGAGCGCTGCTTTCACTTTCATGTTGTTCTATATTCCAACCAAAATTCTTTTAATTGTTGTCGTTTTACTTTGTTATTGTTATCTATAGTGGTTATTTGCATAAAAACACACAATTCAAGAAATACATGATTGTATTGTTATTTAAGTAAAAAAGTATTTGCTTTGATTAAAATAAATCTTGGCATTATAATTCTTATTATATAATAAGATGCTTAGAGCTAATGTTAGGAAGTTAAACAGGTCATAATTCTGTCTATTATTTATTTTATATTGCTGTGAAAACATCACCTTCAAACAACTGTATTTATTGAAGTTTCTCGCCAAAAACTGCATTGTACAAGATTGCATTTGAACGCAGCATGATAATTTACAATCGCTCAATACTCATTTTTACTGAGTAGAGCTTGAACGCACCACCATCTCTCTAGCTCCGTGCTGTCGGCAGACGAGCCGGTCACTGTGATTGGTCTGAGCAGCATCATGGGAATGAATTACAATATAATAAGTTTCTGATTAAGTCGGTTGTTCCAAATGATTTAAGGTTGTTCCTCCATGGCTTATTTTGGACTTACAGTTGTGACAAATTGCAGCTTTATGTCTTCTTCCCTCACAATGAAGTACTTCCACGCCGACGACATGTTGTGTGTGTGCTGTTACTGACTGGGCCGCTGTGTGCTGATGTAAAACCTTCATGGGGCGGCTGCCCATGTGTGTGTGACTGGCAAAAATCTGATATATGAGACTGCTGAAAAGCGTCAGTCTTCGATCGGCTGCTGATTGACGGTTCATCTCTAGCTGTTAGTTTAGGAAGGGCTTGATTTATGCAACATAGTTTTCTATGAGCAGATCATTTAAAATGTTAATATCGCAGTCAATCATGCTCAGTTAATTGTGGGAAGACAATTTAGCGATAAGTATTCAATTAACAGTCTCTATTGCAAACCTGCTTGGAACCTGCTTGGAACCGAGTACACTTATGTTGACAGTGAGATTGTTTCATGTTGTATTTAAAATATTGAAAAACATGATTTTTCTTCTAGCAACATACAATTGTATTATTAATTTCAGCAATATACTGTATTGTTAGTATGTAGTACACTGTATCAAATAGTGGTGGGGTTATAACAATGTTCAACTTATTTAAGACATATGTGTCCCCTGAAGGGATCCCAGAAATACCCACACAAACCCAACACATACATACACACACACACACACACACACACACACACACACACATCCACACACACACATGCATAAACACTTGACAGAAATATGAATAATTTAGATTCTATGAACATGTTAAGATGCATTATTTCTGAAAGCACTCAACAGAAAGCAATGGGATTATTGTACATGACTGCATCCAGAAGCCTGTTCAACATGTTTGTGTTACTTAAGAGAGGGAGACAGCTTAGCTTCTTTCAGCTAATTAGCAACTTAATGAGCTGAGACACTGAAAATGCTAAAACTAAATCACCACATTTATTGTTTTATCTTTTGTAATTTATATGGGTACATGGGAAAATAGCACGTCCACATAAACATGAGGTAAACTCAGGCAGATTGCAGCTGATGATCACACAGTTACTTATTTGCCCTGCGGGAAGAAAAATAAATGACTAACAGCTTACTACAGGGGTATAGGATTGGCTTTCTGTGCTCATAGTAATGATGACATGGCACCTTGTATACAGTGAGGTTGAGGAGTACATTATCTCGACAATTACTGTTCTGTTAGAAGATGAAAGCCTTTTACCACACTGTTTTGTGGCCTCTGCCTTTGGTCCTCAGGGTCGCCCATATACTCAGCGACCCTGGTTTGCTCTCTTCCGGTGCAACACCCATCTAATCCCATTACTGTTTGTGACTCACTACTTTCAACAGTCGGGAGGGGAAAAAAAAGTGCATAAATAATGTATTCCTTGGGTGTATCCACCCCCAGATCAATGGCAATACAAAGACCATCTACAAAGACGGTTGGCTCAAGGCCATATTTGATCACTTCCACTGCGCAGGATCACTGCTCCCTTTTTTGTCAGCCCGCTGAGACTCAATTATTTCCAAGTGTTTGTAAGCTATTGTTGAAAGAACACGAAGTGAATATTTAAAGTTGGTGAGGGGAAGAAAAATCTTTGATGAGACATGAAAACAGCAGATGGATGGTAATAGTGAACTGTTAAACAGAGAGAGGAGGAGAAAAAGAAAGAGGAGAAAAGAAAATGATTTGATGCAGCATCCTATTCCTCATAGGGATACTAGGAAAGGAGTTGTATGCATGACAGCAGACAAGCATCTGCTGTGTTTATACAATATGACAGAGAAAAAGGACAAATTACAGAGCTCTTGATCATTTGAAAAGCAACTGATAGAGCCATAGCATAGCAGGTCAGAGCACTTAACCGATCAGTAGGAACTAGAGTACAACTCAGATGAGCTGGGTTTCCATCAAGACATTCCTCGTTAAGGAGGAACCAAAAGTGTCTTTCAGCCCATTGTTGTCAATGTTTCCAAAGTGGTCTAAAGACCTGTGAAGATTATATTACACAGTTTTTAATGTGTTTAAACCTTATGAAGGAAATGTCAATTTGCCATTGCACTTCTCTTATTACTTTTCGTGTATAGAAATCTACTAGTTGATAATTGCTGTGCATTTAATTTGTTCAAGTTTTTCAAAACAACGGAGTTGACATAGCAATTTGCACTCCTAAACCTGTTTGTATTTGAAACCTACTGAACCTATCAAATAAATTGCTTTGGAATACATTTAAATTGAATGCAAAATTACAATGCCATGCAAATTGTATGCAAAAAGGGCTCTGATATCGGAAGTATATCGGTATCAGCAGATATCCAAATTCAGGTACAGTGGAAACCGCTGATAGTGATCACGGTTACAGTGATCGACCACTTTTATGGATCAAAAAGTTTGGGACAGAATAATTCCTATACAAACGCTGTTTAAATAATTTGCTTACAGTAATGAAGTAGTCCGCTTGCAGTGTTCATTTTGGGTCTTTTCATACATGAAAACATATGGAAAAACATTTTAAAACTACATTAGACTAACGTTAATCAAATTTTTGTTTCGATTTCTACTTTACTCCCTTGATACTTTGCCTTGCAGACCGTCTGCTTTCTGGCTGGATAACTGAGGCTGATGCTGTTTGTCTATTGATATCGTGACGGGAAAAGGAAAGTAATTTCTAAATGCAAAAACAAATAAAGCGCCCTCGTCGAGTGGATTGATAATGCATGATTATGTAATGCTCTGCGGCACGCATGCAGACCAGCGCCCGTCTTCCTCCATGCCACTACCGGGTGAGCAAGCATGGAGCCTGAGCAAAGGGGCGCCGTTCATCTGCATGCACCGCTCGCGTTGCAGAGCCGGCCAAAAATGGCGACGCCTCACACTCGTTGAGGGAAAAGAGCCAGTAAATATCGAAGCAGTCCGTTTCATTACTTTGTATTCATGCAATAAATATACAAATGTCAATTAGATGGTAATCTGCATGAAAATGATGCACAGTAACAAAGATTCGGTTATAATAATCATCCGCTCATAGTGATCAATTTGACCCGGACAGACGTGATCACTATAAGCAGTTTCCACTGTATCGCAATTGGATCAGAGTTAAAGAAAAGTAGATTGTGCATCTAACTTCCAAAAGATCCAGAGGGTGTTTGAGGTCATTAATACGCTGAAGAAGTTGATATGCAGCTTTGTGGTCCAAGCAACAAGTGACAGCAAGCTTCTTACCACAGAAGCAGAGATTTATTTTTCCCCTCATATCCCTTGCTGGGTTTGTTCCTCCCTATCCCAGATGGCTGGGCTCATAGCCCAAGATTTTCACCAGGAAAAAAATCTATTTTTCAGTCGTTTTTTTCATTTTTTTTCATTTCCTACAGTGCAAAATCTTCACTCCTTCAGCAAGAATTGATGGTACATCCGATTGGCACTGTACCACCACTCTGGCTGTGTCACGGATAATGAGTATTTGTGTGAAGGGCAAGGCACACACTAAAATTAGATCAAAGGTCTGCACTCTATATGCATCAAACGGTGGACACAAGTCATGCTCCAACACGGCTAGTGCCATGCCTATTCAGCTACTCAGATGTCATACCACTGGTAATGACTGGATCTGCTTAAGGAGACGTCTTTTGATGTGCAGCTCCCAAGTGAGCATATCTTGGTTTCATCAGTCTAATTTACATTCCAGACAATATTTGGGGGATTGAAACTGTGTAACTAATCAGCAAACTGTTGCTGTATGACTCTGCAATCATCGACCAGTGTTCTTTGTACAGTGGCACTGGACAGACTCCACCTGCTACAAGAGACCTTAGTCACACTCAAGTGTTTTTTTTTTTTTTAGCTTACAGAACCACCACCTGCTACGTGTCATACCAAGCTTGTGCTGACACCGGGCAGTATATATATATTTTTTGAACTGAACTGAAAAGTGCAGTGATCTGAGCATTTTCAAAGTTTTGTTCGGTATAAGATATATCCACACAGAATTTACACCTGTTCCCAGGATGACATTTAAATATCTAAGGCCTTTGTTCACCCATTGTTTTAAGTCCCTTACATATATTAAAAAAGAGGCTATGTCTAGGAAGAGTAAAGACAGATCACCTTTTAGACTGAACTCACTTTCATCAACTCCAGAACTTGTTCAATGTGTTGTCTGACTGATATGGAAAATGACTTCCATTTCATTTTCTGTTGCCCTTTCTACTGGGAACTGCACACTGCTTTGTTTAGTAACATAAAAACAGATATTGGTTTTATAAATATGGATGATGCACAAAGACTAAGTTGGCTGATCACATATGAAACCTTTAAATTAGCCTCGGAGATGAGAAATAGAGCCCCTTATCAGGATAAATTGTTGATATAAAGCAGTTCTTTTCAGTTTACAGTTCATTTTAAATGCCTCTATACAAATGTTTTTTGAAAGACAATAGAAATATGTATAATGTTGTAGTTCGTTTTTGTATATGTGTTGCCAGAAGATACATGTTTTGTGAAATAAAGGCTTTGGGATGGGCCAGATGTTTGGCATGACAGAAATTTAAACTTAGCTAAACTTAACTACAACTATTACATTTAGGTAACCCCAGCTTTTTTTTTTATAGCAACAGGGCTTCAGCACAAATTCCCCCCCCAAAAAAGTTAAAATCTCTATATAATAAATGCATCCTCTTCATTTGATGAATGATGGCAAAGGGATCAGCAGAAAATCGGATATCAATGCAAAAACACTGTGTTTTAGAATATATTCTTTCTCACTTTGGTTTAGCATCCGCTCGATTTACATCTCACTATCAACCACTGACGAAACAATCTGAACACTCATTGAAAATGTGGCACATATCATCAGTTGATAATCAAGGGGCTGGCTCCCATCCTCAAAAATGTGATTAGAAAAGTCTGTGTCGTTGGCAGAAAGCGTCTCCTCTTGTCACTGCTATCTGATTAAGAGGAGTTAACACCTTAGTAATGGAGTCAACCTGTCAGCATGTTGTATTGGCAGTGTGTCATGTGATCCACACTCACCACCCACTCTATATGAGTAGGTCACTGTCTTTTATTCCTCCTAAAATGGAAACTGTGGAGTGCACGTTATTAAGAGGTGATGAATTGACTCGCCATCTGGTCACGCAAGTCAAGCAAACTAGAAATGAGTTTTGAATGGGAGCCATGCTGAGAAATGGGCAAAAATGGGTCAGTTTGTTTTCAGCCTGTTTTCTTGATCACGCATGATGGAAAGCCACTAATCTGTCACTAATGAGTGTTACAGTCATCTTAAAATGCAAAGCTTCACAAGTTTACTTATCTGTTTTTTGGCAAATGTTCACTCCTCCTTGTTGACACTGAGCTCAGGTAACCTTGTGTGTACTACTTTGATGAGAGAGAAGGGGGGGTGAACTTTCATTAGATTGTAAGTAGGTCACTGTCTGTGCAGGAGCAGCATACAGTAGATTATATGCCTGCTAGCAAGAAGTACACCTGGGAGACGGGGCTTGGCCTTGGATGTAGAACACAAGCTTTATGTTCTACCATATTTAAAACATTAATCTAGGCCAGTGTCATTACCTTAGCGTGATTATTTCTCTGAAAATTCTGGCATTTTGTGACTACAATTATGGTTATTGCTATGGGCACAACACTGAGGAACACATATTGTTAGTTTAGTTATACAGCTTGATTGAATATTGTCTAAATCTGTGTGTACAGTCCTGACTGTATAACACTCTGTTTAAAAAATACAGGCTGTTATACTTAGAGATGTTCCAATACCATTTTTTCCTTCTTGATATGATAACTATCTTTGTCATATGGCCTGATTCACGTTAAACCCTTTGTAAAACATGAACAAATACATACAGAGACTTTTATTATTCAGTTTGTCAGTTTGAAAGAACATAAGTAAAAGAAGCTAGGAATAAATAACAATTCCTTATTCTCTTAGCTGTCTCCTCAGTGGACAGCCTGTGTGCTAATTTGTCCTGCAGAGTGCAATATTCACACACCCTACTAGGTTACTGCCACCCCTTGAAACGGAAGCCTTACATGCTGTACATATCGATGGATTTTCCACTGTGAAATATTGCCAAATTGCTGACATTTTCCTCGCTCTGACTACTGTTACCGTTACACTTTCCACTAGCACTGCACTGTTGTTGTTTTTTTGCTATTGTCATGCGAAAAACTACCTACAATCAGTTCTTCTTCACTGCTCTAAACAGTATTTGCCAGTGGCAGCCACGATACATCCAGGGCAACAGCACAGTGAAGGCTACTGTTTTAGAGCGGTGAGGAAAAATGTATTTCTGGTTAAACAAGTTTATTTTTTTCTGAGTTAATAAATTATGGTTTCATATTGATGCATAGACGAGCATACTCGCTGACACCCGATACCACATTTTGGGTAGTATCAGACGCATTTTCGATATTGGTATTGGAACAACTGTAGTTATACTGTTCTGTTCGCATGTTTGAGACTGAAAATTGTTGAAATTTGATATTTATAAATATATATATTTTTTTTAAACTCAAGGAGTGGTACCCCAATATTGTTACTTGATATCTTGATACAGTTTTTATGTTAATTTCCATGTTTTGCGCAGATGGTTTGTATTTTCGTGTCTACCCCTTCTGCAGTCTGCATTGTGCATAAGTAGTTTTGGGAGCTTATGTTGACTCTTCTCCCCGCTGTCATCTGTGCTATATACTGCATTTATTCCACTTGACTGCATGACTTTAAATCATATCTCTTATCTTCCCCCATGCGATAAGATTTTCCATTTAAGAATTCATGTGACATAGGCATACAGAGCACTGTTGAAGCAGAACAAAGACATTGAAAATATTTTTCTCAGTATGGATTTGCATGTCTGCTCCTGAACCCTTACTGCTGTTTTCTGCTTTTAAAGTTGCCTTTGAGATTCCCTTTACATTAAGTGAGATGCATGAAACAGTAATCTGCTGCAGGTTCTTCCTGGGCTTTGAAGATATTTTACAGATGATTGCGCTTTTTGTAGAGTTGGAAGTCTCTTAGGAGGATAGGGAAGCGTAATAAGGTTGGAGGTTGATATCTGGTATAGTCTCTGTGCCTTTGAAAATGAACATTCAACCTCCATCTGGGTTTATCTTTTACCAGCAGACTCCCAAGAAAGACGTTGTAATCACACTGATATTGAGTGATACTTACAGTAGTGTGTCTATACTTTATTCCTATAAGAAAATAAGGATCTTAAGCTTTTCCCTATAGGGTTTATCATCAATCGTATTCACATCTATGGAAGATTATATGAATTGCATATCATTACACTGTGGGGAGAACATGCACACAGAAAATACCAAGACAGAGGTCTGCACAGGATGTTCTTGCTGTCAAGTTTCAGTTCTCGTATGCAGGCCCGAAGGTAGAGCACTGAGTGATTGCCCTTAGGTTTCAGGGGCTGACTCCAAAGTTCCTTTGTGGGTTGTATTAGACTGTCTGTCTGACCCTCTGAAGCAAGAACTTTGATCTGTCAGCCGCTGTGGGAGGTGGTGACATTTGGCTAGCTCTGACCTTTGGAAGCAGTTTTTTGTTTCTGGAATTAGATTTAGAAAGAAAAAATATATGTCTTAAGCTTATTGATAAGACTTCACTGTAATATTATCAATGTACTGCGTAACATGAAAATAATCTTTTACAATAACGCAGTAATGAAATAATTATATATTTATCAAACTTGCAACTCAATAAGTGAATTGATTTTGATTGAAGTTACCTTGCAAGTGTGTTTTAGTAGACAATGCGAATACATAATGTACTGTACTCACTAGGCTTACCTAGGTTACTGTACTCATTAGGCTTACCTAGGTTACTGTACTCACTAGGCTTACCTAGGTTACTGTACTCATTAGGCTTACCTAGGTTACTGTACTCACTAGGCTTACCTAGGTTACTGTACTCACTAGGCTTACCTAGGTTACTGTACTCACTAGGCTTACCTAGGTTACTGTACTCATTAGGCTTACCTAGGTTACTGTACTCACTAGGCTTACCTAGGTTACTGTACTCATTAGGCTTACCTAGGTTACCGCAATGCATAACGTGTCATGTCTATGACGGAGTTAGCTTGCAGCTTTAGCCATGATGTCTAGCTCTGCTTTTCCTGTCAATGTGTGAAACCCAAAGTGTTTCCATACTGTACTGTATGTGTAGTGTTTACCACATTGGATTTAATGTGAGGGTACAGGTCGTATCCACACGGAACCTCCGCCGTTTTCTATTTTCTTGTTTTGGCTCGCTGCGGCCGGCTGCTGTTTGTTTTGGTTGTCGTATACGGAACGGATATGACGTCACGTTATACTACAACAATAAAAGCGGTGATTTCCTTTTACCTCCGCATAGACTCAAATGAAGCAAATCGATTCTGGCATTAACAAAAACAATTTCAAAATCGTAAAAGGAAGAAATTGGGATACACAGTTGAATTGATTTTGTAGCCCACCCCTAATAATTAGACAAACAAATATCAGTTCACTTGATAATTTCACTTCATATATAATCAGGAAACGACTTTGTACTACCAGACTGCAATATTCCCTGCAGCCAATTATCCAAAGCATTTCCTTCATTGATTACAGAAACGTACAGGAAGATGATAATTTGATTTGTTGATGAAAGGGCAATATTTAAAATGGAATTGGTAGAGAGAGTGCTTGTTTATTCCCTCTGGCTGGTCATATGAGCTGTGGTTATTTACCAGAAATGAATCAGCTAATGTAACCATTTCCTTGTCTTTAGAAATGGTCTGACACTAAGAAGCTGCTGAGTGCTTGTGGAGTCTATCATGATGGGAGAGATATCATAAATACTTAGAAGAACATTGGATTTACTCTTCTTTTATGTTATATAAATGTATCAGAGGAAGTGTAGGTGTGTCACTAGTGTGGACATTTAAGCAATAAAACACAACTGAAACCATATACCAACACATATCAACAGATGGATGTGAACATAAACCCTTGGTTACAATATCCATTCATAAATAGATATGTATTGTGAAAGTGAAACAACCAAAGGGAGGTAACCATAAGCATGCAGGGTGTTGTGACCAAGCAAACCGAGCAGCATGAGATAATAGTCTAAATAATAGCCAGTAGTTTTAATGAAGATATTCACAGTGAGAGTTAGCTTTAATGAGCAAGGTGAGCAGAGCCACTTTCAGTGAAAAACAATTGTTTTGCCTCCATTTCAGCAGGTTTTTTGCAGGTGTATCATTAAGCTAAGGTGTTGATGTTGTTTGGAAACACATTTTGAACCTCAGTATTTTGTTTATGCTAGGGATGAAAAAAATAGGTTGTTCAAAACGGCTCTTCACTGACACTCGGATTTTATACAAAATACTATTAAAAAAGACAATGTAGGAAATTATTGAGCTTAATGAGCAAAGACACCAAACCAACTAAATCCATCCATTCATTATCTGTGACCGCTTATCCTTTTCACGATCGTAGGCGGCTGGAGCTGACATGACCAGTTTGACACAGTGACCAGTTTGACATTTAAAAAATAATGTGAACAACCAAACAAAAAAATCAGATCTCATCTAATCATCTCAGCAATAAATCAAAATTAAGCACTAAGGCTTGCAGTGTGAACATAAAGTCAACAATTAACCTAACCTGCATGTCTTTGGACTGTGTGAGGAAGCTGGAGAAAACCCACGCTAACACGGGGTAATCATGCAAACGCCACACAGTAGGGCCCCAAGTCGGCCAGTGGGAAACCAACTAAATATTATATATATGCTATAAATATATGCTCTATAATGCTTCCAGGACCATAATGAAACTATTTATTTTATATATTTAGTTACTAAATGCTGGTTTTCTTTGTTTTGCAATTTATTTGGCACGCACAGCGGCTGTTATTAAGGACATGTTGTGAGTGAGGGCTTCCTTCAGCAGGAAGTACAGTGCTCTAAGCACTGGGAATGATAACAGAGTGTTATCTCTCACTCAGGTGAAAGTTGTTTGAGCATAGTAATTGGCTAACACATAGGCAGTCATGGAGAGCAGGTTTATTTCTTAATTTATGGATTTTGGATGTTTGCTCTGACTTTGTCTTTCTTCTGTTCTCAGTATTTCAGCCTTAGATCCTTAACCCCAGACCACAATCCTCACCTCCGTCTTTCTTCGGTGTTGAGCATGCTGGCCGTCAGAACTTCAAATAGTCTTTAATCATTTTGTCTGGTGATTGCATTTCCAGAGACTTCCACTCTATGCCTCATGACTGGAGGGACAATTTCATCTGAGCAAAATATGAAGGCGCTCTCATTTCATCAGACAATTTTCCAACACATAGGAACATTTAAAAATAGCCCTTTAAAGGTGCCTGCAATTCAGGTCTGAGAACATGCTAGATAATAATAATAATAACAATAACAATAGCAATAATAATAATAACAAGATATTCAGATTGCTGGTTGTGAATACTTGCTGTGTGCCAACTTTGAACGATACAAATATATAATTAACATTCACTGCAGGTTTCACAATATGTATATTTGGCCTGTTGCGAGGTAAGCTATTAAAGACCTGTGCGTGGGCACAAGTCTGCTAGCCAGGCCACATTGACCGAGCCACAGATATAATTACATGCAAAGGATTTTTTTTCTGCCTCTCCACATTTTATGATTTATTGCTCCACCACAGCTGTCAGAACTCGGGCTTCACTGATTGGCTCTTAAATGGGAATGTTATTAAAATGCAAGTGCAACGCCACTGAGCACCCCCAAACGGTTGAACTGAGACCCCCGATAGTAAGCCGTAACCAGTGTTGAGCCAGACAGCTGTTTCTGCATGGCAAAACAGGGTATTAATGAGGAGAATAGATTGCAGATGAGGATCACTACACCGTGACATGTTGTTACTTCACCTGAGACCGCCATGCATCATCTCCAGAAATGATTGCTCAATTTAAATCCACTGTTTTGGAGTAAGCTATACATATATTGTAACGTGGTGTTAAGAGGGGCGTGTCCTCTCCCCTTAGATCAACACATGATCGTATTGCTCACACCTGCACTTCACACAGAAGAGTGCCTCTTGTTTCACTTGGATAAATCAGGAGGCTTCTCTAAGCTGAGTACAAATTCAGGTTGCATACAAAGAATACAGATCTCAAATGCCTGCTATTCTAAATCCATTGCTTTTTGCTTTTTTTTGGGTCTCTTTTTGCCTTTATTCAATACTGCAGCTGAAGACTGGAAAGGGGGAGAGCAAGAGAGGGGATGACCAGTGGGCAACTCTGGCGTCTGAAAAGTGAAGCCAATGTTGAAGTGCCTTAAACTTGCATTCTTTCTAACAGCCAGCAGGGGGTGACTCCTCTGGTTGCAAAAAGAAGTCTGATTGTATAGAAGTCTATGAGAAAATGAACCTACTTCTCACCTGATTTATTACCTCAGTAAACATTGTAAACATGAGTTTATGGTCTCAATCGCTAGTTTCAAGTCTTCTTCAATACAGCATGATGTTCATTTGGTAAATTATGGTCCCATTTAGAGTCAAATAGACCATAAAGCAGGGGATGCTTTAGGGCGTGGCTACCTTGTGATGATAGGTAGCTACCACGACATTGTCCGGTCTGGGAGTTGTGTGTGTTTTTGTCTTAGAACTTTAACCCTTTCACAGTGTGTTTTCAGTTCATGAAAGTTGATTATAACCTTTTTGGTCACATAGAAATGCCTTATTCAGCGTTCGGTTGTACTTAGCTCCACCCTCTTGATTACTAGTTGCAAAAACTGAAGATGGCGACGGCCAATATGCCTTCAAACACGGTGACTATGTCCACTTCTTATATACAGTCTATGGGCATGACATGCAGTGAAGCACTGCGGGTGGAAGTTGAGATGAGCTGCTAGGGGGCCTGCGTTTTATTTTTTTTAAAGACAATTCTCAATGGCATATGTAGAACGTTTGCATTACACTCATCAGTGAATATCACATTTTTAAAGTCAGCTACTATAAACTATCAGCAAGTTAATGCCAAGTCAGATGAGAGTATAGCATGAGCCTGACATTTGAACCTAAGCCTGACCTAGCTTATTCGTTTCCTGTCCAAGCTCAAAGCCAATATATTCCCGTCAAAACTTTCTCTCTCTGTTTCCCTCTCTCTCTCTACACAAACACAGATGCTGGGGCACTGTTATCAGTTACATGCTATCAGTCTATCCATCATGATTAAGTGAACAGACTATAAATATTAAGATATAAATAGTAGTAATGTAGCTCTCACCCAGGATTAGTCAGCCAACACTCACACACACACAGAGAGAGACACAATCTATAAATCTTTCCCCACAGATCACACACTAAAAGAGTGATAATGATAAACCAGCAAGCAACTGCATAACAAATCAAAAGTGACTCACAAGTTTGCATTGATGTAAGAAGAACTCAGTGACAAAAAGCAAGTTCACAAATGTTCTCCAAGTCTTCGCCTACTGGCCAAATCCACAGAGAACAGACACTAAAGAACCTAACAAGCTGGTGACTGCTAAAAGGCCTCCCTTACACATCCCACACAAATTATTGAATAACAATCCAAAACATAAAGTCAAAATCTGTTCGCGTCACTCCTGTTGTATGTAAAGGAGAATGGAGGACAGTGTGATTATGCAGCAGAGTGGTGCGCATGTGAGGGAGTGAGAGTAGGACAAATTGATTTCTCTGCATGTTAATCATTATATTTTTGTGATTTTAAACATTAAAAGTAGTACTTTAACATTTAGATACCAGGCTCTAATCTGAACCCAGAAGTCAGAAATATGTTTGTCAAGCCTGTCAAATCCCATCTGGGCTGTGGTCGAGTTGCAGACCTCTAGTCTGAACTGCATTATAGTCTGTATGCATCTGAAATGAACACCCGCAGAGCACCAAATGCAAGTGGATTTTCCACTTTGCGAGTAAATCTCGGAAGGCTATCTGCCACACTGGAGGGTAAATGTTTATACCAAAATAGTCATGTAATAAAAAGAACTATGCTCACAGTCTCTACCGTGTTTTGGTGTAATTTACGGGCGTCTGTGTAGGAGTTTGACACACACACACACACACACACACACACACACACACATCCACACACTACCGAATGTGTTTTTAGGCACATCTAAACAGTGAGGCGAAACTGACCATCTAGACCATAGTTTCCTAGTTTTGCGGCACTATTTACCATATGGGACATAAGCTACTTAAAATATACTTTTATGTTTGATCCCTAGATACATTTAATAGCAATTACTTCAGTGGAACTTTGAGGTCAACACTTCTGGTATTGTATTATTGAATTGATTAACCGTAATATATTTAATAATTTTGCTTCAAATTTTGCTCTGGCCTCTTCTTTAAATTTGTATTCAACATAATACCTTATTATGTCAATGAAAGGTACTGAAACAAATGTACACAAAAAGATCATTTATTATTTTGGCCACAAAAAAATAATATGCATGGCCGATGGATTTTTTTTCATCTACCAGTCCCCTTGACCGGTGAGTCAAAAAGTTAATTTTGGACACTGCGTGCATCTCAGTGGATGCTCATACACACCGTAGTGTGCAATTATCACATGTGATTACATGACGTAAATGGCGTTCATCTCATCACACCAAAGGTTTGTTATCATCATCATGACTAACAAACTGTAAACTTCTGTGAAGCTTTTATAAGGGCTGTGTCTTGATGGCTGTTATGCCATCATCTTAATTCTGCTCTACTTACTAACACTCTTACAATGCATATCATATGCATGTAAAATTCTTGCTTACGTTGCCAATGGCAGGAATGTAGCAGGTAATTCTGCTTTCCATAGCCCAAGAGGTGTTTAGCCTGCTGATTAGCATCTTCGTGATCCTGTCTGTGGTCTTTGGTTTTACACGAATGGGTGAACGTAGTGACCATGTAAAAAGGTGCCTGGCGTGCACTCAGTCATACAAACAAGCTAATACATGTCAAGAGTACAAAAACAACAGAGCCTATCTAATTAGCTGTGCAACAGAGCAGCAGCTCAATAAATGCCTTCTGTTAGACTGGACAGCAGTTACAGCCAGAAACCTAATGGTTCATTGAGAATGAGTGATTATTGGACCTTGAGTCTTTGGCAGTTGGGACTCGTTGAACCTTTATTGCGGAGGCATCTTAGAAACACAAAGAGCAGAACATGAGAGCTACCATAACTGACCACATTAAAGATCCACTCCAGCCTCCAAAGGGTTCATTTTACAAGATAACTGATTTAGGTTTCTAACGCAGCGTTGTGCCATGCACGGCGTGAGTTAAAAGGGGAAAATGTTTCTGCTGATGACATCTCTTACACAGTGGATCGACAGTGCTTTGATGCTGTTGTGTTTTCCAACCCTGATTAGCTGGACATTTATAATGCTTTATAAAGAATAGGACATTGGCATGACTTCAGATATTCAATATAATCACATTAATTTCTAATTTTCTTTATGTTGGCTTCTCAGATATTATTCCTGGAAAACATCACTCTCATCCATGACCTTTTGCATCTGTCCATCTTCTGCTCAGACCTTTATCTTAGGGCTAACAGGCACTGATAACACATTAGGGACCAAAGTCAGTGATTTCCAATGGCTCCTCAGTCATCGAGCTCCAGCCTTCTCTGCTTTTGCATGCAGCAGCATGTGTTTACCATCCTCTATGTGAAACCCATGAAGGGATTTTTATAGTAATTGGGTTTATGGTTAACCAAGCCTTGCAGTGGAGTTTGAAGGGGTTCTCCGGTTCTTAAGGTTTACACCAGACATGGGGAATGTGACGTCCTGGTTTTAGCTCTTCTCCCGACCTTGGTGGAAGGGCAATTTTCTCCTTACAACAACTCCTGAGTTATAACAACAGTTGGAAGCAGCACAGGCTGTGGGATGTCATCGAACCTGTTGCAATAGATTGGGACTGCGGGTAGTGGGAGTAGTATACTGAAGAGTCTGGCAGCTTGACAGCTACTTTAGCACAGAAAAAAATGGAGTCAACTTTTCTTTGTATTTGATATATTTTCACAGTAGACTTCCATGATCTGCTCTATGAGATATATACCCATTCTCATGGAAGATGGCATTTTCAACCTGAGGTAGGGTTGTAAGTAATTAACCGTTTAACTGACATTAAGAATTTTAACCGATTAATGCTAATGGTTAAACGGTTAAAAGAAATATTTAGAAATTAGCAAAAAAGCCTTAACAGGCCACCATAACTGAGGACACGGAAGCTTGGCCTGGAGGAGTTGTAGCATTTATTCACGACAAATAAACTGTTCACACTCTGCTACAGCTACGTTGACAGCTACAATGCCACCGGCAACCCCACACTCACCGCCACCACACACACACATGGTCTGTCGGACACTTGCTAA
The DNA here is from genome assembly GCF_015220745.1 of Sebastes umbrosus. Taxonomy (NCBI): domain Eukaryota; kingdom Metazoa; phylum Chordata; class Actinopteri; order Perciformes; family Sebastidae; genus Sebastes; species Sebastes umbrosus. The sequence goes on along the minus strand of NC_051277.1, from coordinate 8,801,134 downwards.
CATTATGCCACGCTGACAGACCGTCATGAGTGTGACCGAGGCGGGCAAGAAGACACCAGCAACGCTACAGCTGCTAACGCGGCACAAACACACACATGGTGTGTCGGGGACTCGCTATCGTTACGCTGGGCAGACAGACAGCTTATCTCGCAGCTGTGTGGTGGAGACTTACTGGGACAGTACACGCAGCGTCACGTCATGGCAGCTATAGTAACTCTCCCGGACGGGTGAACTGGGGATTCGGTTGTTTGTTTTGCTCATACACTGTAGCTGGAGATAAATGATGGATTTAACCTGTTTGTGCATCGGCTTTTCGTTGCAGCTGGGCGGCTTGTTAGGTACTAAAAATAGCACCTCTGAATGCAACGCACTAATCTTGTCGGGTAACGGTTAATAATCGGTTAACAAGGGTTGTTTATCAGTTAAAAAAAAATACAAAATTACTATCCTCAAGCTGAGGATAATATATAAATAAGACGGTGAGTTAAGGCATGGATACGTTTAAAAGATGATGAGAAATAATAGTCCCCAAAGAAAACTATTAATCACCTAATGTAATTTTGTTCAGATGTTATTTTATCACTGAGGGTCAATGAATTATCTGCATTTTCTTACATTTCAACAGCTCAATCAATAATTCTAGAAATATAGACATTCACAGATAAAGATGTTTCTTACTCACTAATGACCACTTTGAAAGGAAGAAGTGGTAGCTTCCTAGAGGATGAGTATCAAGTATGCTATCACTATATGAGCCAATACACTAAGTCATCACTTCATCCTCAACTAAAAGTGTTAATCAGGCTGGAGGAATATGCAGGATACTGTGCAGGGGAGGTGGCGTGGCAGAGGTGACAGAAGGCTTCCTCTCTCTGACAAGGCCTTTCCATAATCTCTTGGCAGTGATTGGGCAGCTTGGCTGTGGGCATAGTATAGCTCCAGGCTACTTCTCTGTACTCCTGCAGTTTTGCATTCCATAAATAACAAGGGGCAGACGGAGGCAAAGACAATGAGCAAGTGAGGACAATGTGGCAAGGAGGCAGAGAGCCTGAATAAGAAACAGACAGTTGGTTGTCCTGAAGACAAAAAGAGCCAAACGGTGATTTGTTGTTCAGAACAGAGACAGATTGGGGATGAATAGTAGCATGACATTGGGAGACAAAAAAGGAAAACACTGCAGTAGAGAGATAAGGCTCCCTGTATAAAGGTATGGGGGAAATTTGACAAGATGCTATTTCTCACCCTGAAATAGGGTCTAAGCAAATTTAGTCGCATCATTCTTGCCTATTTATATGGTTACTGTGCAGGGGATGACTAAAAATACTGAACAGTAGCAACATTTCTAAGCACTGAACAATACGCCTTATTAAATTATAAAAAACATTATTTAGCAAGTCCAAGAATGACAATAAGGTGCATAACAGAAGTAAAATAATGTCTAAGTATACTGTACATACTGTTCCTATCATAATGTGCAGTGAAGTGTGGACTACTCAGTTAGAATTCTTATATATGTAAATGGTTACTGTCCCACCAGGGTAATGTATGTTTAACTAAGTTGCACTCAGTGCTGTAGGACATTTTACTGTGCTAATGTTTAGCATTTTATATACTCTGTTGACATTTAAATTATAAATGAGTGTGCTGGTAAAGTAAAACTGAAAACAAGCAGTAATGTAGCAGTTAGATGAGAGCAAAATAGATGTGTACACCATAAGTGAGCAATAAAAGAACCACTTTTTGTACTTACTGTATATATTCATATCTAAGTGTCTTCTCTCCCAGTAGCTGGCTTGTAGCAGGTTGTCTTCATATGTTTGCATTTGGTGTTGAGAGGTTTTAGCTTTAAATTCATTATTATTTCACTTATATACATTGTTGATGTGGTCCTCATCAACGGGGCACTCATTGCCCACTTTATATTCTAGTTTCTCCACATCAACAACCAAATCTCTGAATCCACCAAGGGCACTATGTTCATTATCTAAATAATGGTCACTCTTATGAGCAGGAGGGAACGGTACCACAGGGAACCATGAGGGGGAGGGCAAGCTGCAGAGTTTGCATGGTGGAATGGACCCATTTGGATGACATGTTTTATTCATTAAAATATATACACAGGGAGCTTTAAGGGCATGCATGCATAGCACTGCTACCTCGACACAGCTAACACAACGACATTGCTAGTTTTGTTTGGGTCAGTGAACAAACTGGGGCTGAGTATGATAGCTAAAGTGGGCACACATGTGACACAAGGTTTGCTGTGCATGCAAAATGACATTCAACCTGCTAGACTAATAAAACTGTTTGGATATTTTTCTATGCAATATTCTTGTTTTGAGAAAACAAACAGAATGATCTAAGTGGCACTTTTCTTTAATAGATTTTAGGTTTTGTGACATCACATAAGATTATATTTTATAAAAAGGGTAACATCAAAGCAAGTCTTATGTCCTCAATGCTGCAGTAGATTGGATTTCGATTACTGGTTTGTCATTTTTAGCAACCTTGCCGCTCAGTAATTGGAGGAAGTGTTAAGACTCTATTCTGTTATGCAGTAGTGACATTTTAAAATGTCTCCTGTAAGATGGGGAAGTAATATCACTGCGCACACAAGGTACAGTGTGTGATGATACTAAACTTGGAAAGTCCTGCACACTAGCAGTAATTAGAGGAAGGCTGACAGACAGAGAATGTAGCTGATCATCTATGAATATTGTACCAAAGACCCATTTGTCGAAAGGTTTGATTATATAAGAGTTTGAAAAAAGATTAATTTTGTTTTCAGGTATTTAGTAGCTTACTGTAATATACGGCTATGGTCTTGAGTAGCTAAGGACTTGCAACAACATTTATAGGTGACGATAATAAAGTCACACATTAATGAATCTAGCTTGAACAAGTATCTTACAGAACCACCTGAAGAGGTCATATAGTACAGAATGCTGTTATTTTCTTTGTGGCTTGTTAAAAAGGTCTGTCATTGTTCGGTGAATTACTAGATTTAAAAGAATAATCATGGTATGTGAGGGAATACGTAAAACCGTCTCCCAAGTTTTGAGGAAGGCATTTATGAATAAAGCATGCTTGTTCAGCAGCATTAACCACTGTGCCCTTCTAACTTTAAAGCTCTGTGCTCTCATTATCCATGCTATGTCACTCATTAACATCTCATTGGCTCTCTGGCCACATCCTTTGGATTGGATCCAATAAAAACCAAAGTCTGTATTATGTGTTGTGCTTGTCGACAGCCATGGCCGGAGGCATTATGTTTTCGGGTAATCCGTCCTTCCGTACCATTTTCGTGAATGCGATATCTCAGGAATGCCTCCAGGGGATTTCTTTAAAGTTGGCACAAACATCCACTTGGACTCAAGGATGAACTGATTAGATTTTGGTGCTCAGAAGTCAAAGATCAAGGTCACTGTGACCTCACGTTCATCCCATTCTCATGAACGTGATGTCTCAGGAAAGCCTTGAGGGAATTTCATAAAATTTGGCACACATGTCCACTTAGACTCGAGGATGAACTGATTAGATTTTGGTGACACGTTTTTGGCCATAACTCAAGAATTCATATGCTAATTATGACAATGTCACACTGGTCTAATAGGATAAAATAATGAAGTGATGACATTTTGGACAGAAGTGGATGTAAACTGCCACTTCACTGGTTGGCGGAGGCATACAACTGTGAGGCGGTAATTCTAGTTCACATTAAACATTATCTCCGGTATAATGGCTTATTAGTTCTTCAAATGCAAATAAAAAGTTTGATTCCCACAATGATAGTTCTTATACTGAAACTATCTATTCACTCTGGTACGTGTTTCATATGTGCCGAACAGCTAATGATTCTGGCATGGTCAGGGTCTGTGGATAGTTTCTTTAAGACACACTGGCTTGCCTGGCCATGCCCCACAGATTACCCATAAAACACCTGTGTTGGTGTGCTATTATTGCTTGTTTGATCCTCACTTTAGTCAGGGTGCAGAGTGTGACAGTCCATGTGGTGACCTACCTGTGTGCGTTACGTTGAGCACACTTGCTGTCAGTCTGTGGGATTGGGTTGCTGCTCCCTTTATTTCTTGATCTCTTTAGCCTTCCAATAGTGGAATTCTAGTCGTCCTCTAGGGCTGCTGTTTACGATTAGTTGTCTTTAGATCTGCTCTACTACAACAGCCAATGGCATCCTCAAATTTCTACACAAAAAAGGCAGACCAATCAGAACGCTAAGGTTCAGGAACAGCAATCACAGATTGCTGATGAGTGATGATTACTTTTCAAATTGTCTTTTCCTGAGAACCACAATCCCTTCGTTGGACCTGGACATGGTCTTGCATGCACTGTAGCATCATCTATTTGAGCCCCTTGGGTCAAAGGGTCTACTGGTTCATTCAAATATGCCCTTTTCACAGCAGCCAGTTTGACATGTAATTGCTGGGTAAACAAAAGTGTAATTGATAAAATTAATTATGGCCCTGTTTTATTTAGTGTCACAGCCATTCCAGTGAGCCGGCATGCACAATACCAGGGCCCTGGCCCACCTAAATGGAACAGGGCCATAACTAATGTTATTAATTGCATCTGTGTTTACCCTGCAAAGACATGTCAAAATGGCTGCATTGAAAAGGACCTATTGGCTTGTCCTTGAAACAGGATTTCTACCAGATGTCACCTCTTTAGGTGAGCTTCAGTCACTTTACTGTCACTTTATAGTGACCGATGATTCCCACATGAAGGGGTGGGTGTAGTACACTTCCTTATCTCTGGATTTCCTCCAAAAGTCTTGTCTGAGTTTTACTTATCCCAGTCATCTGAGCTGCAGTCACTCTTTTTTTTCCTGAGGGCCCTGTGCATTCAACCCACTCAGGATTTGAGGCAAACTGATCAGTTGTCCATCTTTTTAAGATCTCTTGTCCAAAAATCCTTTGGACAGGGCCTTGTCAAACCAAGGGCTGTCCATATCATGGGCTTTATGATGAGGAATCTCTCTTGCTGGTATGGGGGGCAACCACATGGTCATCTCAGTCCACATTTTATCATTCAACAGTCCCTTCATAAATGAGTGAGTGATGGTGTTGACAATACCTTCTGAGCTAATAGCTCCAGCATTGATTTGCAGAGGCATTTCATTTGTTTCCAGTAATTAGTTTGGCATCTTGTGGTCTGGCCTGATCATCCCTTTGATTTCACAGGTGTTGCCTTCACATCTAGTGGGATTTTCACCTGTTCTTGACTTGCACAAGCAAGCAGGTGCACGTGGTTTAGGCAATACATTCCTGCCAATGGTTTTCCAATGATTTACAGGTGTCTGTAATTGACCAAGAACTGCAGCAATACGCTAACAAAGGCAGGGAAGAGGACTTATTGCTAGTAAACATGAATATAAACTTAAACAATACTATAAGCTTATATTAAAATACTTTTAAAAAATCAGCTTTGCAAATGTTTTATGAAAATGGAAATGCATCAAACACGTTTGTTAAACCTCAAGAATACACACAACGTGTGTAGATGAATAAAAATCAATGTAAACATGTTTTGTTTGTTATTTTGTGTGTTTATAAGACATGTCCTGTTTAAGCTGTCCCTTTTTGCCTTTGTGTCTTGGGACACTTTCCCCTGTTTGTGGATTTGCAAATAGTTGATTGACTCTGACCATTCCACACTGAAATTTGATAAGACATTATATAACAGAAAAGGAAAAAAAAATCACCGCATTTTCTCATAAAGGCCTTAAGAGCATTTATTATCCAATCAGCAGCATACAACCGTCTCTAAGGCACTGCTTAACATCCTGTGTACTTGCGTGGGATTAAAAAATGGAGGCTAATTTTATGAATTCTGGCACACTGCAGCTCAAGATTCTGTCAGAAATAAACCGAGACGCTCATAAGTAGAAGAAAAAGGTGAAAAGGGGAAACCAGTAGTCACTTGCTGCCACAAACATGTTTCTATCTGCACCGTGTTTTTGAAGATGCTACTTCATGGCAGCAGTGGGAAAGAAACGCTCATACTGGAGTGCTCACACTATACCACATTACCAGGAACAACAGCTATAGTGGCTGCTTTAGCATCAGTTCCAGGCTGTGTTTGCAACCTCAAAACAAGTGCATGCACATTCAAAGTGTGATCTCTTATTTACAGTTTTCCAACCGCTCTCTAGCACACAACCTAGTTATATAAGTACCCACAGCATTGTTACTCGTGTCAAGCAAAATTGATGACAATTCCTGAAAAGTGCAATACCATTCATAATTATGTTCAACTTCTGTAAATAAATCTAATGAGACGGTGCAAGCCAAAATGTGATTATTATCTGTGTCTTCCCTCCTGCCAAATCTAAAAGACATCTCATGCTGGACAGGGCAAAAACGAAAACCTCCATGGGAAATAGTCATCAGACCTAAGGTTCACATAAGGCAACATACTAGATGGTTAAACTACAAGTGCTCTAGAAATGTGTAATTAAAATATATTTGAAAATAAATTATGACTCTGAGGTTAAAGTGATGAATCTCAGCTTTAATATGAGGGCGCGTACACCCACGTCAGGTGAACAGTGCAGGAATTGTAGCCCTTTTTATACATAGTCCCTGGACATCGGGGAACCAAACATAAATGCAGAAGTCCTTCACAATCAATGACTGCCTGAAGCCTACAACCCATAGGCATCAGCAGATTCTTGATATCTTACCTGGTGATATTTTACTCGGCCTGTACTGCAGACATCCTCACGTCTTGCTTTTTTTTCAGGGGGTTCTTTGACAGTATATTATGGCAGTATGGGATCATTGTCCTGCTGCATTGTAAAGTGTCTTTGTGGATCTCAGTTCATGGCTGTGACTGAACTGTGAAAGGTTTTGTGAGGGTGAGTTCTGAAGAAATATTCCCTAAACTGTTCTGGGTACCTTTTAAAAAGGAGCATATCCCCAGAATGGAGAGCACATTGTCTTGGCTAGTATGTGGTATGTCTGCTATATGATGTGCCTCTGCAAATCATGCTCGGGCTTGGTGTTCAAAGTCCTGTCTTTGCCGATACGCTGGAAATGCGTGAGAGTCAATTTGAGCAATGCACTTAAAAACAAACCAACTTGCTATGAATAAAAATGACACCTCTATGGTTAAGCTAAGGCTAAGTTTATTTAACACTTTTCAAGAGCTTTGAGTTATGAGCAATTACTGTATAACGGTGTTACCTTTATTCTCAGAAGGAACACAGTTAAAGTGTTGAATTATCTGAGAATAGTGAGGGTGGTTCCAAGAAAGTGTGCCATTAAACTGTCCATCAACATCTTTTACCAGTGAATATCACTGAGTAACAATGATTATTCTCATACTGTAATTATGTGATAAATCTCCTCGGCAAATGCTTATATAGCTACTAGGGATGTCACGGTAAGGACATTTTCCCACCGGTTAATAAACTTGTGACAACACCGGTGTTACCGAAGATGTCGCTCAATATCTATAGAGCGCTGACCTTGATCTTTAACGTTGGAGGGCTGTGTGTCTGGCCTTTCCGGTTGAGTTTTCGCTGCGGGGCCGCAGGTTTCCACCTGGCACTGGCCGCGCACACCGGCTGTGCATGCACCGTCCTCTGCAGGGCAATTGCCTTATTAACTTTATGGTTCCCTTGTAGCATTGGGTTTTAATCTGAAATATGGCCAAATAAGCGCTTTTGCTTTCCGCTTTGACACCAAATCCTCCGCCATCGCCTTGTCTGTCAACTCTCTCTAGTTCTGTGTATGTGAAATCTGACTCCTGCTACTCTGTGCAGACATTTTCACTCTCAGTTTGTAGCATCAGTCGTTCGATTATGTATTGATGACATGGTGCTGGTACGCGAAAATGAGCAAAATTTGTTTTATTTCTATAGAAAAAGTAAAACAATGGTGGGAGCGGTGGGTAAGTAATGTATTTGATGAATGCCTGAACACCGTGTAACACCGGTAACACCATCTACTGCAGCAAGCCTAATAGCTAGGTTGTTTAAAAGAAAAGGCTCACCGAAATCCGTTTTGTGTATCCTTGAGGTCTAACAAACTTGTTAAATGCTTTTCCATCCTCTTTTTTAAATAATTTAAATCCTGTATTGTTTACAACCATGTTCGGTAGCTAACAGCGTTCTTCTTCATGCATTATTATGTTTCTTTACCGCCACAGATTTTCAGATCACTGGAACAGTGTGAAGCCGGTGGCAGGACTGTGTATCGAGTAGCCTGCCTACTCACACATGTACATATGCGTCTTCATGCAAACAAAGTGGAGACCCATTAGTAAAAACATTGCTACTACTGGTCAACAACTCCACAGGGTAACTTTTAAATAAGAGAATAGTAATGTAAGGCTAGCAAACAGAAAAAAAGACAGAAAAGTAATTTAAGGACAGCCGTCATGGTAGCAATGGAGTAAATTCCAAGGAGCACAAATGTGTGCAGCAATGCTGAATTACTTTTTACGTCTTGTTTCATTGGGACTCCAATTGCAGTAAACTTCCCAACGTTCAGGTTCCTCCTTTCAGAGATACAATATTGTGATTACAGACAAATGTACAAATGGATGGATAAGGCAATCTGGTCTTTGTCAGAGAAAACAAGTTAAATAGAAGAATAGGCTCTACAGTGAAACCCGGACCTTTTTTAAATATATATTTACAGGGTGATGATTTCAAACATATTGCCCGTTTCCCCTACTTTGTGCAAATGAACCTTATTCATCTTTTGTTTGATACATAACTGAATTAAGTCTGAATTAATTAAAATGAGTATAATGGAAATTCTGTTAGTAAATGCATTAAATTTGTTCAGAAGTTTGGACTACCGCAGTTATTTTCATAAGTAATAGCTGCAGTTGATGCATGTGATACTTTTTTGGGACATTATAATTCTCATTTAAGATAAAGTCCAACAAATTTCATTAAAATGAAAGATCTTCACAAAAGCAAATGGGAAATATAATCATTTACAGTGTTTGTCACAGCGTATGATGATTCTGATTAGACTTTATGCTCTGATGACTATGCAGATCTGCTGTATATTAATATTGCAATGGCAGTATTGCCATTTCAACACAGCCTCTTTCTCAGACATTAACTTGGATAAAACATAAGCTGAATGATGATCTTTTGCATTACATCCAATCATGGACGATAAGAAATTGATATTAAATGCAAACATTACAATATTTCCAACTTCTTGCTTCAGTTGTCGCACATCACTATGTACAAAGAATCATGGATATAACCACTGAAGCAGAAGTCCAACACGCCTTTTTCAACTGATACTTGTAAATTGTGGCAATTTTATTGTTATCATTTTTCCTTGAACAATGTGCTTTCCTACGCTGTGATAAGAGGGTGTGGATGAAGCATTAAGTTGTTAAATTTTACTCATATACTCTGCCTCTATGCTTTGCAACGTTACTACACTGCTCGTTTAATCGTTACTGTAAAACGTCACCTCAGTGAGTCCACGACTTGCTGTAAGTCTGTTTAGTTTATACGGAAGTCGGCCTACTACAATGGTTGCAATGGCACACAACAAAATACCCGCCACTCTGACCATCTTGCTACGTTGATTTAAATGGGAATCTCCAAACATTTTCAATTCATAGTTATTCATTATCTGAGGAAATTATTCACCATGAGCAACTATTATGTTTCCATATTTATTTCCCAAACGATTTCTTCTCTGTACTGTAAGTGAGTACCCTTAAAATGTTAATGCTTACATGTAGCTGTGAAGATTGCCAACATATACTATGACGCTACGTATTCCATATTGTGATTTGCTAGAATTATGTAATATAGGAAGTTACAAAAACAGCATCCTTTTTTTACTCCACATTAATGACTTTTTGTATTTGTACTCCTGATTTCCACAGATGAAATACTGAGATCTGATCCGTAAAATAAAGTGAAGTTAAAAAGAGAACTTTTTGTCTTCTCTAACTTTCTCTGTGATCACTCATTTTAGATACCAAAACAGCCGATCACACAAATTTTGTCATTAACCTGTATTTATGTTGATTATGTCAGATCACGTCGCAATTATAAAATAATGATTTCATTACCACCATGGCGCTGCAGCTTGGATGACATTTGAGGCACAATTAAATCATAGGTTATTTGTTCCTTGTTTGGGTGTCTGACAACAGAAATGGAAAAATATATATTTGAGAACAACTATCGAACTAAAATGGAAAGAGGCTCTAACTAAAATGGAAGGAGTTCCACTGATTAACTATTACATCACCGAACGGCATTCTGGGCACAGCTGTTGTCATTAACCTGTATTTATGCTGATTTGTTAGTCAGGATTATAAAATGTGCAGCAGTAAACTGTAAGTAACTAGGACTGCTTCTGAGATGTCTGGTAAATTCTGTCTGGCCTAGGAGTTTTCATTTTTATGGAGATATTTTTCTCATTTGCTAACTTTACCTCTGGTTGGCTATATATTGCAGTGAGTTTGAATTGGAGTTGGAGTAGTTTCTTTACACAAAATTGGATTAGTTGCTTAGTCATCGTACTTATCTTGTTATAAATAAAATGCTTAAAATGTCTTGTGCTTTTTTCAATTCACATTTGATGATTTAAGTGTAGGTGCCTGCTTTTGAAAGGCTGGGAGTCCTCACTTCCTGTGAGGGTAGCACTGATGGGCCTTTATGGAACAATGGGATCCATTCTTACAGTTTGATGGGTTTGGTACTACTGCCTTTACATCCACATAAACTGGTTAGATCTACAAAAACAAAAAAGGCTGCAGGCTGCTTACATGTGTTTTCAGATTGTTTATATACTCCAGACTTAGAGGCCCATCACATTTTTAATTTATGATCATGAAGTCGTCTGACAAAATAAACAACAAAGGCTAATGACGACAGCTGTACTGTGTGATGGCAGAGAAATTATCAGAGACCATCAGTGTGCGTCATGGCACATCATAAGCACATATCAGAGGAAGTCAGATCACTGTGAAAATATAGAAGGTTTAAGCTCTAGATAAAGTCTTCCCCAGACCTTCCCTACAGGCAGCAGTTTACATATCCAAGACAATAGACAGGCTAAAGGTGTGAAAGTGCTGACAGTGCTGACTCACACTTGCATTTTCCCCATGAATAAACCATGTTTAATATTTCCTTGACTTTTGCATCAGATTTTGGTATGCTGAGTATAGCCTCTATTTAGGGTCATGTCTAGAAGCTAATACGCAAATTGCAAAAACTTGCAAAAACCCTCGCGAGACTAGCTGCCCGAAGACCCTTCCTAACCTTAACTATTCGAGGTCAATGCCTAATCTTAACCATCTCGCGAGGATTTCCCAAATTATGGGTTACCTTCTAGACATGACCTATATTTAGGACATTTAAACCGGTTATCCCAATTTGGACTGAGCATTGAACTAAGCAGCCAATCACTGTCTGGAGTGACCACGCACCAATCCATAAAATACAACAGCACAGTACCTGTGACACATGTTATGCTGCAGTACAAATGCGCTGCAACCGTGCCAGAGGCACGCCATTCTCACTGTAGGGCGGGAAACTTTTAAGTGCTACCACTGTACAAGATAGGTTGTACTGGATATAACCTTTTTCCTTCAGCAGGGTGCAATTCTCTCCAACACTATCAGTCTCTGCTGTGGCATTTAAAAACCTTGACTGAATCCCGTGTTCTCTTTGTGTTCCAAAGCCTTTGTAATGTGGCCTACATACTGATTCTTGAGATTTAAAGCCTCCCAAAAGTATGCTGCAAATGTCCCAGTGGGAAATGTGACACTGTTTACAAGACTGCTCCAGATATTTTATTGAACAACTATTATCTCAATCAGCTTTATCATCCTGTTTTAAACAAATTGAAGATAACTTTTTTTCATGGCAAGATGCCTTAGAAATTAAGAGGTCAACCATGATTGCATACAGTTACAATGTGAACGTCAGCTATAAATAATTCAGTTATTTGTCTGATCTTGTGGCAGTTGAGTCTAGATTTCTAAACATAAAGTTGTTGAAGTTTGCAACACACAAGCCACAACATGAAGACACACAGCTCGCAGCTACTTGATTGATAATTAATGGAAGTTCAAGTTGTATTCAGTTGTTGTTAAGGCACTGACACACCAAGCTGACGGTCGGCCGTCGTACAGTTTGGGGCTGTAGGTGAGCGTCTATCGGCCTAGTTTTTGCGATGTGTCACGCACTGTTGGCTCTAGTCTGCCCGTGTCGGAGGTTTTTCGGCCGATTCAGAATGTTGAATCGGCGGCGTAGCCCTTTGGTTAGGGAAATCACTCTGATTGGTGGTTCAGCTTAAACGAATCAGTGCACGAGAAGAGAAAATGAAGGAAATCAAGCAAACGAATAAAGTCAAGATGGCACACACAGAAGGCTCTTCTCATTTTTCATCTTCATCTAATCATTTCAATACATGAATATTTTCACAACGACATGGCCATCTGGAATGAAGCTAAGTGAGTGAGAGTGGTGTGAAAATGGTCGGCAAACGGGGCTTTATTTTATGTCCGTATCATATAATAACAACAGCTTGTATATCTGCCACCCTCGGTCTTCCAGTTTCCCTTTTTGAATGACAAATACAAACTACCGCCACCTGCTTGTGTGGAGAGTTATTTCCTTTCACGCAGGCAAAGAACATACTTGCTAACTGGCCGTCGGCTTTAGGCCTTGCGGTGTGTTCAAATGCAATTTTTCGGCCAAGACAAAGGCGACGTGAGGCGACGCAACAGTCGGAATTCATCGCCACTAGTTTTTTTATGTTTGCTTGGTGTGTCTGGGCCTTTAAGATACGTTTCTGTTTGAGAACAGATTGTCTTGTAATTGAATACAACTGGAAGTACATAAACAAATAAATGGTGCTACAAATCAGTCATTATACACTATTGACGAACTTGCTCCAGCATATTTGGGGTCTTGTTTTTTTAGCTTTGTCAAAGAGTTGTTCATGCTTGCAAATAATAGAAGAGATATACAGTACTTGGATTTTATTTTAGGTTGGACATCCACACAGAGCTTTCTACCTCGAGGTGCATATTGTAGTATTTCATTATTTCGGCTCCCTACATGTTCACAATGAAATTGTCAGTAGTTCTCTTTGAAATTAGTCTTAACTATATCTCCATCTCCTCATTGTCTTGGTAAACTGAGGCCGAGACAAACCGGGCCTTTGATGTCTCTGCCTGCGAGGCTCCAGCATTGTAATGAAACTGTATTGCATTGTCTCAGCACCAAATGTTTGGCATGACGGAACACAATACTAATTCTAACCGAGGCTTGCCTGCTTCCGCTGGTTTGAAAGCTGTTGGTGCTTTTTGTTTCCTGAGGGAGTTGCATGCACTCCTTCAGAGAGCCAAACAGCTTTCAGGCCCATCAATTATTTAGCGCCTGTTGCCTTCAGGGAACTCCCGAGAAATTATGATGATGAATGCAATCAGGAGACAGAAAATATAAATTTATGAAACTATATTTTTCATAGTAGTTTTAATATCTCTTAATGAGGAGTTGCGAGGCAAAGATTGAATGGTGTGCCACATTTTGAATGTGTTGCAGAACTCCCTATCCATACCGGCATCACAAAAAGCACTTTGGTAGTTAGGGGAGGCCTTTTGAAAGGATTACAAAAGGCACTCTGTTTATAGTGTGTAATTACCCATGTGATGTTGAAATGTTTCCCCTTTTCTCCCCATCCTTTATTATGAATAAGCATGAATGTTTTAAGACTGATAACTAGTTCAACATGCAGCCACACAAGAGCACTGTCTTTGTCTCTCATTGAAATTTTATAAGAGGACTAAGGGGTGAGTCTTTAATGGACTATATGGATTATATCGAATCACTGAATAACCTTTTAGAGTACAGTTTAAGACATTCCTTCCGGGGTATGACTGCAGAGTACAATATGGGAGTTTCCCTTTTGTTTACTACACAATAAAAGAGAGAATCTGGAATGGAAAATGTCACATGAGGGTTGGGAGTGTGTATCTTATCACACCCTTTGTAGTCTTGCCAAAAGGAAGGAAGATGATAGCAAAGTGTGATATGTGAGCCTCAAACCCCAACAGTATAAGACAGTGTAGTCAAAAGTAAAGTTGAACTTTAAGTTGACAAAGTATTCATATAATTTCACAATGCTTCAATGCAGCAAGATGCCAAAATAGTTTGGACTAACATACTGTACACACAGAACTGTTTTGATAAAAACCTTTACGTTATAATATGTGCTGCCCATCAGTTTTTTGTATACAGGACATCCTGGACGGTAAAGCACAACATACAATATAATTTACCTTTTGATCAGATACAGTTAAGGCATTGATAACACCAAGCCAACGGTCGTTCGACGGACAGTTTGGGGCCGTCGGTGAGCATCTGTTTTTTCAGCCGATTCAGCATGAGGAGCTCGCTGGTGAGAGAAATCACTATGATTGGCGGTTCAGGTTAAACGATCAGTACACGAGAAGAGAAACGGACGTGAGGAAAGCAAGCCAACAAGTAAAGTCAAGAGGATGAAGCTAAGTGGTGAGTGAGAGTGGTGGGAAAATGGTTGGCAGACGCCACTTTAGTTCATATACAATCATGACAACGGCTTGTATATCCGCCGTCCCAGGTTTTCCGATTTCCGTTTTTGAATGCCGAATACAGACTACCGCCCCAGGCACAGAATGTACATGCTAGTCGGCCATTGGCTGTAGTTCTTGCGGTGTGTTCAAGTGCAACCTTTTGGCCAAGAGAAAGGAGACGTGAGGCGATGCAACTGGTGGCCTTTTGTCGCCGCTAGTTCTTTGGTGTCGGGCTGGTGTGTCTGGGTCTCAATATGAGGCGGCTGTGGTAGAGCGGGTCGTCCACCAATTGGAAGGTCGGCAGTTCGAGCTCCCTCCAGCCCACATGTCAAAGTGTCCTTGGGCAAGATACTGAACCCCAAATTGCTTCCGAAGGCTGTGCCATCGGTGTGTAAGTCTTTGAATGAGCATTATAGTTTACAACCTGATGGGCAGATTGGCACCTTGCATGGCAGCCTCTGCCATCAGTGTCTGAATGAGTGTGTGACTGACTAATTGCTGACATGTAGTGTAAAGCACTTTGAGTGGTCAGGAGACTAGAAAGGCGCTATATAAATGCAAGTCCATTTACCATTAAATAAAAAAAAAAAATGAAAGTGATATTCACAAAAATAGATGGCAGTTGCAAGTGGGAGGGATAGAATGTAATGTCCTCTGACGCGCAGCGGAAGGTGTGATTTAGCTGAATTATGGCAGCGTATTTGGTTGCCAAAAGAAATGGAAATATGCCAGTGTAGCTGCAGTACGTTATGTTCAGCATTAATCCAGCTTCTGTGTACAGACAATTATTTAGTGAGACCAGTATTTTATTTAGACTGGAGCTTTCATGCTTGAAATATGTGTTAATGTGAGATGTGTGTTGAGCCAAACTTTTGTTAAAGGTTCTATACACATAATTCAGAGCATTAATATAACAGCAAACAACTATTTGCAATGTAAAGATATAGAGGAGTAACACCGTTAGCTGCTAGCTGCTGGCTCAGCTGTCTCCATGTTGAGAGCCGTATGGAGGCAATAGATATGCACTGAATTTTGTATTGAGCACCTTTTAAGAACATTTGTTCTTAGTAGCCAAAAGGAAACGCATTTTAAAGTAAATAACACTGATATGTGCTGGTGTTTGGGATGAAATAAACAACACTGTAGTAATTCTCCAATCAGGACGAGTCCATATGTGACCCCAAATAGAGGTGTTGACATTTCTCGTTTCTAAGATGCATCACGATGCAGATGTGGACGATTCTGCATCGATGCAGTGACGGAACACAATCAGGAGTTTGGTTTCATTTCAGCTCAGTGTGAGTGCGAGTCTACTGCGTTTTGCTGTCATTTCCTGTCGTGCTAGTTTCTCTCCTCTTTCTCTCCTCTCCTCTTCGTTGGTGTTTCACCGGGTACGGAGCTTTGCACACACACACTACGTGTGCGCGGAGCGGAAAGGCGGCATTAAAATACTCGGCAGTCGGTTAACTTGTTGCTCTCGCCACCAGTATTAGCTGCTCTGTTTCAACAATGTTGAGCTGAAAAAAACGTACATGCAGGCTGAAATTCAACTGTGGTGTTGTTCTGTCAGGAGATACAGTGACCTTAAACGAAGTACGAGCAGAAGAGCTATGAGTAAGGAGAAGTCTGCTAGCCGCTAGGCTAATTCATGCGGTGTAAAATGCCATAGGCATTCAGGAAGTGCCATGCCTTAGAGCTGCTATGTGAAAACCTTATTTTTGTACATTACAGCACACTTGTAAAGCACTGCAGAAAGATTTATGTTTTGTTTTTGTAATTTTTATGTACTGAGGTGGGTCACACAGATACTGATATTGAAAAGATGCGTTTATTATTATAGACTGTTGTAGTCTGATCTATGAAAGCACTTTGTAAATACAAAATTAGTTCAGATGTATCTGTCTGCTTGTGTTAATTGATGAAAGTGTGCAGTAATATAGAAAATTGAAGATGCAATACATTGAAATGCACCGAGACTCGTTGTGCATTATAATCAAATTGTGAGGCCAGTGAAGATTCATACCTCTAACCCTAACAGATATGTCATCACCTGAGGTAATTCAAGTAAATGCAAGAGAGTATTAACTAGCAGCCCCAATGAGTGCCAGTTGTCATGTCATGTGACAGCTTGCACTCATGTGAACGCCTAAATATCCAGGCAAAGAAAGGATAAACCCCGTCGCAATGCAGTAAGCGCAAAGGTGAAGATCTACCAGAGACCGATGTAATGACGCAAAAGAAAGAGCTAGAGAGAGTTTGTGTGCATAGGTGTACAGGCACATATAGCCAAGTGTGAGCCCAGTGGTAATTTAGCAGTTCTCAGCAGGTTGTCTTCAGGGAGGAGCTAATATGGGCAGTGGGTTGGTACCTGTAAGTGTGTCTGTGTGTGTCAATGTTTGCCTGTTTGTGTTTCTCGTGTTTGTGTGTGTTTGGCAGCATTTCATTTCATCGTGAGTGTTCTGCTGACCTTGGCATTCTCAAGATTTCATCCCAGTGGTGTCTCATCCCCCTCTTCTCCTCCTCTTTCTCCTCGTCCTCTCACCCTTACTCCACCTAAAATCCCCTCCCAGGACAGTGCTATTATTCTCCCTTTTTGTGAAGAAGAGCCAAAACGATCCAGCAGATCCAGAGAAATGGGCCAGCGTCTCTATCTTTCACCTGAATAATGTCTCACAAGGCTGTGATTAAAACAGAAAGGAACGTGGATAGAGTCTGAAGACTACAGCCAATAGTTAGGCTGGATGCAATCATTAAGACGACTGCTAAAAAAATCTCGTGGCTGTTTGACTTTTCCTGTCATCCTCATTTCTGCTGGCTCATCCTTTCCGAGTAAACCATGCCAGAGATCTCATTATTTCAAAACATTGCTGTCAGTAAGATGCTCTGAATGGCAGATTGAGGTTTTTCTGTACTTGTTATTTTTTCCCTTTGCTTCAAACACAATCTCATCAAATATGATAGACATGTTATAGCGAAAAATATAAAAGTTAAGAATTTGAATGTTAAGTATTTGGAAATGAGCACACAAACCAATAGCTGCATCATTGTTAGATTCATAAAACGTTTTCCCTACAAAAAGGTAAACATTCCACAGTGAGTATAAATTGCGTCAACATTGACAATGACAGAGGGAAGTTTTGAATGCCGCTGCACAGAGGCATATTTCTAGTGTTTTAAAGAGCTTCAGGTTGACAGCAGCAGAAGCCACCCAGTGCTACTGCTAGTCTTCCTGTGGGGAAAACAACTGGCAAAGCAATTCAATTGAAATGACAACAAGTACTTTTTGTGTTGTTTGTAAAATGCCTGACAGTCTGGGTACATGTGTACACCGAATGTGTACAAAATATCCACAAGACTCGCTTCTTTCAAGTGGATTGATGATGTAATTTCAGATATGGTGGGCAGACACTATGAATAACTTTTTTCTTCAAGGTAAATGTCATTACATATCATTTTGTGGCTAATCCAGTGAATCAAATACCTGACAAACCAAGGTCACATTGAAGCAACATTGCCGTAAAACATTCATACTCATTCTGTAACATTGTCAACAATGGTCTAATTACAACTAGAGATATTAAAGATATAGAGTGCTCCAGGGATGACGTATTTTTGTTGGCCAACCAGGAAGTTAGCATTGCCCTGGTTCCCTCAAAAAAAAGCCAATGGGATTTTTCCATTGGGTTTTGGATTATTGCAGAAAATAAGCTCTGTGGCAAATAAACATTTATGATACTTACAAATGTAATCTTCACAAATGAACACCACTTTTATGATTTTTGAAGTGTGAATGCAATCGCCTGAAGTAAAATGCTAACATTAGGCTATAAACGATCTACACCCCGCGTCGCATGAGTGTGAGTATAAACAACGAGGCTGTTAAGGTGAACGAGTCGGAGCCTGTTGGGCTTGAGTTTCTCATGTTATGATTTCAGCCTATTTTTTATGCCAATTGCAATACCTGTGAGGGTTTTTGGACAGTATTTATTGTTGTGTTGTTAATTAATTTCCAATAATAAATATAAACATACATTTGCATAAAGCAGCATATTTGCCCACTACCATGTTGATAAGAGTATTAAATACTTGACAAATCTCCCTTTAAGGTACATTTTGAATGGATAAAAAATGTGTGATTAATTTGCGATTAATCATGGACAATTAGGCAATTAATCGTGATTAAATATTTTAATAGATTGACATCCCTACTATATACCAGTCTATTCAGAAGTCTTGAAACATATTTTAATGTTTTTAAATGCCTTTATGGAGTTCTGCAGTATATTATATCTTAATAAAGCAATAACGTCACTAAAATCAAATTTTGCTAGCTCCTGTTAAATTGTACTGTATTAATAATGTCTATCCCTTGAAAACACAGGGAAGCATGGATGGGAGTTACATAAAGTCCAAGATTTACATCTATGTTTTAAGCATTCAGCTGATGCTCTTATCCAATGTGACGTAGAGTACAATGACAGGATGACACAAGCTTCCTGCATGCTGACATTCCACATTTCTGATGTGTCTGTCTCGTGGAATAACATAAGTCATTCATATTGTGTGTCCTCACAGAAGTCATGTCTTTTTGTGTTTCAGACTGAATTTGTGTAGGCACCTATCCACTCTCCTGGCAGAAAGCAGACATGTTCTTTGCCTCTGTTCCAGTATGGTAAGTAAATCTTTTGTGTCTCTATTAGCATGAATACATGTGTTCCTCAGGGAAAAACAGCAGGGCTTCATGCATGACTTGTTATAGATTTTGGTAGCCACTTGTCGCCTATGAATATTCTTAGTGCTATGAACAGACACAGGTCAAAGAGTGAAAAGAAAAGCTATTATGATAAAAATATGTAGGGAAATGGATGTGTAAACCAAGTCTATAATCAAACATCATAACCTGACTCTGTTTGCCTTCCTCTTCTTGTTTATTTATATGTATTTTGTAAGGAAGAGAGGCAATTTGGACACTGTGGGAACTGTGACATGATTGAGAAAGCTTCTGGCATCCTTGCACTATGTCAGATTTCCTCTTGAAGATGATAGTTATATTCAAACTCACCTGCGGGTGTATTGATAGCGGGTAAATCCGTGGGTGGCAATTCAAAATAGGCCATCAGAACACGCTGTTCTTTTCGCATAAAGCCATTTTTTGAATCTGCAGACAGATTCAGAAATATCATTGCTTCTGACATCTCTTTGTTGACTCCATATTATAAAAAGAACTAACGAATGTTAGCGTTGAGGCTCTGATGTGCTACTGTACAGCTCTCTTGAAAGTTTTCAATCTAGGCCAACCATACACTATATGTTACACTATATACTGTCATTCTGTGGCATTAATAGTAGTAGTAGTTATTCTGTACCTCCTAATACACCAGTTTGTAGAATTATTGCTTCATAATCATACTAGTAAATATACTTTTTAGGTAGGGTTGTGTCAATACAATGTTTAGTGACACATTTCCTCTATGATGCATTACAGTGTTGCACACAGCGATGCAAAAACTCTATTTGTCGTAGTGATGCTGATTTAAAAAAAATTCTGACCGAACATTAACCGACAAGATTGGTGCGTCGCATGCAGCGGTGCTGGGATTTTAGTGGCTATCAAGCTGCCCAGCTACAACGATCTGATGCACAAACAGGTTAGATACATCATTCACCACCAGCTGCAGTGTATGCGGAAAACAGGCAACCGAGTCCCCATTTCACCCGTCTGGAGGAGTTAGCAGCCACGATGCCACTTACACAGTAAAAGTCTCCACTGCATCATTTAGTTTAGCTGCGAGGTTGTCAGCTGTGTGTCTGCCTAGCTACTCTGTCAAGGTTTCCGCCAGTGTATTGCCAGCTCGGCGTAACGTTAGAGAGTGTGCGTTTGAGAGAAAGTGATGAGTATGAAGTTAGAAGTAACGTTACAGCTGTGAACGTAGCAGTGCAGTGTGTGTACAGTTTTTCAGTGAATAAATGCTACAACTCCTCAATACCCAAGCCAAGTTCCCGTATCTCATCAGCCACTTGCTGATTAAAATAAAGGGGGTTAGCCCCGAAGTTAGCATCAACTCCTGCTTTACAGTGGATCATCTAATCTCCTTTAAGTGTCAAGCCATGCCTCTGAGTTTTGCTCAGCTTTTTTTTTTATTTTTGATGATAGCATGAATTGGTAAAAATGATCATTATCGGTTAGCGATTAAATGGTTAATTATTAATATCCCAAATGTGTTGTTCAAGAACGGTCTCAAAATGGATGCTCACACCCTTGCGGCCCTGGGGCTAAACATGGGTATACAAAGGGTTGGCCAGGGTGATTGCAGCCCAGGGGCACAAATCATGAATCATTGAAGCCGTTCTCTTGTACCAATCCCTGTCATTGTGCTTAACATGATAAGAGCAGCTCACAGCTCCATGCCAACTACTCTGCCCATTCAACGGTCCCAAATTGTACTGGCGATGTTAGAGGGGAGGACATGGCACAGTGGAACGGAAAGCAATGAAGCTTGATGTCGCCAATTATTGCAGAATCTCTTGTAAATTACAAGGTTGTTTTTTTCCTTTTTAAACAGTTTAAGTGGTAACTACATTGATGCTGTTTTTATTAACGACATGAGCCGGTTGTTTTATTTTAATTGCCAAAGCAACTAATCAAAGACATGGTGGAAATGTTGCCTAAGGTTTATGGGGATCCAGTAAAAACCTGACAGCTCTGGGGAGGGTGGCGAAATGGAAACAGGCGTTGCTCTTACTAGCCTGCAGTTACTTGTATTGTGATGACAGTAAAAATGATCGATACCAACTGTAGCTTTTTGAAGACGTATGAAATGCTGAGTGTGTAACAGAGAACAGAGGTGCAAACAGTAATTTATCTTTCTCCTTTTAAAAGAAAATCAAATTTGAAATATTATTTTGCTGTTGCTACTATCTTGGACATGGTCAGGTTAGGTCGGTGAAAGGCAAAAAGGTGTGTTTCATCTTGTTCAAGTGAAAGAAAATACACCCAACAATACATCAAAGACTCTTAAGAGTGAAAGTTCAACAATCTGGCACTGACAGATGCTACAAATGCTAGAATGTTTTTTTTTCATCATCAATAGAGGCTTTTGTGTGCCATTTATTTAAAAATAGAAAGGAGACATATTTGAAGTAATTGTTCACCCTGTGACAGCATCCTGGGGGGTTTACTGGGAATGTGAGGACAAATTTATTAAGTTAGAGACCTAATCATCGCAAAATGGAGCAATTTTTGCTGTACAGGTTCAAACCATTAATCTTTCAGTAGCTCAATAAAGTGTTACTTGAACATAATAAATAAATAACCAGGTTCTTGGATTTGATTTTTATATTGACCTCAGGTTCATTTTCACAGATACTGACTGAAGTAGTGCATTTGATATCTGCTCAAATAGTCACTTCAAGGCTATTAAATAAAGTTCATTGCCAACAAAGTTTGTTTTTTTGATGCCAAAGTGGATATGGAAAAAAAAAGTAAAATAAATGTGATGCATAAACAGATAAAATTGGGGCAAAAAACTGTTTATTTGATGATCTAAGTGAAACCCTTTGGCATTAAAGGATTCTATTAAAAGACTTCCTGCGGCTAAGGTGGCTTCACTTGCCAAGACGCAAAAACCTCCAGAATTTTCTGTAGCTTACAACTCTCTATTTACTTGACAGTACATTACTCTGTGCCAAACATATGTGAAAACAAGTGGAGATTAGTTTCACTCTAGATGCATGCTTGTCATCGTTTGGTAAGTCACGTATAGTGTTTATTTTTTAATGACATTAGAGACAGTACCTCTTATCTTTTGATACTCACTTTAAGGTAAAAAAACATCTTGCTATAAGAGTCAGCTAAGTTTAAATTGAGGAATATACTATCCTTATCCCTATCTTTTGAAGAAGCAGAAAGCTGTGATATTGCCAATATGAGAGCTTACCCCATCTAGCAAACTGACCAGCTAAAATAAACATAGGTTTTCAGGTGCCTAACATTTACACCTAACCATAACACTTCACATGATTCCTCAAATTGATCGGTGTCTGGTGTTGAGCCCACATACGACCATTTCTGCCAATCGACGTAACATTGGACCGATCAGAGCTTTGTGGGTGGTATTGAAGGTACTTTCAGACAGCGAGAGGTTGCTGCTGTGGCTGCCACTGCGGCTGCCGCCCAGCAACATTACTGCTCTGTACTTTGAATCGGCAGCAGCAGGGCACAACGCCGCTCCCGGCTACCTAGGATCCTGCCAGCCTGTGCACCACAGGCAGCTGCCACCCACCTACTGTGATCTTATCATGCAGCTAAATAGAGCATGTTGTAGCTTAAAATAGAGGAAATGGTTAGCTATATGAAACGATTCATAGTTTACTAACTAGTAAACATTGTTTATTGTCCCAGACCGGATACCCAGAAGTTGTTTTTTGGGGGTGACTGTGGCTCAGGAGGTACGGGGTCGTCCACTAATTGGAAGATTGGCGGTTTGATCCCCGGCTCCTCCAGACGCATGTTAAAGTGTCCTTGGACAAGATACTGAACCCCAAATTGCTCCCGAAGGCTGTGCATCGGTGTGTGAATGAGCATTTAGATTAGATCCTGATGGGCAGGTTGGCACCTTGCATGTCAACCTCTGCCATCAGTGTAAGAATGTGTATGTGTGAATGGGTGAATGTTGACATAGTGTAAAGCGCTTTAAGGTGTCGGAAGACTAGAAAGGTACTATATAAATGCAAGTCCATTTACCATTCACCATGTTTCTACAATAACTTTTCTCTTCATTGTTCTCTACTGATGAGGCGGTGTATAATTCAAGAAATTCAGAGTAAAATCAGCTCCTGCATCGTTTCCCTCGTTGCTGTTTCTGTGGTTGAAGTTGAACTCTGAATGCAGTAGAACCTCGGGTGCACAGCTGCCACCACTACATCTGCTATCCAATGCCCTAAAAATAGTCTTTAAAATGTTTTTAAGAGTTTTCTTTTAAACAGTGTTAGTGT
The DNA here is from genome assembly GCF_015220745.1 of Sebastes umbrosus. NCBI lineage: Eukaryota > Metazoa > Chordata > Actinopteri > Perciformes > Sebastidae > Sebastes > Sebastes umbrosus. The sequence continues at coordinate 8,777,563 of NC_051277.1, read as the reverse complement.
GTCTTACCAAATTAATAGTTCATTGCTCATCTTCTAGACACAATTTATGAACTTAACAGATCAACTGTTGAAGTGTGTCTTTATTAAACAGAAGCGTGATGTGAAATGTGGTGAAGTGCATTTGTTTGGGTTTTGTAGTTTTTATGGCAATTACTTGGATAAACCTTGAATTTATATGAACCTGACTTCAAAGCTGAGAGTCAGAAGCCCTGGAGTCAAGAAGTACTTTTCTTAATGTTTAATCCTGTTTCACGGATTTGCCATGCTGAACACCTGCATTGTAGTGTTTGGGAAACAAATAGAATATACTGAGGTCAAACAAGTTTTACAAATTTTAGTTGCTCCTGGTATTTAAGTACATCATTGGAACAATGCAGTAAAATGATGCAGAATATACTGCATTCTACACTAATGAAAAACAAATCATATACAACACATCGAGATGCTGTCACTAATTGTAAATTAATACTAAGAAACTAGATCGAAGAAACGTCTGTTGTCGCTGAGTGTATTAACTAAACATTTTCATACAGTCTGTATTGGTGCTTTGATTGATGTAGCACAGTTCAACCAGCATTCAACAAACAATAATTAAGATATCAGCATTGAATCAAAATAGCCTATAATGTGAAAGGGTCCCTCACAAGCCCGATGTGATGCAGCAATTATTTTAAATGGGATAACACTTTTTGATCATTGCTTTGGCTCTGGGGTCCACTGTTGAGTTTCAGTACGGTCACTGTATCTAGCAAAACTCACCCTGCTTCATTTCCTTTCTTTTTATCCAACTGATGCTATTCCCAGCACACACACCATTACCAGCAACACCTCAAGCCTCCGACAATAATCACATATCTAACTTGTGGCTTCATGTCCCCTTCACACCATCCTTCACATCTGATAACATGGACGTGTATTTTTGAGTAGTCACACAATTACAGTAGGTAGCAAGACCTGGTAATTTCCGTGGTTATGCCTTTAGAGTGGCTTCTGTCAAGGTAGGCCTACTATTATTTTGGTGCTTTTGTTTCCTTCATAACTTAGTGTGTCATGTGGGGTTTAAATCTAGATTTGGTTGTTAGGAAACCAGATTTAAGCTTTATGTAAAGTGCATAATGATGCATCAGTCCACTGTACATAATTAATCAATCATTATAATTATAAATGTATGGTCCACTGAAGCAGGTCAGTTCATTAGAGGGCACAATGAGATGAGTGCATTGTGCGATTATTTACCATTAAAACACAGTTTTCGTCGTATATTCATCTTGTTGTCACCCATAGTGAAAAAGGGCAAAAAAATACAGCTTTCAATGTCAATCGTTATTGTTTCCCAATTCCCCCAGTCAACATTTAAACTCAGACTTTACTTGTCGTCATTATATAATTTCAAGGTTGATTTGTTTCTTCTTTAAGAGAAAATTTAATTGACCCTTCCTAAGTCCCGCCCTTTTTCACTCATTGCTCTAATAAAAGTGGAGCAAGCCTGGAACCTGGCAGAACCTCGGTCAACTTTTCCTTTTCCTGTTGGGTTATACTTAGATATATGCTACGTCTGTTCAAAGGTAATATTATTATGTAAGTCACATTAGATTGCTGTCACAATCTTCACAGACACATTACGTTGTATGTAGTCACAGTTACTACGAGGAACTTTCATTTTGTGTTTATTTTGGCGGTCCCTGTGGACAAAAGCGGTAGTGTTTCTGAGTACCAGACTCCCTTTAGAAAACCTCTCATTTTACTGCAGCATGGTCTGACAGTCTTCCCCGCGCCATCCTAGTTCTGGTTCTCCCGTGCTTCCGTTCTTTCCTCCAGTTGGCCCAGCAATACGACCTGCCTCCAGCAGCGTGGTGTCAGTGGTTGCTCCCAGCGGGGACTGGCGGAGCAGCAAGGTGAAACTCTGCTCCTGGCCGGGGGAGGAGCTGCTGCTGCCGGGCGCAGAGCTCTCTACCTGGACGGCGGGACACCTTTTGGTTAGAGCTTTGCTACCTTTTCTCATCAAGATCGGATAAAATATCGTCTTGGTATGGCTGATTAGGTCCAAGATAAGTACGTTTTTCAAGTGGAGGTGAGATAATCAATGCTGACATTAGTTTCTAAGTGGGTGGTGTGTGATTCACATTGCAAATGATCAAAGACCCCATATCCTGTTGGCCCTGTCCCTGTCTAAGAAATACATTTCCTACAGCACTTCATTTAGGTGTCCCCGTTGTTCCATGATGCGTGATGTGACTTGTTTTTCTGTCTCTGAATTGGCACACATGCCTTTGTGCACTCAATGAAGACTGAGATCTTACATTTTTCTTTGAGATCGGTTTAATGAAGCCCTGGGCACAAGCAAAAAGGCAGCAGCAAGATACAGACAGGCCTGTCTGGTGTTGTAATCCTGTCTAAGAAAACAAGTTTTTGTATCAAAGTGGATTTACTGTCTGCACTGCGGAGAAGACAATACAAGAGAAGACTTCATAGGAACCTTCATAGTTCAGTTTTCGTCAAAAGATCAAAGTCAGTATTGGGTATTGTTCGTTTGCAATATGCACATTCTCACAGGCACACAATGAAATAAGAATAAGACATATTTGATGTTACCTTTAACATGTTTCTGTACATCTTAAACCTTTTGAGCTTACCCTGGAGCCCAACATTGAAAACAAATCTGTTTGATGCCACCTGCTGCATACCTACTCATGCAAACTTGTGTTAGAGTCTCTCTCTCAACACATCACTATCACTTTCTAACCTCAGTCTCACCAGGGGCCCGGCAGCAGCTGTAGAGCATAAGTTGCCACATCAGAGGCTCTTCTGGAGAACTGGCAGTCGGCAGCCTCATGCCATGGGGTGAGAAGGTGGCAGAGCATGAAAGGATGCATTAGATGGGATGCAGATCAACAGGAAACCTGAACGGGGTTAGACTTAACATTAACAACCTAGCTGTGAGCAGCAGATAAAGAAGATTGTGGCACGAGAGATGTAGAGTGTGAGAGAGAGTGAGAGGGAGATGGGCCAGAGGCCAGAAAATAAAGATATCAAAAGATACCGAGCTCAGAAATGTCCCCGTTAACGTACTCACCTTTACAAAGTAGTTCAAAGGCATTCACTTGCAGCAATGAGAGTGAATATTTGCCTTTTTGATTTTATTTTGGATCTATCTGTCTATCAGTTTTGTTGTGCGTCATCAGCCACCTGCCAAAATGGATTTAACACATGAAAGTGTAGTTTGTTGAGAGCTACTTGGAAGCTTTGCCAGTTGTTCTCAGCAGTAAGTTAGGAGTGAACGTGCAAGAGAAGTGATTTTCGATCTCATCGATCTGACACGGCAGAATCGATGGCTCACGCTTGCTGTTGTTTTCTCTCAGATGTCAGAGCTGCTGGTGCTGCAGTGTCTCTCTGCGTAGCAGAACTCTCTTGCCGGTTAGACGTCAATGTGGAGATAGCAAGTAACGCATAAATTTGAGCTTAAGTGATAACGGAGTGGAGCCACATTGTGACAACATTGGGGCGTTGTGACAACATAATCAATCATTGCGGAGTTGCAGCCGACACAGAGATGATGCATTCTTTGTTGGAACTTTTGAAATCACCCACTGAGACACATTTAAACTGTATGTCTGTTATCACACTATCACTCATCTGAGAAAATATAACATCCACTGAGGCGGACTAGCTCAACCTTTGCATCCCAGTGTTCTCATACTGCGTCAATTTAAGTATAATTGGAAATTGATAGATTGTAGGCCATTTGTCATGAGTAATCTGTGATTCTTTTATCACTGACTCGTTCAGCTATCTCCAAGTCCCCCCTCTGTCTTTCTAATGCCAGTTGATTTGTATTCCCTGTACATTTGGCGTTTTTGTAGCTAAGGCAATAAGGGAGGTTTGACAGCCAGGACCGAATGGCAGACATTTGATTGACAGTGAAATGTTCCAGCAGAGAGGCAGGGGAATTATCTGAATATTCAACATAAGGATTAATCCTTCTCCTCATGTACTGTACTCCTGAATATCTTCAGCTGTGGACAAGAGAGGGTAAAAGTGTTTAAACCTTGTTTTGGAAGTTTGAATTAATTAAAGCACATTGTTGACAATTTATCAACAATGCTGACAGACTGTGGAGGGCAATTTTGTGTGAATATTGGGCAAATTGAATACAGTTCCTAACACACCATTGTCTCAACCAGCAATGACTCAAAGGAAACTCAAGGAAATATTGTCACGTCCATTTTCAAATGGGTCCCTTGACCTCGGACCTCAAGATATGTGAATGAAAATGGGTTCTATGGGTACCCACGAGTCTCCCCTTTACAGACATGCCCACTTTATGATAATCACATGCAGTTTGGGGCAAGTCATAGTCAAGTCAGCACACTGACACACTGACAGCTGTTGTTATCTGTTGGGCTTGAGTTTGCCATGTTATAATTTGAGCATATCTGTTATGCTAAATGCAGTACCTGTGAGAGTTTCTGGACAATATTTGTCATTGTTTTGTGTTAACTGATTTCCAATAATAAATATATACATACATTTGTATAAAGCAGCATATTTGCCCACTCCCATGTTGATAAGAGTATTAAATACTTGAGAAATCTCCCTTTAAGGTACATTTAATCACATTTAAATGTTTTAATCGATCAACAGCCCTAATTAATACATAAAATTTGAATTTCTGATTGTTAACAGTAATTCCAAGTAAAAGAAACATTCCCTTCATTTAGAACGAGCAGTTCACCTTCCTTATTCCCTGTCGCTGCCTTTTGTCTCGACATCCTGTGCAGTTTGATGTTTCAACAAGAGAGAAAGCAGTTCGCTCAATGAACTCTACTGCACTGAGCAGCAACACCTTAAATAAGATGTAAGGGCATCGCAGTCAGCCGTCTAACTTCTCAGTCACTGAAGTCATTGTTCTGTGTCTCATTTCCCAGAGTATTGATGTCTTTAAGTGAGCTTCCCAAGTGCCTGGAGGGAGTGGATCCTATATAGATTGCTTTCAGGGTTTTGGGACACAGCCGACTGACGCAGCTCAACAGTCGACCCATGGTCGTCCTTTCAAAATGTGCTGAAGAGAAAGATTTTTTGGAGGAGAGGCTCATTGATACTGTTGAATTACATTGTTCTTCATAAAACAAACATATATGCTCCTTTCTGCAAATGTATGTTTTTATTTATTATTGTAAATCAATCAACAACACAAAACAATGACATATCTTGTCCAGAAACCCTCACAGGTACTGCATTTAGCATAACACATGTACTAAAATCATAACATGGCAAACTCAAGCCCAACAGGCAACAACAGCTGTCAGTGTGTCAGTGTGCTGACTTGACTATGAGTTGCCCCAAACTGAACTCAATTATCATAAAGTAAGCCTGTTTGTAAAGGGGAGACTCGTGGGTACCCATAGAACCCATTTTCATTCCCATATCTTGAGGTCAGAGGTCAAGGTACCCCTTTTGAAAATGGCCATTCCAGTTTTTCCTCGCCAAAATTTTTTGGCACAAGTTTGGAGCATTATTTATCCTGCTTCGAGACAAGGTAGTATGACGTGGTTGGTACCAATGGATTCCTTAGGTGTTTCTAGTTTAATATGATGCCAGTATCTTCACTCTAGCGTTAAAACTGAGCCCACTATAACCTAAAAATCGAAAGTTGCGTTAATGCGTTAAAGAACTTACTGCCGTTAAAACAAATTAGCATTAACTCGTTATTATCTCATCAACTTTGACAGCCCTAATTCTATCAAAACCTGAGAGAATCCTTCTACACAAGAAAAGTCATTATTGATGCAGGGTTATCTTAAAGAAGATATGTGGACACAAAAGTTGGCTTTGTCCTAACAGATGAAAATGCTATTTCGAATAGAAAAAAAGCAAGGACCAGGAATATTGGGTACCAGCAGAGAGATGGCTCACTATAAAAGAAAGTTAAAAAATGGAAACAAAGGAAAAATCAATACTGTTGCTCTGCAACATGGCCATGCAGGGAAGTGAATTGGATAGAGAGCGTGGATGGATAGGTGTATAGAGTCGCTGGAACTAGGAACAAATTGTATGATGCTGGTGCCTCTGAAAAAGCTGCAGTGGGCTCCTGTCAGATTGTCCCTTCCTTTTCAAATCAGCAGCATTTCATCTTTAGACCTGTACAGGGGTTTCTATTGAATATTACTGGTAAATGGGCTCCATTCCATTGACAACTGAGTAGAATTAGTATTCTTGTCTTTGAGAGGGTGATATCTGTTGAAACTAATCAAATAGAGGCTTTCATCGCAACCCTGTAGCCTATTAAGCAAAGGGGCTCATTTGAAATAGCCCCCATGTTGAGGCGTGACGTTTGAATGCCTTTATTTACTGTATGTCATGTAGACGCTCCACAAATACAGTGATATAATTAGGCTTTCCAACGTCAAGTCAGATTAATTTTGCAACTACGGTGACTTATCCTTCCATGGTGTGTAAAAGTGACGTTATTTAAATCCTGTTTAACATATTAATTCATTATTTTTGAGTAGTAATTTAACAGAGGCACAGATGTTAGGTTAACTAAAACAAGGATGGTGCAAATATGCTACCACCTGGTCAGTCACTCCCACTGGAATGAATTCAAAACAACTACATTCATGAGCATGCAGAGACAGTCTGGCAGAGGCACGATCTCAAAAAAACATAATGGTCTCACCCAACTGGATAAGGACTGGCGGTGATTACAGAAGAGACTAGGAAAGAAGTGCTCGGATATAGAGGCTGGGAGAGGGCTCTGGAGAGCGTAGGCAGCTGGACTGCAGTAATTAGTCAGTGAAGCTATTCGCGGTTAAGGGTCAGCTGACCCATGGCTTTGCTTGCTCAAAAGAATGGCAGAGGTTCTTCCCTCTCTCAAATATGACTGTGATTAACATCAGCAATTACCTGCAGAAATTGCTCCCCCCCTTTTGTCTTTTAGGCAAAGAGAAATGGATTGCCTGTAAGGTGTAGATAGCCTCAACCACAATGGACTTTCTATTTTAAAGTTTACTCAGACCACTGTCTGAAAGTGCATTCAATAAAGTATCATATATACTTTGTATCATAGTGTGTTTGCAGGTTTATGTCACCTTCCCTGCTCCACAATCCTCTTGTTCTCAATTAATCCAGCCAAGGAATGGTTACTTAGACAACATTGACACAACTGCTGCCTCATTTACTTAGCTTTAATATAACAATGTCATACAGGAAAACAGTGAGGTGGATGTAAACAGAGGCAAACCCATCTGACGTTAAGTCGCAAGTAAAGCAGGAAGCCTTAGTTTCATAAATCCAAATGAAGGGAACAGGCCAAAAGTGTCAGAAAAGATGCCGTAAAGTCATGAAGACAACTTTTCCATTTGAATATATGAACCATGCATGAAGCATTTTCTTTCAAGAAATATTCTCTGCAGTAAACATTTTACCCATGCACCTATCTAACCTAACTTTCGTGAAGCCCTAAAAATTATCTCTCTGATCTCTACATTCAGGTCTGCTGTCATTTATGGTTGAGCTAATGAGCTAACCTCTCAACACCTTGTGAATTTGTTGATGTTTACCTCCCTAGAATTGGGAAATGTGGGGGAGAGAGAGTAATATGCACATTAATGAGCACGTCACACGGACAGCAACTAATTACAATGACGCATCTGGGACCTCATTTGGTGATGGTGTCAGCAGTAACAGCCTCCCGGCCATTTGTGTGCAGTCTGAATTACCATAGAAGTCCCACTGAAAGTTACTCTTGTCTGAAAGTGTACGTGTCTTGCAGAGAATGGAGGCAGAAAAGCGTTACATTTGTTTTTTCTTTAACTTTGTACCAGAGAGAGTTAGGAGAGCATGTTCTTTTGAGGTGAGACAGAAAAGGCTTTTATCGGCTCCTCTGTGGGCTAACCTGAGATTCTTGAGATCAAGCCAGTGTGTTGGAAGATCTGCTAGTAATGGCATCATTAGCCAGGGTCTTGTTGTTCCTTTCGTGGCCTACCAGAGAATATCCTGGCTGATTACAAAGACCTCTAAAAACTAGAAACAGGAATGAAGTCACCTATTCACAACAGGCCATATGTATATGAGCTATTATAAAAGTATAGACTGCACTGTGTGCCGCAGTGCGTTTTTTTAAGGTTCGAAAACAAATCTTGTTGTAAGGTGATGGTGGACACCTCCACAGTTTTCGAGCCATTGTTGGAATTTCATTTGTTGGTTGCAAAATGGACATAAAAATCTGTCAAATCCATATAATCTTTTGAGCAGTGCATTCATGCAATGCCATCCTACCATATGTAGGATGCACATGCAGTCACCCAGTTCATATACAGAAATGTAAGTGGTTATGTGGCAATTTATAAATCCATTGCACACTTAGTATGTGTTCCCAGAACATTACCAGTAGGGGTGTCACGATTTCAGTTCTAAATTGGAAATTGATCGAAATTAGCTTCCGATTTCAACCATCAAAATCAAAAGCAGGATCTGCAATTTTTTTTTTTTCCCCATCCACCCTCGCCTACTTGCGTGCGTCAGAAAGAAAAAAAAAACAACACCACTTCAAAAACGACACAGCGTGTTGCCTAAGGTGCTGCCTTAGTGACATTATGCAGTAGCTAACTTTCTAAACTTGCTACTACCACCAGTAGTCACAGGTAACGCCAGGACTAGAATCTTAACGGTTATAAATAACTAATTATTAACTTCGCAACTTAACAGGTTTAGGGTAAAACACACTGTGAGGTTCTCAAAAAAGTGCTGAAACATTAGTGGATAACTTGCAATTGATATGCAGAGAGTATGCGTTTCTTTGAGCAAATCATGGAGACATGATTTGTATGTATGCCTTCGAGAATGACAGGCGGGCAGAGATTGAGAAACAAGTGTAGTCTACTGAGGATGGTAAATCTGAAACACACGTGGGAGAAACAAACAATATGAAAAGAGCTGCCATGGTAATTATTAGGTGTAAAAAATGATATATCTATTTGTCATAAATGTACGTCAGGGTGCTGATACACTGGAGTTTGCAGCTTTATTTCTATGATTCTCTCCCAACATTGGCCTCATCCAAGCTGTTTGAATCGATGTGGTGGTATCTTAAATATTAAGGTTGGATCAGTGAATCGTCACACCACTACAACAAGTCACCTCAAGAAATTCATTATTACAGGTCATACAAACTTTGACAAGTTCATTGTTAATATATGGAAAGTTCAATCTTTAGAGATTTCTAAAGAATCAGATCCTCATAGCAGCTGTAACATTAGTCATACATATTATGGGCAATTTAGCTGACAAACACGCTCCACGAAAGAGCACGGTCAGGAATAATTATGCTCCTTGGCTGGATAATGAGTTCAAATCCGTAATGGCAAAGCAAGATTCCCTGCCAAGCTGCTAAATGAATCTCTAGCAAGTAAAATAGTTCATCTGACAGCATCCCATACTGCAAACTGTGGAGCAATGTCACCCGTTCATTGTTGGGTTTTGTCTTTTTAATTGGCTTTGTTGACAATAATATGATAAAACAGTACAGTGTCTTGGAAAAGCCATAATATTCAGTAAATGCAGTCTTAAAAATCACAGCTAATTGCCTTTGTAAACATCTTGTATGCAGACCATATGTAAGTGGAGTAAAACAGGTTTTGATAATAAGTAAAACTACACTACAAGCTATTGCAAATTCATTAAAAGTGCCATGCCTAAGGCCTGGCCGCATGCTCCAAACAAATAAGGGGCAGTATTTCACCTCTACTACTGGGTTCATACAAACTTAATTTACAGTCACAGTTAGAAAAACAAAAATAGTCGGTCAAGAATACGCAAAATTTGACCAAACTGCTTGAACTAGAGCTGGTCAAAATAACTCTGCTATCCATATAATCTTTATGTATGGCGTCGGCCTATAGTTTACATTATAGCTTGCTTAGCTCCGTTTTAGCAAGGCCATATTATTAAGAAAACAGCCTCAAAACCATATATCAACGGCATTTGGAATGTTTTTCGGTACAGTCTGTCTTGTCAATAGTTGCACTAAAGATACATTTTGCTAAATACCTCAACACTGTAACCTCTTCGCATTCTATTGAATGTTTTAAATTCATATTTCAGATCTTACACAGTGTATCTTTAAACATAAAGTGCATTTGGACTGCACTAACACCGCCGTCTGTCATCGATTTGTGCTCTCTTCCCGGCTGATGTCTTATTCCTCTTAATGCCTCTGGCTTTTTCAATGAAATCCCCATATTACTTACATTTCTAATAACCGTCCATTAAGCATTAAGCCTTTTGCATGAAGTTGATTTCATAGATAACATCTTAAGTGTGTACATCACCAGTTTAGACTTAGTTGTGTATTAGTGGCTTGTGAGATAGGAACTTCCTAATTCCTTTAGAGAAATGAAGTTTCTCACTTTTTCCCAATGAAGCAAGGAGAAATGTAAAATAACTGTGACAGTATGGAATATCTTCATTGTTGACCTTTCCAATGGGCAGAGGAACATCGCTATAGCCACACATGATATCATGTATTTGATTAAATTAGTATGTCTTTTGATCTTTCTTGACAAAGCATTCATTCACTTTAATGACTATTTGCTAAAAATGGCAATAGCCTCATCTTTAAGTTAAAGTTATCTTGTCACACAACGATAAAGCTGGTTTCAGTTTTGATCTTTTTATTACTTAAATAGGATATTTGTATGGTCATTTATTCATTGGGTTGCTTGATTTCTTTTTTGATTTACCATTTTCTTTAGTACTTGTGTTACATTTGATTTAATAGTTAATTCTCTGGTCCTGGCTGTGGTTAGGTTTACATTTGAGTCCATTACATTTTATGAATTATGATTCAAGAGAGGTAATTTGGAGTGTTGTTTCAGCCCTGCCATGTTCAATGAAGTCAATAACTCTAATCAAACATTGTATGAAGAGGAAGAATCAATGGTTCTCCTTCCTATTATTATGAGAACTGGAGCAGAGCCCCATTGGCTTTCAGTCATGCTTACTTGTGAGGTCTATAATTTACTTTTGTCCCAAAGCAAGCTTTTCGCCCCATTACGCTCTGCTCATGGCTCTTTGGCCAGAGCCAGTCTTGGTCTCCATCATCATTAACACCTGCCCGCTCATTAAATTGAGCAGCCAGATAAAGGGACAGAGATTATAGATTCCATCATTGCTCTTCACATCACCCTGGCTAATGATTTGTGTACAGGTTTAATGGTTAGCAAGGCAAAAGGCCAAACAGTACCAAATTGTCACAAGTCAGGGCACTGGAACAAGTGTCAATATGTTGGATTGTTTTATACCTTCGCCTTTGACATTCATTATAAAGCCCTTTACTAGTCAATGAGGCCTGAAGATGAGTATTCAGTTCATTCTTAAAAACGATCTAGCTGAAGTTGCATGCGGCACTCGACTTTAAAACCTAAAGGGACCTCCTGGTGTTTCAACACATTTCGATGTTAATAACTGTCTTTTAATAAATTGTGTTTTCTTGAGGCACTTTGGGATAAAAGGAGGTTTTTGTCACTTTTTTTTTTGCCTTGATGTATTTTTGTCTCTGATATAAACTAGAGCTGAAGCTCAGGAATTGCAATCGCATAATTTACCAGAATTTCTCACCGAAATCCACCACCTTTCACTGAGAAAAATAACTGTGGGAAACCTACAAATTCAGCATGTGTTCATGTGCATCTCTGTGTGTGCTGCCTACAAGAGAAATTACTGTTTTATATACTGGGCAAAACACTATTTTCAATATTGTGGGTGCTGTCCTTTTTAATGCCACAATCAATGCATTAGATTTGTTAAATTGGAGTAATGTACAATATGAAACTACAAATAATCCCCTACACACATTGGTTTCTTTCTCTGGAGAGTGTCTGATGGATTCAAAGGTAGCTAAGGCTTAGAGCCGTCTGTGGCCTCAATCAATACATTCTTGTCTGTAAAGCATCCCTGCCAAAATGGAAACCGATAGCCTGAAGAGTGGAGCACCGGCACATCAGGATATAAATTAGGGTCCTCATCTAGATGGACTCTTTGTATCATTCAGCAGTTGGATAACAAACGGAGTATGTTGAGAAAATCGGTGGGAAAAGGTCAAGTTTAAGAGATTACCATTTCTCACAGCCAAATCCCTCGCTAAATAAGTGCAACCTTTTGTAACATAAACCAAATGGAATGAAAATATTAGTGTTAAGTAAATTAAAGAAGAGGTAAAACATGAATATGAATATGTTTTATTCCTGTAAGTAGGATCAGTTGGTAAATAGAGAGAGAGATTGAGAGAAAACAGGCACAAAGCAGGAAAGGGTACTGGAACATGGGGTTATTACACATTTATTGTTGCAGAAGTGTTGTTGAGCTGCATAGATTAATTCAACAGCAAGGTTTGGAAACTGTAAACATGTTTCTCTCTGCCTCAACTAGCTGTGCATGTTTGACTGTGTAGACATAGGATGTATCAACTGCTATCCTTTTTGCTTGCACACTGACATTGAACTTTGATTGCATGTGAGTAATTTGAAATACAACACTAACTTAGCTGGCCCGCTGCAAAATGAGTACAGTTATTTTAAACATTTCTTTTTGACTGAAGAATTTCTATGTAATGGCAGAGAAAATGGAAAAACAGAATCTTCCTCAAGTTAGCAGTTGCCAGTCAACGATGTAAAAGGTATCTTGACTCTTGGTGCAGTGAAGATTCAATCCCCTATTGATCCACACAGTGTCAAGTTCTTGTCAAGGAGGTCTACACCACTTCCTGATGCAATGCTTCAGCAGAGTAAAGAATACGTCTGAGCAAAACAGAGAGAGGAGGATGAAAGAGAGAGAGAGAGAGAGAGAGAGAGTGAGGCCTGAGTTACTGTAGGTGCATATCTATGTGAGGAATGGAAAGGGAAATTACTAATATATCACTAATGTAGACCTTTCAAACTTGACTACATAAATCATTCTAAATGGGCCCCTTCGTATTTCCTGTTGCGATGTTTGTTAATGCAGTAGCTGGCAGGAAGCAATCTTGGACCAAAGTTGATGCTCTAGCATCAACAAACAAAAGTAAACCAAAAGCATTGATTGTGTGGTTGGTTGTGGAAGTGTCACATTGTTATACTACTGCAAAGTTCACATATATGGACCAGCCGTACTACAGGGGAAAGTTGATAAGCTAAAATGTAAATGTAAATGTCCTCTCACACAATGCGAGTGACAACCAGGTGAAAGCCAAGCACGCTTTTTTTTATTTCCCATAGAAACGGAAGCTTGGAGCTGTTTACCACGCCGCTCTGCTCGTGGAGTGGTGGCCGCTTCGAGCACAGATACAAGACCAACATGGCAATCGGTCTTGCAATCTCTGGTGTCATTGTTCTCTTTCAGCAACTCTTTCTGCAACGTGCACGGCAAGGTTAAAAAATGACAAGAAAACAAAGCTATTCTGTACTCAGGAAACAAACTGTGAAACAGGAAATGAATAACATCCTCGTGGGTAGTACGCCGACTGTCAGGAAACAACTGTCCAGTCGAAGCAGACTATGTAAATTAGGTGCTGAGTGCAACATAGCACAGAGATCCAGCTTCATGAGAGGCCAGAGACTGCTTACTGCTTTGTATCTGTCTGTGTGGACGCAGCGTTTGGGAGGACATTGGGGCGGATATTCTTGGGTAATTTCCTTGGCTGATCCATCCTTAACCAAGTAGTTTTAGTTTTTTAAAATGAACCATACCTTTATCCTATAGGTGGCAGATCAGAAGACACTTGTGTGTGTTGTGTTTAGAACAGTCATGTGTTGTTTTTGAAAAGCACTGACAAATAGGGATGTCACTATACCAGAAATTTAGCAGTTGATACCAATACCAGTGAAATTCCATGATTCTTAATACCAATTCGATACCACAGTAAAAAACAAAAAGATGACATAACAACAGATTCTGTCTGGGCAGGAGCATCGGCATCAGACAGGGAGTGAGAATGAGCAGTGAGGACACACACAAAGGATGGATAACCCTGGCTGCTGATGTTTTTTCCACATCATAACCCATCATCTGATACAGTCCATGTTTTTAATTCCCTTCTTTCTACATTATGCACCCAATCACCTTGAGTTCACCACACTCATTTGGCCCCCGTCTCTACCACACAGAGATTCAGGCCCCTACTCCACCTTTACCTTCCTCTCTGACTCTACTGTGCTTCATGCCAGCTCAGTTGATTAGCTGACTGATGGCAGCTACACTCTCCGTCTCCAGGGTCATGCTCAGATCTGTACAAATATTAAAAAAACATGGATGAATTGGTTTTCACCTCAAACGCACCCACCAAATGGGTGCAAACATATTAAAAAGCTGTGACAAAATGTTTTACACCAGTAGAAAATACTTCCACATTGGATCTGCAGCATTTCTGCTGGGAAACATTGATACCCATACTTCGAGGCCTCCTATTCACACATTGAGTACTTCTAGTGGTAACTGCAAGTAGCATGTGTTGGGGTTGCTAATATCTTCCAACTGGTATCAATTTTTTTTTAACTGTGTCAGCACAAGCGGTGAAACAGGAGCAGTAATTTCACCAGCGTCAGCACTCCGAGGTACGAACAATCACCTTTAACAGTTCACACTCATACAATCAACCGCACTTACAAAAGGAGAGAAGTGTCAGATGTAGTCTGTGAAGGGTTGATTTTAAAATCATATTAATTGCTTTGGATGTTGTCATTCCGATTAGTAAACCACATGAAGAACACTTAAATTTAAAGCATCATCAGACTCCATCTCTTTAGCGCATTGGGATTTCCATAGTGCAGCAATGATATCAGTCGGTACTGAGCCTCCACACAACATATAAGGCTTATCTAACGGTTTGAACCTACATAAAACTGATATCTTAGCAGTGTAAAATGTGCTATTTTCACATTTGTATAAAAAAATATGCACACTGCCACCCGATACAGTAATAGTCCATGGCGAAGCAAAAGTATTGTAGCATATGTAACAAAATGTGTTTTTTGAAAGGCTAAATTCCAACAAATATGGATTGAAACAGGATATTTCATTAGATAAAAACATCAAGCATGAATGAAGCGTCACACCATTTGGTACAGCCTTTATTATATATGTGTATAATGCACACACGGGACACAACTTTTATAGTTAGACAAAAAGTGTGACTATTTTCACATTCATTTTTGATATTATACACATACAGTTTATGATGAATACTGTGGTCATACATACTTAATGTGATCATAAGTTATTATAACTGCATGTGAGTGAACATTGGCATGCAAATTAGTTTTTATGTCCCATTAATTGTCTCAATGGACTTATACAGCCATTATGTAAATACATAAATTCAGCTGCCGGAGGAGAGTACTAACGTTAACCGGCGCTACTCCTGGCAACTAAAGGGGGCTTTTTTCATGAAAAAAAACCCCACCAGAAACCCATCTATTTGTTTTTCTAGATGTTATTAGATCAATATGACAATAAAGGCATGTGCAGAATAGGTATTTGGGGAATGTCGGAGAAGGAGGGAAACATATCATACCCAATGACGGAATAATACAAATTTTGGAACCACAACGTTAAATGGTGAAATGAAAAGCAAGAGGTTCTGTGATGCGCTGCTCAGTTAGGCGGTGTGACCTATTGTAAGCAAGGAAGAGAAGTATGAAAAGAATATCACGACTCCTGTTTTTTTGACAATTGTTAAGTAACGACTATTTAAGGTCATCAGTAACTGTACTATCAGTGGTATCATGTTGAATGGAAGTGTTTCCATAACTTTTTTTGATTCAGCTGCTGGAAGACACCATTGGCTTTTAGTGTATCAATAGGATAGCTGCATTTCCTATGACCTGGGGTAATAAATGACTTAGTCGTTTTCTAAAACTTGCTGTGTGGGAGGCAGAAGTTCTGTAAAGGGTCTGTTTAACCTGACACCTTTCTTCCCTGAATCATACCTAGCGTAGCTAGTGTTTATAACACTGAAGTCCCAAATATGTGCATCAATTCTGAATTTGAGTCCAACGGCACACTATGACAAATTATCTATACTGCAATGTTGTATAGTCTATAAGTTCAATAGTCTTTGTCTTCCTTGGTGTAATTACAGTACAATCAAATTTCTAGTTTCTCTCAATATTTCACCCACAGATTTCTGTAGTGTTACACTTGAATATAGCCGCTCAAATATTCAACCCAGTAATGTTGTAAAAGGTATCAAAACAGGAAAGAAGGGCTACATACTATGAGTTTTTTTTTTTTTACAAGGAGAGAGACTTGAATAGGCTTGACATAGATTTGTTGTTGTGTTGTGCTGTCTGCTCAGATATTTCGTATTTTAGTCTCTGTCCTTGCCTAGCATCGTCTGTCAGTGTTGAATGGTTATTCTTGCCCCAGTTTTCCTTTGGCACAAAAGCCTTTTGAATACAAATGCGTTCACAATAGACTTTGTCAAATATTAATGAAATATTTGACAAATATATGTAAAAAGGCAGTGTAGAAAAAAAAATCATGACAATATTATAATCTCCCCTTGATGTCAAACAGGACAATGTATAGGTCCAATCAACCCACTAACTGTTGTCTCACAAAGGAGAAAATAATGAACGCAAATAACAGTCGATCCACAATGCATATTAGCAGGGATGAGTGTCTCAAATCGGCAGGTGAGCCCCCTCAGCCTGCCACTTTGCCTGATTCCATGGCGTCTTTCACAAATTGCAATGACGCAGGGGCTTTTGCTAACTACAAACATTTTAAGCGCAGTCAGGAAAGTCACAGGGACCAAACCACTTATTCACAGCTTGCTTTATATTCCAGCTGGGCTGTCACACTTCTGCAAGGACGACCATCATGTCTTACACGTTATTTTAATGTCATTTATGCAAAGCCAGAAGCAAGAAAGAACAAAAACGGTTTGCACAAACAATAGCATGTTAGATTATACAAATTATTTACTGTTGTTCTGTCAAGACTGGCATAGAGAAGGTAAAGTGACTTAGAGATGAAAGCACACAAACAATATCCCCCTTTTCTCATTTGATAGCAAAAAAATAAACTTCTAACCAACAATAGATCAGACTATTCTAAACCATTCTTTAGTATTTGTATTTTTAAGAATTAAGGCTGTCAAAGTTAACGCGTTAACGCAATCGATCTTTCCGAGGTTGTAGCGGGCTCAGTTTTAAAGCTAGAGTGAAGATACTGGTATCATATGAAACTAAAAACCTAAGGAATCCAGCTGTACCAAGCACATCATAATGGCTTGGCACGAAGTACAAAGGACTTACCCTAAATTTTGGTAAGGAAAAACTGGCATGGCCATTTTCAAAGGGTTCCCTTGACCTCTGACCTCAAGATATGTTAATTAAAATGGGTTCTACGGGTACCCATAGAGTTTCCCCTTAACAGACGTGCCCACTTTATGATAATCACATACTGTTTTTGGCAAGTCATAGTCAAGTCAGCACACTGACAGCTGTTGTTGCCTGTTGGACTTGATTTTGCCATGTTATGATTTGTGCATATTTTTCCAATAATAAATATACACATATTTGCATAAAGCAAGCGTAATTGCCCACTCCCATGTCGATAAGAGTATTAAATACATGAAAAACTCCCTTTAAGGTACATTTTAAACAGATAAAAACTATGCGATTAATTTACATTTAATCATGATTAACTATGGACAATCATTTGATTAATCGCAATTAAATATTTGTAATCGATTGACAGCCATAGTAAAAATATATATAAAACTCAAATGGACTGTTGTGGTCATACTGTAATGACGATGATAAGGGAAATGTGCTTGGTCCTGTCTGTTTAATCAGCAGCTTGCCTACTGTGATTTGATCACAAGTTTTGAAATATAGCACAAGGTTCATATCACTGTTCAAAAAAAATGTTTCACCTCATAAAGCTTTGAATGTTTTGACAATAAAAAAGTGCACTCAGTTGTGTGATATTAAAGGAATCACAGAAAGCCAAAAAGTGAGAATCTGTGACCTACAACTCCACAGTCAAGTATTTCTCTTATCACATCAGACAAAAGCAATCCACATTGCCTGTGGTGATAAGCCAATTGATTTCCACCTAGGACGAAGGTAATTGAAAAAATGCAAACACGTCTGTCTAACAACGGTATTAAATACATTAAACGTATTTAACGGATGTCAATCAATGGACTCCTTTTGTATCTCACAACGTTGAGTCACACTGGCAGCTGCCACCGATGGTGACGAGCAGAATGGACTGAGAGTGGAGCAAAGAAACACCTGTCTAGGTGGAAGACAGAGAAATTAAAAAAGGATGCAGATAACGTCTGACATTTCTGCTAACACCTAAGAGATGTTTATCTATGAGATGAATGCATGAGCTGGGACCGTTTGATTGGACTGTCCTCTTTGACAGCGTGGGCTGCACAGAGGCCAGGTTAGACTGCATGGTTACAAAATAATCTTATATGGCCTCTAGAGCTGCAACTAAAGATTATTTTCAGTGTTGATTAATCTGTTGATTATTCTCTCGATTAATCCATTGTTTTTTTGGCCTATAAAATGTCAGAAATGCTGAAAAATGTCGATCAGTGTTTCCCAAAGCCCAAGATGACATCCTCAAATGTCTTGTTTTGTCCACAACTCAAAGATATTCAGTTTCCTGCCATAGAGGAGTTAAGAAACCAGAAAATATTCACATTTAAGAAGATGGACTTTCGACTTTTTTTCTTTTCTTAAAAAATAACTCAAACCGATTAGTCTATTATCAAAACAGTTGGCGATAATTTAATAGTTAACAACTAATCGATTAATCATTACAGCTCTAACGGCTTCTGTGTTATTATTGTTTTTTTGTTTAGCTTCTGTTTTGATGGTTGCCCATTAGGGTTAGGCGATATGTTAAAATGTTCCAACCGTCCATCGTCAGCCCAACAACCCGTGATTGTCGATATATTCGTGCAGGTATGTGTGCATGTGTTTGCTAACCAAAACCGTATTTACTAGTCTTTCCAAAAATCACCAACTCTGGTTTGGTCGAAATAAACGCTCATTTCACTGATGTGAAGACATGCCGACTCTGCATGTTGTTTACCCCCGCTGTATCTCTCTATGCCCGCTGAGCAGCAGCTGAGGGGCTCTCGTCTTTGAAGGCAGACCATTAAATTAGCAAAATAAAATGACAAACATCGCCCAAGAAATTGCCCCCCAAAAAAAAACAACCGCCGTTGTACTCCGCCAATCGCTAAAAGCCGATATATTCGTCCAATTACCCAACCCTATTGCCCATTCACAGATTGTCTATAAGAGTCATCTGTGATGTGAAATTGATTACATGTATTTTGCATGTTTTATATTATATGGAAGTATAATCCAACATTTAATACTATATGTTTAGTTTCTGAAATACTAGTGCAGTGCCTGTTCGGTGTTCGGCCGATTGATTGGCCTCCGGTATTGCTGCTTGCTGCTTTCTCGAGAACTGCTCATCTTCAAAGAACTTCACACTCACCAATGTGCTTCATTGCGTCCTCAGCACAACACCTGCCAAGTGTGAAGTCGATCAGATGAACGGTTGTCAAGAAAATAAGAAAAGGACAGACATATACATACAGTCAGAGACTCCTTCCATTTTAGCTAGATATTCATATCAATCACAAAACATGCCACATACAAAATGTGGTGTTAAGTTTTTGTGTGTGTATTAAGTACACATTTTTGAGTTAAGAGGAAGGAAACAATGAAACATAGAGGAGTGTATTTGTTGCATGATGCAGTTGTATTTCATTGCGTGACTCAAGCTGTTGCTCTCATTTGTTGTTGAGGCAAAAGTACAAATACTTAATTCATAGGCCTGAGTCATTTTGTCAGACTTTGTCAAATGAAAGAAACATTCAGCAACTTGAATAAAATAAAATAATAATGCTTTCCTGGGGGCACAGTGCTGCATAAATGGCAGTGATTTGCATGAAACAGATGAAATATGATAATAGTAGATATGTATAATTGTTCATGGGTCACGCAGATGGGCAGAGTCAAAGCAGATATTTGCCAGCGCATTTAGATCAAGAATAACTCATCGGGGCACTGAGCACACAGTGACAGGCACACATGAAAAATGTCATGCTGAATTTGTTGAATGTTATCTTGGCAAACCTAGCCCAAATCCCCTGTTAGAAAGAAGCCGTTGCTTGTGGTAAATCCCGATTACACACAGTGCCAAGGGACAAATCGGGGTGTCACTTAGAGACAAATTAAATTGAGAAATAACATAATTCTAATTGTCCAGAAACCAGTATCCCATCTGCATCACCGTCACCCATGAAATTAAATTTTCACAAGACTAGCTCTGAGTTGATAGAAAATGCTTCAGGTACCAAAAAAAAAAAGCTATGATTTGATTTCTTTTCACTGTGGTCAGTCATATCATTTTTGGGGACAATGCAATCTTAAAACGATATTTGATTCACATTTAATGGGTATTTAAGTGTTGTGTTTGTCAACTTTCAGCTGCATGGTCCGCAAAGGTAGTTGAGTCGATGTGGACCACATTGTCTTGCTAACCTCGCTCTTAATGTGAAGATAGGAGCGATGGAGCGCTGGATGAAACTAATGTACTGTACAGTATGTGCTTTACTATGCAAATTCAGAGTTAACAAGAATTGAGCCTTTTATTTCAATCAGAAACTCCATAGCAGAGAGTTTCCACTGGGAATAAAAGGTAAGCGATTACTATAAAGTCTGTGCTGATTGCTTTGCATCAACTGCATACAAGCAGCAGGAGTCCATTGTTGTGCCACACTTTTATGTTATACTCTATCAGATCTATGCTGTATCTAATAGTGTAAATATTGACATACATTTTATCAATGTCACTGAGTGATTCAACCTTTATACGATGACAAGGTTTCAAAGCTCATCATACAACAGATGAAGCTTCACACTGTACAGGAGAGTAAAAGCCTTTACACACCGGGGGCGTGGCAAATAAACCACACGAAAATAAGAAATACTCGCCTGCAATTATTATATATCCAAGGCGGGGGTCTCCAACCTTTTTTCCTCTAAGTGACAATTTGACAAAATGAATGTGGTCGAGAGCTATTCATAGCACCAAGTTGTACATCGCCAATAGCAGACATCATTTCTGTCTTTTGTGGTCCTTTAAGAACATTGCCTAAAGTTGCAAGGTCACTGATGTTACCAAACTTGCAAGCAGCGTAACTCGTGTGATTGACAGCTGATTGGCAAATAATAATTTTGGCGGGATGTCTCTGAATTTGATTGGATAGAAATTCAAACAGGTTTTCAAAGTGACTTTGTGTTATCAAATATATGTTCATTCTTTGAACCGAGCTACCGGTAGCTCGCTATCTACTTGTTGGAGACGCCTCTAGGGCTTTTATTGTAAAAGGTAAGAACGGAAGGAGTGGATCTGGTACCCACTGCCTTTGTAAAGGTTGAAAGGAATAATAAAGTTTGCCATATTGGTTCAGAATACAAAGCCTACATGTTGTTTTATAATCCTTAAAAATATAGGTGTAACACAACCCATTCCACACAAGGTGATTGGTTGATGGCTTTATTTGTGGTGCAAAAGCTCAGAAAAACAAGAAAAAAGTATCGCTTTTTTGCATAATTCATAAATTCATAATATTCATATTCTACGTGAAAGTACTCATGGCAAAGACAACAGTTTAGAAAAGGTATATTGATGTGCAAAATAATTATATATTGATTGAGTTACTGATTGATTGATGGTCTCACTTGGATTAACCACAGAAATTCCAGCTACCCAACACAACACTCTTGTGTTTGGAGAAATTGCCTGCTTCCTCATACAAATCCAGTCTTAGATTACAGTTTGTTTCATGTCACCTTCTTCTGTGGGTGTATTTCTGTTCTCTTTGCAGTTTGCAGGTGTTAAGATCTAGAGTGAGTTATACAAGTGTAACTGACAGACAGCAGGTCGGCTTCCTTCCTTGCATCGCTGGCACTGTGAGGCAGGTGTGGAAAAGGCACCATGATGAGTGACCAAATAGTGTTTTCCCTCACATCCTCCAACCTTTAATTTGATACAAAACTCATATCAGTGGTGATGAGATTATGACATGTTGCCTCACTCATCTTTGTTTACCCAACATATTACCCTAATTACTGACACTGCATTAAAAACGAGTCAATCCATTAAACGTACTGTCTATTGCTTTAAAGTAAGCAGAAACAAATATGAAATATTCAGTTATATTAAACAGATAAAGGATTGCAGCTGTTTTTCAGAGGGCTACATGGATAAACACTGATCAACATATTTCACCATTTTCTGACATTGTATAGAATAAATAACTAATCGGTTTGAGTAATTTTTGAAGAAAAAAATGACAAAATTGTCTGATTCCAGCTTCTTAAATGTTAATATGTTCTGGTTTCTTTACTCTTCTATGACCGTAAACAAAACATGATGATGGGCTTTGGGAAACACTGATCAACATTTGTCCCAATTTTCTGATATTTTATAGACCAAACAGTTAATCGATTAATCAAGAAAATAATAAAGAGATTAATCGACAATGAAAATAATCCTTCGTTGCCGCCCTAGTAGAGACATTTTTTTACTGATGTCTGTCTATAGCTTGCTGCTGTCTTGACCGTCAGGGGAGCCAGCAATTCAGAATTTCAACAAAGTACACTGTGTAGAGCTGAGGTGCAACATGGGCATCCCTGTGTAGTCGAATATGTCAAATATTCACTTGCTTTTCAGCCCACCACGCTTGAAAAACAAAAGCTGCTTGTGTCTCTTTGGCTTGCTAGGTGTTTGACATTCTTCACCAGTGACTTGTTTACCTCAGCTGGTATCAAATGTTTCTGGTGAGCTGGGTAGCTCTCTAAACCCTCACATCTAACAACCACATGTGGACTGGCTCGTGAAAATTGAGACATCCAGCACAATGCAGTGCTATATTTCCATAAGTCTTCTTTCTCTCAGTCTGCTTCCATGAAATCCTTTTTGATCATGTGCAATCCCTACTCAGTACCTGGCTGCTGACCATTTTCAGCACACAAATGTCCATTTGGCATGAAGAATGCAGCAGACATGATTCTGCTTAACATTTCCAAGCCGGACAAATTGGGCTAAGATACCAGCTGTTAAGCATGGGGAGGCTAATCAGTTTAGCTGAATGCTGAGGATTATGCAGTCAAAGAAGAGTTGTTGTTCTAAACACAATATACCGCAGAGGACAACACATCTGCTGTTGGTTTCGTTATCTGAGCTATTTCCTCTTGTTCATTCTGGAAGCTTGTCTTAGCCTTGTTATTTGCTTGCTGCTGTGTTCCACGGGCCTGTTGTGAAGGAAGTGTCCAATTAACTGTGGATTTGGTGGCATGTGCTATCACATCAAGGTTCCCAGAGTCTCACGTCATCTGTGTGCTTGTGTGGCAGGGTGTGAGGGCTTTAGGCCAGCAGTTTTAAATCACTTCCCTCAGCTAAATGTGCTGCATAAAGCATAGCGTGTCTGCATGCGATAAAAAGAAAGAGAAAGAGTTTCAGAGAGAATGAAAGTCAAAGTGTCCGTGAGACAGTTTGTCTTCTGTATATTTACTATGATTATAAACATAACAAAATTATAAGTATAATAATAATAATAAAACACAATGCAAATTTTATATTTCCATTCCTTACATTTCAGATATGTGACTGCATGTCATATCACATTCTTGAGGCATGCCTGTACATGTTTTTCAGTTCATCTGTGTCATTTTAACTGAAGTACTTGTCTACAATCCACTGCTTTATTAAAGGCAATCAAATATGATCTAAGGAATATCTAGATATTTATTTTTAATCACCGGTATAGCTGCATGTTGTCAACGCTGTATTAATTGGTAATGTGAATTCTAATTTAGGCTTGCTACTTTACATTTAGAATAGCCTCTAACAAGTCTTTTGCAAATAAATACTCCAGCAGGCATGCATGCTTTTACTCCACTACATTGTTGCCTATAGGCTTGTCAGCCAATACCTGTCTGCCCATTACATTCCCCAAAATATTCAATAAAGGTAATATAACATATTGCGCTAATAAGTTTCAAGGCTTCACAACACAAGACACTGTAATTTATTAGTGTTTTAGTGATAACAAATGGTTTGGAAATAAGATCAAATGCACCATTCCTAATTCAATTAATTAATCAATCATAAGAAATGTCTTACTTTAGCTAATAGCTAATACTAACGGAGGTTACATTATGATGCATTCAAGCTCTATTCAGTAGAAATGAGTACTGGGCAAAGTTACATTATAACGTTATCATGATGTGTTCAAATGTAATCTTGTCAAATTTAGTTTTTGGTGAGAAACTTGAGGCGGATCATTAGGGATTAATACATTTGCAAAAACCAGTATGACAATGGTAATAAAGGAGTGTATGTTGAAGTACATGGGATTTGTTGTTTTGTTTGTCTCACATTCAGAACTGGGAGGAATTAAGAAACGTCTCTGGTTTTACTAATAGTAGGACACCAACACTTCTTGTATATTCAGTCTGGAACAACACTGCCGGTTGGTGTTCATCTTGTTCAAATTCTTGATGTGATGGAGTACTGTAGTTGTTCAATTAGAAGAGCTGCTTCACTTCAGCTCCTGTGTTCCATAACCCTTGTGCTATAGGCATGAGAGGCTGGGTTCAGACTCCGTCTTTGGTCTTCCTCTCTGCAAATTGTTAAAGGCTGGCCTCATAAAACAAGGTCCCAAGGTTGAGTCACTGTTGGAGACTGACTCAGACACTGTGTGCTACAAGCAATGATGCAATAAACCTTTGTTTAGGGAAGTACTCACCCAGCATTACATTGTGTGGTCACTGAGCTCTCAGCATGGGGCCAAAGGCACAAGTATTTTTCTTGTGTTTCAGCCTTTTCTTTTTTTTTTTTTTTTTTCCAAGGGATGTTTTTTGATATTTTCACTGCCTCTTGCACAGCCGTCTGGCCAAAAGTAAAGTCCTTGTTTCTTTTATCTTAAAATGTTAATTTATTTTTTTGTTTTTGTTTTTGTTATTAATTTAGTCTGGCAGGTGGATTTGCCTTCATCTTCTCTTCTCCGTCTGTTTATGTTTAAAGTACTGACACTTTCCTGACACTGTTTCCTTTTTTCGTTTCATCCAAGCTGTGTGCGTATACATCCGCTAGCAAAGATATACCTCTGACCCAAAAGTTTCTGTGAGTTCGTTGTGACATTTCATTGACCCTTTGAACTAATAATCTCTGTGTTTTTATCCTGTCTATTCTGTTCACGTTTCCTTTGTGTGTAGTAAGGGAGCTGAATTTGCTTTTCGTCTATTCTGTTTTATTCTCTTTGAAGAGAGACAGATGAAAAGGGGAATTGGGGAGGTTGTTGATTCTTTTCTTAAAGCTACTACTCCGGGCAATATGGAGGCTGGCAGCGTCTCTACATGTATATGTAGCTGAGTTACACTGTCTAATAGCGTGTTGAAATATGTAATATGTTGTCATATCCATCAACCACTATACTAGTCAGTTGAAAATAGTGTTTTACTCTGTTGGAAATGTAAATTCATTGCATTGGAATGTAATTTACCATGGTGAAAAAGTGTTTTTAAAAACACTGTATGGCGAAGTTAGGGATGCAAAACCGAACTGTAAGAAAACAAACCGTTCAATGATGTACAAACCAAAACCGTGGTCCTGTCTTATTTCATGTATAAAATCAGTGTTATGGCTTCATATATTATAGAAATATTCATTCATTGGTTATGTTTTTCGTCTCCCTAATGTGCAAAACAAATTAAACCAAAGCTCTGACCCAAAAACCGCAATACAAACTGAACCGTGGGCTTGTTGAACCAGTGTACCACTAGTCAAAATGTACCTCATTGTTAGTTTGAATTGTATAATATCCAATATAAAATGCATTAAATGTGCAGGTATTAACTGTCTCCATCTTTGAGATAGCAGATATGTTCAGTTATGACCTAAATAGACGCACGCAAAGACACAAAAGAAATCATAACATTGTACCAAAGCTCTGAAGAGTTCTCACTATAATATTCACTTTAATAGCTCTATATTTCAGACACTGTAAAGGAAGAGAGCCATTATATTCATCAAATCAATAATGCAGTCTGTAATTTAAATTTGTCACCATACCGCTCATTAAAACAGTCCAACAGCTAACATTTTAATGGGGAGCTGCAGTTGTTTAAAATGCAACGTGGCAAAGCATGTGAGTGAGTCGTATCTACAGTAAGTAATACAAATTTCCCAGAAATGTGATTATACTAAACTTTAAAAGAGGAAACACTGCAAAGCAGGAGCAACTCCTTAATTCACCAAGCATGCATCCACATTGAAATGTATAACCAGTGCTAATGTGTGACTTGAAATTGGGAGTTCAGGCAATGCAAGGACATACTGGGACACAGTGTAGTGACAGGACTCGAAATTATTGGCGTTATTGTCCATGTAATTTAATTGAGCTTTGGATCAATGCAACTGGGCCTAAAAGCATCCTTTGGCATGTTTGTGTCATCAATTGAATTGGATGCACAGACTTCGACTTGCCCTTCATGTCTTGCTACATAATGAAATGGCTGTCGGGGGTGTGGGCTGAGTAACACTGCTGCAGATGATGACTCCAGCCCTGTCTCAGTCTGGCTGAGTTCAGACCTTGAAACCCACTGAATTGAAATGTGACATAATTAATTATAGAGGATGTAAAGTCTCGTCATAAGTCCAACAGGGAAATAGTGGTGTACTAGATAGGCTTACGGAAACGAGCCCGTTATTGAAAGGGTTTATTGCACGCAACTTCTATAGCCTGCAGGCCTGAACTGAAAGGCACAAAAAAAAAAAAATACAACAATAAAAACAGGAAGCCGTTTTTAGAGATACAAATGAACTGAAGTGCTTTAAGGCTTGAGAATTTCACCTGTTCAACTTTAAAAAGCAGGACACTCACAGCTTCGGGTATTTACGTAACAAGGACAAAAAGACAGTGAATGAGCATTGAAGTGAGTTGAGCCTTGTTGACAGTGTGGCCTTTTGTTCCTGGAGAGGACAGTTGCTAGATTGAATTGATCTGACTTTAGAGCCTAACCATTTATCTTGGTCAGTCATGTCTGATCTGTGGCTGTCAAGTGGAGACGGACTTCTCGGAGAAATAAACTGCTCGGAGAGCTAGCGAGGGGTCTACATTACCTCTCTCTGCCATTGTGGCGACAGCATTTCCTTTACTACATATGTATCTTTGTTTCTTCTCCAAATAATAGAATGTTTTGAGCTGAAACAATTCGTCAGTTAATGGATTAGTTGATCAACAGAAAAATAATCCACATTTATTGGATCGTTTATTTTACAAGCAAAAATGTAAAACATTCTCAATTCTCAAATAATTATTGTGAGAATTTGTGAGCATTTCTTTCTTATATTAAATGGTTATGTGAATATTTTATACTCTTTGTTAAACAAATTAAGCAGTTTGACAACATCACCTGATAGGGAATTGTAATGGACATTTTTCCACCATTTCTGACATCGTACACACAATGTATCGATTAATCTACTGTGAAACATAATCTGCAGGTTAAAAGATAATGAAAACAATTGTTAGTTGTAAAAATGTTATGAAAAAATGCAAAGATTTTATGATCATGTTCCCATGTGATTTAATTCTTATTATATTGAAGAAAACTACTCAGCCAAAATAATTTCAATTAACTTTTATTGCAGTTATAACAACATAATATTTAGCAGACGATATAGTACAAAAAAAAAAATCTTAATTTACAATTAATTTAAGCACAAACAGAGTAGTATTGGAGGTTACAAGACTAAATGGAGAGAACTAAATAAGTAAATGCTCCATTACTTTCCTCCAGCTGCATCAGACGGCTGTTTGGTCCTGCAGCCGTATTTTCCTCGGAGATTTTCACTTTAGTTCACCTCTCTCTAAGGACCCCCCTGGAAAAAAAAATAAAAAAAGTACCGATTTTATTGGCCCAGTTGCAGCTCAGCACTGTCACTCCAATTTAGAAGGCTGTTAGCTGATCCTTTTGACCGTGTCTTCCGCTACCTGGGCCGTTTCTAAGCCACAGATGATAATCCTCAAGGGGCCCTCATTAAGTCTTTGCTCCAATTAAGCCACACTCATTTTGCCGCAGCACAATTGCTCTGTACCACAGCGCTCAAATCCTCCAACAGTGGATTAGGCTGATCAGTGGGTGGGATGGAAATAGCAGCATTGGTAAGCCAGTGGAAAAAGGTGAGCATTTCTTAGGTGTCAGCAGCCACTGCTCACACGTCCGGTGGTGTGCATCGAACAATTTGACTTCAAGGAAACTATATTACATGTGAAATTATACTACATTTTGAGCTATAATAGATATGGCCTATTTAGGTGGCTTAGCGAGTGGAATCACTGAGTAAGCCAGTAAGTCAGAACTTTGATATAGTGAGTAAATTCCTGCTAGCATTAGGGCAATTGAGGCTGTCATTTTTCTTCATAATCATAATCTCTTATGAATCCAATTGCAGTCTGGATAAGAGTGACTGGATAAGTTGTTTAAACATCTCAATGACTTCACACTATATGTTTCTTTGATTTAACAGATGGAAATCTTGAGTTGTAATAATGCTATTAATATAAATTGTCAAATTTGCTATAATCAGAAAAGAATATTCATATGTTTTAATCTACAACAGAACTAATCCTTGGTGAAGGGGCACTTATGATTTGAAAGTTCAGTGACAGCAAAGCTATTTCCCCACTCACAACTACACTGTGCTTTATGAAATACTAGTTTTTCTGCTTCGTCATGTGTTTTGAGTTGCCTAGTAGTCCAGAACCCTACCAGTCAAGGAATGAATTGTATTGGTAACCCAGTGAACACATCATTTAGAACATGAATGTTACTAGCATAAGTTATGGCAGGCCACGTCGTAAATAATAGCACTCATATCAGGTGATAACCAGCGGATCCGACCGCCAAGTTTTTTAGCTGACAGCTGACTGTGCACTCACTGAAATACCTGTCGGCCATCATATGTGTCTTTACTAACCAATCACAGTGCTACCTTTAAATCGCTGCATTCATTACTATACAAATAATCAGCGTCTTAGTATTCAGCATATTATACTGTATGTATTATGATCACTAAATATTCCTTTAAAGTAGTTTTTATTTCTACCAAAGCACATCATATTTGCATACACAAATATGCACAATAATAGCAAATGATCTTTTCAAGTTAATTGCCTTGACTTGTTTATACACATTATAGTTTGTATGTATTTTTTAGCATCCGAGAAAAAATAAGCGTACTTTTACAGACTATCATTGCAGCCCGTTTGCAAGATATACTGAGTCACAAGAACAAGTAAACCGTTGTTTCACATATGCTGTGGAGTTACCAGTTTAATTGTGGCTGCTTTATGGTCGACTGAACGCGCTGCTCTCTTCTGCTCAATGAAACAAACCTGTCGACCCAGAGAACCACAGCAAGCACAGGCAGATTAACTAAGCAGCACTGGTGATTTTTGTAATGGAAGGTGGCTGATGTTAACTAAAAAAGTATCTGTTAGTTTTCACTATGCACTTTTGTGAAAGAAGTCGGTTTTATACTGTTGCTCATGTGCATTTCAACAACGTGTCAGTCAGTCAGTCAGTAAGGGACATCCACTGTCCCAGTCTGCACCACTAAGTTGAATGGCATGAGCCCTGCAAATGCTACTCACTTGTCTTCCCCGACTCAAATGATGGTGTAATGAGCCACTCTCTGGCAGCTGTTTAGGCAGAAAAATGATCAAGTTGACCAAGCAGGGAGAACAATTCTGTGCGTATGTCGTACAGGTCTTTTCTTGCCCGCTATCCTGGTGCGGTTTAGCTAATGTTCTTCCTTGGACTGACATTTCTCCAAGGATGTTTATCCTGGATCACTGGGCATTTGTGGTGGCTGAGTCGTGAGCTCACTCTCCGTGTCTGCTCTGATTTGTGTTTCTTTTGTTTTCTTTCAGACCCTGGAGTAAGTGACCTGTGAATAGAGTCACACTGGAGGTTTTCTAAAGGACTTTCTTGCTTCTGTAACAGTGTACGGACATCTGACAGTGGGAAGCCCAGCAGGTAGGTCAAAATATATTCATAGTTTGTTGTAATTGAGGATGCGGTTGCCTTTTTATTGCAGTTTTTAAGTCAGGTTTGGATTAAAAGGTCAATTTTGAATAATACGAAATTTAAATAATATGGCCAACAAAAAAAAAATCCACACCAACCATGGCATTCTGATCCCAGCATGCACACAAACTGTATATAACGTTAAGTTATTAAAACATAATTGGAAGGTGGTTTACAAGATAACACTAGGACAATGTAAATGTACATAAAGCAAGGCATAGAACAACAATGAAAACAGTGTATGTGAGTCACTGGTGGAATAACAGCCATAGCTTTCGCCTTTTAACTCAAAAGTAGCCGGTAGCTAACCAACCATGACTCTTTTTGACTGTGCTGGAAACACAGATAGTCTGGCAGTGCTTTGGCAGTCACTAGAAGCACATTTATGGCCCTTTGAGAGAGTCTGTGTGGGTACCTGTGTTGCAGCTGGCTGAGCGGCTCTACTACAAGAGGCTCTGTGGTGTGGGTGTCTGTGGAGGAGTGTTGGTACATAGCATCTACAAGCTGCGAGCAGAAAAAGTAGTTCTTTACACGCGACAGTGTTGCCACGATAAAGGAAATTCTAGCTTCCATACAATACCTTGAATAACATTGATATTTAATACCAATTTCGAAATTGACACAACATTGTGGGCATACAAGTTTAGATTTTTATTAAAAGATAAATAGCGGTGTGTGTGTGAACTCGCTTGAGATAAGATAGAGCAGAAGCGCAGCTGGTAACCGTGTATCGATATTGTGGAAAATTAGTATTGAAACCGTCAAATATACATTTTTTGTTGGAAAAATCACCCGCATTATCCTCATATGCTAACAAGAATCCATGTGATTCTGTCTACAGGGAATGAAAACATAACTCTTAAACTACTTTAGCTTAGTTTGGCCCAGCGGCAGCGGTGCGTAACAAAGCAAATTTCGGCCCTTTTCTCAGAACTGTCATCTTTTTCATCCCTCTGGAGTTTGCAGGCCTGAACAGTAAGTGTGTATTTAAAACTGGATATTCAGCTAGCGAGCCTGGTCATTGGGCCATCTGTTCCAGTGCTTCGGTCCCATGACAGTGAAAGCCCAATTACCCCTAGTTTATAATATATCACAGATAATTAACATGTTTGTTATCCTCAGCTCACACTTAAATTTGATTTTCTGCATTGTACGGACAAAAAATTATCTCAACACGGTTCAAATGAGATATTTGTAACTGTGCAATTAGTACGGTGAGCACTGCACTGTAGAGTAATAGATGGTACATGTCAGATTGCTCTCTGTGGTCAGACTCTGCACCACCATCCTTATTTTTGGAAAAGGCACTGCGGCAAGTGGGTAGAAAGATAATATTTTGGTGGTGCTGCTCACTGGGATTGTTCTTTTTTTGGAAATTATAAACATAGATATTCCTTCTTGTCTTTCCAGACATCTATCTCAAATAGCCACAGAGTTTGTCCAGTGTAGACATCTGCTGCAGTTACGGAGGTTTGACATGAGATTTTAGAGAACACAGACAAGTCATAAGAGGATGGTGACATGACAGTTGATTAATTTAGCAATCATACAGGTAATCAAATTACTTTTATTCCTGTGAAAGTAGATGAAGGGAATGTGGGGAAATCAACCTCCCCAATACGAATTTGCTTTTCTAAGATGTTGCTGATGGTCACTAAGTAATGCTAAGTCAAGTTGCTTTTAGCAATAAGTACTTGCTTTTGATAACGGATCAAAACAGGGAGTAAGAAGCACAACCAAAATTATGGCTGCACAATTACTCAAATATTAAACGCGATCACAATTTTGGCAACACAATTGAATGAACATGATCGACTGCAATATTAACGTTTCAAATGCGTGCTCCGCTCATTGAAAACTCTATGACCCAAATCAAGCGCTTCATAAACTAACAGTTTGGTACAATTTTGTTTTGCTTCTCTGAGATGCACTGTGAATAAGGGCCAGTGTTATTTTGATGCAAAGATTTGTATATTAGCTGGAATGTAGCACAACATGGAAGTGAAAGCAATGTGAAAGTGCAATAAAAAATGTTGTCCCTAAAATCAATGAATAATCGTGATAAATAATCACGATCTCAACAATGAGCAAAATAATCGTGATTATCATTTTGGCCAAAATCGTGCAGCCCTAACCAAAATGGTGAGATATTGCTTTATGTGCAGGCCAGTCTTACTTTAGCAAAAAAAAAATAGGACAAAGGTGAAAAATAGTTTACTAAAATGAATCACCGGCCTCAACGTTGCCTCGCAATGCTAAGAGGCATCAAAGTGACATTTTCTCCCAAAGGGCAGGGATGACACAGGATGACTTGGAGGGTGTCAGACACATAGAGCCAACATGCTTAAATGCCCGGTCTTAAATGCCAATGCTCCGTGTTTCTGGTTAAACTTAATAGGTCGGGTTACGTTTTTCCCTATTTGCTTTTCATGTCACTTTTTTTAATAAATGCACCCAGGGAAAATGTGGCAAGAAATACTGGGACCGGTAGGAAATTAATGCGATCACGTCGGGGAAGGGACTGTGCTGAACGACGTGTGGAAAGAAAATGTGTCTCTCTGAACTCCCTTGCTGCCGTGAGGCATAACACAATTAGACTTTAGATTGTTTTTTCCTCTCCCTCTGCCCATCTGATTTCTGCTCTTGCCAGGCTATTCTCTTTCATCTGCTTTATTCCTCTGTATTGTCATAATGTAGCAGACCCTGAGTGCTCTCACAGATCACTGGTACAGCTTATCAGTGAAGTGGTGCCGCTTCAAATTGGGTCCCTTAATTTAGTCTCTCTACATTCATTCTCAGGATTACACTTTCAGGGGAAAAGGCTGTAGTGGTGGAGAGGAAAGATAAACATACTCCTATAGGTAGAACAGTCCAGAGTAGTACATGGAAATCTCATGCAGAGTTTAGGAACTGAGGGAAGAAAGGAAAGTGTGTTTGCAGTCGTGAATGTTGAAGCAGCTTTTTTGGAAAACGACTGCCCCGATCAATCCTCAGAAGTGTTGGAGAGATAAGAGGAACGAAAGTTAGACTGCAGGGAAAATTTCAACCCATTCTGGGAATATCTTTTACTCTGTTAAAGCTCATTTTACATACATTTTATACTGTTCAACAGAAAAACATAATTAGTATGTTCAGTGCATTGCAACTATAATTCACCTCCCTTTATTGTTATTATTATTATTAATATCATTATTGTCATTATTATTATTATTATTATTATTATTGTTATTGTTATTATTATTATTATTATTATTATTATTATTAATAATAATAATATTATCATTATTATTATTAATAATAATATTATTATTATTATTATTATTATTGTTATTATTATTATTATTATTATTATCATTATTGCTGTCCCAAATAAAATAATCTGGGGCTTCGAAGCTTCGGTGAGAAGTATTCGAAGGTATTCAAAGCTTCGGGACAGCGCCACTGCCGCACTACTTTACACACAAACACCTCTGCACACAACAAACAGTGTTATTCGTGTGAGAATAACTAACAATAATTAATGTTGAATATGAATAATGTTGTCGGATTATTCCTTATTTCATTGGCTATTTTGGGATTTGTACATTATTAGTACATACTACATACAGTACATACATATATATATATACTTCATCATTTGAAAACTGATTTGTAGGTCGATTGCCATGGCAACGGTTGAAGCTTTGAAACATTCGGGTCAGTCCTAATTATTTTTATTTTTTATTTTTCTATTATATATTTGGTCTCCTGGGTGTTTGAATGTGAATGGCGGATTCAGTAGCATAACACATGAGAATATTCATGGAATTATTATTCAAGTAAATAATGGTTAGTTATTATGTATTCCATCACAAAGTAGCTGAATTAGGCCTGCTTGCATTAGAAACTCTTACAAACGATGCACTTTGATTGAACTATCCAATATCTGCCATTAACATTTAAGATGATACATTGCGAGTATCCACACGCAGGTTTCTCTATAAAAAGATAACAAGATAAAAATCTTTCAGAGTTGAGTCCACCAACCTTAATGATGCTGCTATACTATATACTACTGCACTGTATATGGACAGGAGAGGCCAGTATGGCCTCCTGAGAGAGAGAGAAAGAGGAAGAACAGTAGCAATGTACTGTATCTTTCACAAAGACTGAAAAAAGTACAGCACTGTTTCCCACTATTGCACCCACATCCACATTCTTACCTGTGCCAAAGATGTTTCTTTTGCTCCAACATGGGGAATGTCAGAAACCTGAAAAACACTGTCCATGTCTTGCTGTTGTCATGTCATGCAGTACTTCCATAGAGACATGTAAAATATTCATCACTGAAGTCTGAAGCATATAAGCTGTTTCTCAAAGTCTGTACTTATTTCATTAAATATTTATAAATGGCTCTTCCATGTGAATTTGTGATACAAATGATAGTTGCGTCAGAATTATTGTATTTGCCATAGAAAAAAGAGGTAGAAATTAGAGCATAGATACTAATAAAATCATGCAATAAGTAATATACCACAGAGATATACTGAATGTTCAGCATGAAGCATTGACGTAAACTGGCATACAGTACAGTTGCAGCTGTGAAAGGAGTCCAACAGAGTGCTTAAACTGTAATTTGACTGGATTTAATGGGTATGTTTACCTACTGTCTGCCTCTTGCATTAGGATATTCTCTGACTTGTTGTCAGACGCTGATGTTTCATGGGCCAGTTTCAACATACCCGGAGCAGCTGTCTGCAAATTTCCATTTCAAATTGTTTTTTAGGCATCACTCATGGATGTGAGAGTTGAAACAATATTCATCTGTGGCCGCACTTTACTGGAACAAACGTAAAGGCGTGATTAAGCCATTAAGGCCACATCTGCCTGCCTAATTCCTTTTTAATTTGCAGAGAACTCCGCTGTATATTGCTACAGTGGATGTGACATTTTAATTAAGCAAGGGCTGTAAAAAATGTTTACCACGGGCCTGCAGAGGGATACTGCTCATTGGAGAATACTAACCAGAGGCCCACACTGGCTACCGCTGCCAGACCAGCACACCCCAGAAATCACACAGACCTCCCTACTATCATTACAGCAATCTGTGTCACACATTGAACACAGAGCATCTGTTCAAGTTGAATATACAGCTCTCATACCAGTAAAACCAGTGTGATTTTATGGTATACTTGGACTTTACAACTGAGTTCATTACATCAGTATATTTAAATCTATTTTAAAGACATTTTTTCCCATGATAAATCCCTCATGAGATTTTCTTTTTTTAATACTGCCTTTGGCATAAACACTACGACTGGAAATAGAACTCTCAGATTAATTTGACACACAGAATGCCAACTTGAAACACCGAAGCACAGACATAAACCATCAGTGATGCTGTTAAATACTGTATATAGTATATTTAACTAAATGATTTCTGGTTTGCATGAATAATTACGTATTTACTGCATGAGCAAACATATATATCATGTATAAGGATAATGGAAATAATGGCACTAAATATGGAAGAACTTAATCTGGGATGAATCTGACTCAACATCCGTATTCCCATCAAAAGACAGAAGAAGCCTGTTGAATTTTGTAAAATGACTAAAAAGATAGTCAGAATATCAGTGTGATTTTGTGTTTCATGACCCTGAGCATACTAGCTATTAGGGCTGTCAAAATTAACGCGATAAAGCGTTAACGCAAATCTGTTTTAACACCATTAATTTCTTTAACACATTATTGCAACTTGCAATTTTTTAATTTGTTTTGACGCCAGTAATTTCCTTAAGGCATGAACACAACTTGCAATTTTTAGGTTGTAGCGGGCTCAGTTTTAAAGCTAGAGTGAAGATACTGGCATCAGATAAAACTAGAAAAACCCAAGGAATCCATTGTTACCAACCATGTCATACTAGCTTGTTGTGAAGGAGGCTAAATAACGCTCTAAATTTAAGCTAAATTTTGGTGAAGAAAAACTGGCATAGCCATTTTCAAAGGTGTCCCTTGATCTCTGACCTCAAGATATGTAAATTAAAATGGGTTCTCTGGGTACCCACAAGTCTCCCCTTTACAGACCTGCCCAGTTTATGATAATCACATGCAGTTTTGGGCAAGTCATAGTCAAGTCAGCACACTGACACACTGACAGCTGTTGTTGCCTGTTGGGCTGCAGTTTGCCATGTTATGATTTGAGTATATTTTTTATGCTAAATGCAGTACCTGTGAGGGTTTCTGGATAATATCTGTCATTGTTTTGTGTTAATAGATTTCCAATGATAAATATATACATACATTTGCATAAAGCAGCATATTTGCCCACAAATAGTCACACAAAAGCACCACTTTAAATGTTGTGTTTACCAGAGATGTGCTCATATGTTTCTTGGAAACGAGTCATTCTGCAGGAAAAAAAGCATAAATTTGTTTAATTGACTAAAGAAATCTTAATCGATTAAGACCAAAACGACCGATTAGTCGACTAAAAGGAGGCAGCCCTCGATCTTTAAGCCAGATACTATTATAATGATCAGTTTATTTTTTAAATCAAAGGTGTCTCAATAGCATCATAAAAC